>NW_022436997.1:3901958-4346601 GCF_009761245.1 Sapajus apella
TGTGTGTGTGTGTGTGTGTATATATATATATATATATATATGTGATGTGAGCTTTGAAAATTTGAGAGAGCATTTTTCCTCTGAAGGGAGGCAGGAAATGTGACTTGTAACATTTAAACTGAACCTCGAGGAATGAAAAGGAAATTTAAGGCATAGGGAGCCACATAAACAAATGCATGGGGACATAAAATGTATTTTTCCTGGACTATTGTTATTCAGCTTTGGCTGTATTAAAACACCAGTGTCGTCTTCTTTTGAGTGTTATCTAAATGATTTATCCCTATCAGCCTTCATTCAGATAGACAAACAATAGGGGAATGGTCCGACTAATGAAAATTGCTGTGTACATGTATGAAACTCTCTCAAGCAAATCCTTCTGGCTCTGGTCATTATTTTCACACTATTATCGTACTTATAAAATTTTTTAAATGACGTATTTTTTTAAATTATTATATGTTGTGCCAAGAGCTATCAAAGGTTATATTGTTTTCTAGCATAATGTTGGGAAAGAGACCTAGGTTTATAATCAGGCTTGCAGTCCAGATTTTAGAAATGAATGCTAATGTTACTTTAGTAGCTTTTTTTTTTTTTGACAACTAAATTTTTATAGGCATATTTTGACTTGGAATAAAGAACAAAATTTTAAAAATTGGAATTGACATTTTCTTTTAGTAATAATATCAGATTAAGCATTAGTAAACCATTTCAGGAGATAAGTAGAATTTCTTACTGTGGGTAATTATCTGTGGCTTTAGGCTTATTTGTAACTCTGTCAGCCTAACAATAGGTGATTAAAAGGGGCAAGTCCAAACCACAATTCCACATCTGATTCCTGATCATTTATGACAAATAGAGCTACTAGTTCTATCTTGAGCTAAGCAGAAGAAACAGACCTAGTAAACCAAGCAATATTTATTTGCTTGTTTGAGACAGTTTCGCCCTTGTTGCCCAGGCTAGCGTACAATGATACTATCTCGGCTCACTGCAACCTCTGCCTCCTGGGTTCAAGTGATTCTCCTGCCTCAGCCTCCCGAGTAGCAGAGATTACAGGCGCCCGCCACCATGCCTAATTTTTTTGTATTTTTAGTAGAGAGGGGTTTCACCAAGTTAGCCAGGTTGGTCGCGAACTCCTGACCTCAGGTGATCCACCAGCGTCAGCCTCCCAAAGTGCTGGGATTACAGGCGTGAGCCACCACGCCTGGCCACCAAGCAATATAGTTGCTAACGTATATTGGCTGTTACTATGCCCGGGTAGTCTTGGAAGCATGTTACGAGAGGAAATTTATTTATTTATTTTTTTGAGACATAATCTCTCTCTATCACCAGGCAGGAGTGCAGTGCCGTGATCCCGGCTCATTGCAACTTCTGTTTTCTGGTTTCAAGCAATTCTCCTGCCTCAGCCTCCTGAGTAGCTGGGACTACAGGTGCGCACCACCATGCTCAGATAATTTTTTGTACTTTTTAGTAGAGATGGGGTTTCACCATGTTGCCCAGGATGTTCTCGATCTCTTGATCTCGTGATCCGCCCACCTTGGCCTCCCAAAGTGCTGGGATTACAGGCGTGAGCCACTGCGGCCAGACATGAGAGGAAATTTTTACAGAGCTTTAGCAGTAATAACGGACTTCGTCTTACAAAAATCTTATTTGGTTGGGTACTCGTATTAACCTCATTGCATAGATGAAAAAGCAGAGTCCTAGGGACCTATGAAGTGGCAGAGTTAGAATTCGAACCCAGGCAGTATAGCTCCGGAGCCCCATGCTTAATCCCTCTCACCACCCTCTTGTTGGTGTAACCCTTGGATGGTTTTCATTTCCAAATCATCTTGCTTTCTTATGTCCTCAATGAATGTATTCGAAAAATTCTATCAAGTTGGTTGATTTATTTAATGTCTTCTAAGCAAATACATAGTAGTCTATTGGCAGGGAGTGGTGTGTGTTTCATTCCAGTATAACCCCAGCACTTTGGGATGCCAAGGCAGGGGTATCACTTGAGCCCATGAGTTTGAGACCAGCTTAGGCAACACAGTGAGATGCCATCTCTAGTGAAAATTAAAAAATAAAAAATTAGCTGAGCATGGTGGTACATGCCTATAGTCCTAGCTACTTGGAGGCTAAGATAGGAGGATCACTTGAACCAAGGAAGTTGAGACTGTAGTGAGCAATGATTGTGTCACTTTATACCATCCTGGGCAACAGAGAAAGATGCTGTCTCTTAAAAAAGAAAAGTAGTGTATTATGTGTGCTACATTAATAAGTTTATTAATAATAGCTCTCTTATCAGAGTAAGTTAATAATTCTTGAGCTTTTGAACGAAATGTAAATAGGATATTTTCCATATTTGGATCTTTCTTCAATTCTAACTTTGGAGTAGGCAGCTTGCAATTTTGGAAGCAAAATTTTGTCTTAAGCATATTTTAAAGTTGAAACTTTGTCACCTTGTTAAATCTTCCTTCAGCAACTTTGAAGGACAGTATTTTTAGGGAAGAGGAGGAAAGTGAGTACCAAATTTTGGCAGTGTTCACCGCATGTCTTAAACTCCACTGAATCTTAAAAATTAGGTGAGAAGGAATTGTTTTATAGTATCATTTTGCTCTTTTTTCTTCATCCAGGATGAGAATTTCTTGAAATAGACGTGTTTGAACTTGTTCAGTCTCATTGCAGACATCTCCAGGACTGGCATTTCTACCACCAGGCTTTCTGCACCCATTGCTTGAAAGCTGCTTGTTTTGTTTCATGTCATTACTTTATCCCGTTGGCCACACTTGATACTATTTTATACTTATCTCCTTTCTCACTTAAAACTTTCAAATACCCAATTTTAAACATCTGTTGACTCAAGAGAAATGCAGTTGCTTCTCCACTCTCTTTTCTTTCTTAGTAATATTTCCTCTTTACAAAAATCCTCGGAATACATTGGTGACCAATGTTTGAACACCCTTCTATTTATCTACTTGCCTCATGCTGAAGTTTCCTTAGCTCAAGGTAATCCCGCACAGCCACTGGAGTCCTCAGTCATAGAGAACAATGGATGCCCTGACCCTTTCCTACATTTGCCTCTCAGAGAGCTACTGTATAGCCAATCCCTTGCCTCCTGAAGAGTTGTAGTTATCCTGTTGTATTTATCTCCCTAAATAGTTACAATTACTGTTTTCTGACTTTTTCAGTTTCATACGATTGGGTTAATTTTTATGTTCCCCCAATGCATTTTATCTCTGTTTTACAACTTATATTTCATCCCTGTCTTATTTACAGTCTTTTCCAGTCAATCTAAATTGGAGCAAATGAGATCCAGCCCAGAGACAATGTAGATCAGGAAGCTTTGTGGTTAGCTGATAACTAAACCAGCTTTGCAGATGCGTTTGATGCTTTCCAGAGCACATCTCCTTTTTCTTTCTTTCCTATTTGAAATAATAGGAAATAGGAATCCACGCATGCTACCCTACTTATGTTGCCAGCACAGTCAAGCTTTTATTATCCCCTTCAGCACTTTGCTGTACCTCTGAGATTCAAGTAGCATAAAAAATTTTTTTCTGAATTGCTCAGATTTAACAGAGTACTCTCATCATGGGTACTGCGTAGAAGCAGGCATGTTTTTAAGGACATTTAAAGACAAAACTGTTGGCCAAATTATTCAAGAATATAATTTATAATTAGGGATTTTTACTTAGGTGAGTTTCATGAGGATAGAAAAAAAATTACGGTGGCCATATAGCTAGTATTTTTCAGAGGCAATCCATTTTAGAACCAACATAGAAGAAGGCATTTTCATACATTATATTATTTAATCTTCACATTGGTGATCTGGAAAGGCATTGATTTTTCATATTCTAGATGAGGAAATAGATGGTCAGAGAAATCAACATATTTGCTCAGCAGAACCAAAGTCATGTTTGTGGTTCCCTCAAGTCACATTCTCTCTCTCTCTCTCCCCCCCCCTTTCTCTCTCTCTCTCTCTCATTGAGTTTTGCTCTTGCTGCCCATGCCATAGTACAATGGCACAATTGCAGCTCACTGCAATCTCTGCCTCCCAGGTTCAAGTGATTCTCTTTCCTCAGCCTCATGAGTAGCTGGATTACAGGCCTGTAACACAAAGCATGGCTACTTTTTGTATTTTTAGTAGATACAGGGTTTCACCATGTTGGTCAGGCTGGTCTCGAACTCCTGACTTCAGGTGATCCACCCGCCTTGGCCTCCCAAAGTGCTGGGATTACAGGCATGAGCCACAGCACCCAGCACACATTCTCTTAATTATATCACATGTATTTACCTTGATATGAAGGTGGAGTAAAGAATGCCACATATAGTATAGGGATATATAGTTAAGGTTTAAAGACAGAAACCACAGAATGAAGAGGAGTCAGGAAAAGTTTCTGAGAGGTTAGAAAAATGTGTAATGTTTCTGGTTCTTCACTTTAATAGTCCAGCATTTCTAAGAATGTTTCTTATTTATGAGTTCCCTGAAAGTGAAACAACTTCGTTAACAGCGACAACCTCTTACACTTTTCTCTGTTGTTTCACGTACTTAAATGGAAACTTAACATTATCCAGTGTGCCTGGAAGCTTGGGCTCTACTTTTGTTATGGCAAAAGCTGGTTAGGAAATGGAAGTCTATATGTGTCCTGGCAATTTTGCCAGTTAAATGATAGTGCACCTGATACTGTGATTCAAAAAGTGTATTTATTTATTTGATTGTCTAGCATATGATATAGAGGCAGGAGAATAAGGTCTAGAGGCAAGGAAATGAAAGCCAATTGGCGCTAATTTCCTAAAGCTGGATTAAAAAGGAAAACACTTGGGCCTGGAGGCAGAGCCTCTAAGGTCAATTTGTGCTCACTTCCTAAAGCTGGAGGCAAAGGAGAAACCCCATCCCTCTATGCCTCAGTAACAAAGTATCAAAGGCCACTCCCTGCACCGCCTCCTTTTCCATTGGATTGCAGATGGAAAGGGCAAGTGCCTTGGATTGCCCTCGGGCCCCGTGCAGTCCGTGCCTTCACGTGCATAGGGCGCCAATTCACTCTGACCTCTAATTGGCCACAGGCCAAATCTTTCAATTACATAGTGGATAGCCAATCCGGACCTCAAAAGGGGTATTTAAAGCCGAGAAAACTTTGTCACCTGGGTCTTGCTTGAGCTGCTTGCTGGGGCCGGCTCCCACTCTGTGGAGTGTTCTCTAGCTTCAACAAATTCCTACTTTCACAGTTTCGTTCTTTTGTTACTTTGCGCAATTTGTTCAACACGCCAAGAACCCGGACATCTCACACTTCGGGCCTGCCTTCTGGTAACAATATGTCTATTATCTTTTAGCAGCCACTGTGCAAATACTATGTAAGAGGTTACATAGTCAGTTACATAGTTAAAGCTTTTTTAGATCTTAGGATCCAGCAGGGCACCCTATGCAACTGCGCTGACACCGTCTAACATGTGCTGTGGTACAAGTCCAGAGCTTCGCGTCTCTTAACCAACCCTGTGGTATCTGTGTTTGCTAAAATCTGAAAGACGTGCAGGCAGAAGACTGCCACAAAAAACGTGGGAGAGAGTGTCTCTGCTGTCGAGTAATGTGGGGGGATTCCCTTAGCGTGTTTCCTAACTGAGCCGTGTTAGTTCATTCTGACCTGCTCCACCCTCTCATGAAGCAATTCAGAATCATCTCAGCATCTGCTCAGCTCTCTCTTTTGAGCCCCCAACACTATCACCAGAATATGCCCCAGTTAGACCTTGTCTCTTCCTTAATGGGATCCGCAGGGCTTTGAACAAGTGGTAAAAGCAATCAGTGCTAAGGTAAGGGAAAGGTTTTTCTTTTGTCTATTTTTTTTTTTTTTTGTCCCAGCCATTTCTTTAATTCCCTGATCGCTACCTGCAGACACCCTTTTTCTATTTGTTGATGATGCTGTGTTTGAAGATTCCCAAGTCTTCATTAGAACCCTTCTATCATTTTTTTCTGCTTTCACTTTTAATTTTCCAGAAATTTTGAGCTGTCATAATTTTGTTTTTCGATGATAGTATAGATATCAAATAATAAAAATAGTTCTGTGATTTCAATTGCATCTTGAGGGTCAAGAGACTGAGAAATTGCTAACCCTCTTGAACAGGTATTTTGATTTTAAAATATTGCTGCAATATTTTGATTTTAAAATATTGCTGCAATATTTGGGTTTAAGAAAAACATTGTCTATAATATGTCCTAGATACCAAAGTATATTTAAAAATAATAAAACATATGCTTTACAATATTAATTTATGTGCTTATATTTTTTATGCATGCATATATATGATAATATATATGCTCTATGTTAATATTCATTTATCCATACTTGTTATATTGACTACTATAAGTTACAAACAATCACAGAAACTATTAACTTCCCAAGTGAATCCATCTTGAGTCATCTCACAAATAGAAACCAACCTTGATAATTTTAAAACACAAATATGCCCATTATCTTATCAATCTCCATTATCTTCATATTTTTCCTGGCTTTAACATATAATGAAATCTTATTTTTTCCAATGTAGTTGAATATGCAATTTAAAAATTATTCTATTTTAAATAACTAGATCAAAATGATTCTAAAATTACTAAACTGATATGACAATGTTTTTTTTTGTTATGGAACAGCTCACCTGAGTCTAAAAGTATAATGAAACACAGCTACATCTATATAACAAATGATTTGACTGAGCACAGTTACTGCAGGGAGTTGAAATAATATGGAACAAATAATTATTTTTTTCTATATATTTAATTTTTTTCCTCATATATTTATATGCAAGGCATATTAGTCTGTTCTGATGCTGCTAATAAAGATATACCTGAGATTGGGTAATTTATAAAGGAAAGAGGTTTAACTGATTCACAGTTTAGCATGGCTGGGAGACCTCAGAAAATGTTAAATCTCAGTGGAGGGCATATTCAATATTAACTGGATATAAAACTTGATTTGCAAAAAGTAAACATGTTCTTCTTCACATGGTGGCAGGAAGGAGAAGAATGAGCAAAAAGGCGAAAAGCCCCTTATAAAACCATTAGATTTCATAAGAACGCACTCACCTCACTCACTATCATGCAAACAGCATGGAGATAACCGTCTCCATGATTCAATTACCTCTCACTAGGTCCCTTCTAGGATGTAGGGATTATGAGGACTACAATTCAAGATGAGATTTGAGCCGGGACACAGCCAAACCATTTCATAAGGTTACAAATGTATTTTAAGAAGAAAGGTATTCATTAACTTGAGAACAAAAACTTTGCTTATTTTCCTTGTACAGACATATAAATTTTAAAACTTTTTCCTCCCAATTTTCTTAAAAGATTTATCTAGAATGATGTACCTTATTAGTACTCACAAACTCCTTCACTGTTAGAAGCTTGCTTATTATGACTGTGTTCCAGAATACATATATTATAGAATTAGCACATCAAAGTATTTTTCTAAATGGCATTTATTTGTTCAAATGGCAGCAGTTTAATTGAATTTCTAATGTTAAAATTCTACCAAGCAATATAAGTGTTAAACACAATTTAAGCATAGGTGTTGACCTCTGAAATGTTTAAAATTTGCTTGGTGACACAAATATAATTCCTTGAATAAAAATAAGATGTAATTAATTGCTAATTTTTTAAGTTCATAAGTGATAAAAGTATACAAAAAATAATTCTCAATAAAGGCTGGGTTTCTTAGGTATAAATCCATAAGAAAAAAAAATGAAGAATGTAATTGACTAAGAAGCATGTATAGGACTCATGTCACTGCAAAGGAAAAAAAGCTACCCATGCAATATAGAAGGGATTAGAAAACTGGATTTTCTGAGCTGGCTATGTTTTAATTAGCTATGAGAAAATGATGTCATCACTACCTTTCTGAGCTCTGATTTTCTCATCTGCAAATTAAAATCTTTGCATCTGATAATCACTAAATTCTCTATTAGCTAGAAAAGGTTCAAGTATGCGGAATAATTTGCATGAAGGGACAATGATAAGAGAGACAAGTTATATGGTCAAGCCATGAGAGAAGTGACCCCATTAGAGAGGACATATTAAATATTAACTGGAGATAAAGCTTGATTTGTAGCATGATATCAGATCATATAGGGTTTTAAAATCAGGCTGATGAGTATAGATTTGATGTGAAAGTAAATGTGTACCCACTGGACCTTTGGAGACAGAAGAGCTGCAGAATAAAAGCAGTAATTAACAAAGAGTAATTAGATAGTGAAATGGATGGATTTTCCCCCACTGATGGATTGGAAAAGGGAGACCCTGGGGTTAGAGAAGCCATTCATGAGGTATAACTAAGCTGGATGATGAAGTATATCCAGAATTTTATGATGGTCAAGAAGCAATCTCTTCCTGGTTGTACTTCTGATGTTATAGAGGACAAACATCTGCTCCAGTAATCACTTTCCTCATTTGTATGATGAGGGAGTGCTGGCCTCTCAATATAACTCTATAATTTTATAATTATCTGGAGACAAATTATTCTTCATATTGCAAAACAAAATCATTTGGTTTTTACCAAAGAAGAAACCAAATGGTAATTTATTTTTTATTCAATATTTGAAAATATGAATTTCATTGTGGATGGTGAAACTTTTTTAGAGAAAGCATATGTGTGTGCATGAGTCCCATATTATTTTTCTTATTTATAGTAGTATCGTATCATGTACTCTAAATCAATTAGCAACTGCAATTTTGTCATGTGGATTTTCTTATTTCACTATTTTTGTTGAGATCATCCTTTCAGTGTCACGTTGGGGATGACTGAACTACAGTAGATGAAATCGTTTCACAACACAGTTATGCCAGCTTCTTTCAAGATGCATTCTATAGGTCTTATCAGCAGGAAAACAGCTCCCAGTATGAGTGACCTCCAGGATAAACAGGAAGCCAGCTGTGATTGGAAATATCTTTTAGTGAATTTGTACAACCCAGAGGCAGTCATGAAACTTTAAGTCTTTGACAAAATACAAGTCAAATAGAAGGAGGAAAGGCAAACAGGCTTCTATGGGAAAGACATTTTGGTGCAAAATTTAATCCAAAGACAGTAAGGTTCTTCTTTCCTCCTCCCATTTTAGCATAAGACAAATGACTAATGCTAGAGAACAAAATAAGGAACGTGAACTTGATTTTTAATTGCTGTGGATTTCAGTGAGATATAGGCTTATCTGAAAGTTAAACTAGGCCTGGCTTGACATGTATAGGAATGAATAAGTAACTAAAAGGTTTATCCTTTTAGTTTAAGGGTTTGATTCATTTTATCTTCATCTCCAGCCTCCAATCCTCACTCCCCTTAAAGTGTATATCATCTAGGGAATAGTAACATATTTAAAAACATTTAGCTTAAAGTAAGTAATTAACCAAATGATAATTATATTATCTTTTGGGCTTTGATCCAGGCACTGTCCCTAGTGCTTTGGAGAATATGATGCTCTGGTAGGTTAGAGTCTAGTGATGAGAATGAGAGTAAAACACTTGTAATTATAATAAAAGACAGAGGCATAAGTGCTAAAATCTGAGGATAGTTCTGTACTGAGCATGCCTGGCAAAAGAGAACAAAACTAGAAGAAATCTGTCAAAAAGCATTTTTATAAAATCTCCTTCAAAATAGATAAAATACTTCAAATGGAGGCAAAGTTCCAGCTCTCAAAAAGAAGGGACAAAAAGTATTTGTCCGCCAACACTGATCCAGACTAATTGATTTGTATCTTACTTCCAGTTCACATATTCAATTCCCCCTGAGTCTGTCACACCTACCCCATTTAGATTCTAACCTTTCGCCTAAGCCATATTTCCAGTTATCTGTGGATAGTTCATTCCATTTGGATATCTAGTATTAACTCTAACCAGACAAGTAGAACTCTGTATGGGACATGATGGCCCTTAAGTTATTTGCTTTCTAAATCAGCTCATCTCTGTCGTTATAAATATCAGATCCAGGGCTACAAAAACTGGAATTTAATTATTTCCTTTTCTTGCCTGTTTCTGTAGCATCTTTTCCCATTTTAAGGGTCTGTTTCAGTCTGTCACCGTATACCCTCAGTCTTGCCACAACTCCACACCTCTCAACTCCTGGAACATTCATCCTTGTGCAGGCCTTTGTTCCTCACTGGAGTTACCATGCTTCAGTAGTGACTTGACTTCTGAACAGAATTGCCACCTGTACACGGAGTCTTCTTTGGAGTTCCCCTCACATATGCTCCTGGCTGTTATTTTGTGCTAATCCCATTGCAATGGGACTGACTTCATGAGCTAGCAATTGCTGCAGTTGCCCAGGGTCCCAGACCCAGAAGGGCATTGCAATTGTTTTAACGTTTTACTCTTGCTGTCTTGAAATTCTTAATAATTTTTGGACAAGTAGCCCCACATTTTCACTTTGCATTGGGATCTACAAATTATGCAGCTTTTCCTGTATCACAACATTAATGTTTATTCACATTGTATTTAGTTAAGAGTTTTTCCAGGAACTGTCGTTATAGTTGGATTCCAATTACCCTTCAAGCCTTCAATGGCAATGCCAACATCAGAATCGAGTTTTTCCTAGTTTTTCAGGAACTAAAATATAAGGATTTTAAACATCATTTTCAATTATTACACCCTAATCATTTTCTACAGAATAATTTTCTATTATCTTGCTTGAAGATTCTATCAGTATTATTGAGCATGTCTATGAAATGTTTGGCAAGGCTTACGTTGAAAACCACAATCACAAATTAGTTTTAAAGAACCTGGTACTGCAGATCTAGTTGGTTTGACATTGAAGATGTTGTCCCTTATCTCAACCCCCAGAAGAGAAATTGCCTTCAGCTCTCAGTGCATAGGGGAGATATGTGTCAAATTAATATGTTGTTATTGATGACAAAAGTGATATAATTGATCATGTTTTCATTGTAGCTTGGGTTGTTTAGATATTCATAGTCAAACTGTAAATAAAACTCTGTCTCCTCACTCCGTCCTGGCTCTGATGCTCTAATTTTTGTATGTATCTATCCATATTTTTGCTTTATTATATGTATTCATTTTAGCAATCTCAAATCTTACATGCCTGTCATATGTAAGTGCTCAATAAATATTTTATGAATGAGTTAGGCACAATACAGGCAGTATTCCATGATAAAATGCATTCCTAAAAATATGTGTCAAATACCAAAAAACAAATGATAGGTTATCTTCTCTGAAAACTGTAAAATAGTATTTGTTAATTATATTTTGACTTTTAGGCACAATCTTTGACTTCATATTATTGGCATTTATAAAAGCTCTTTGTTCATTTTTATTTCAATTGACATAACCAGTTTGAGGCATCAGATTTGACACTGAGAAACCACCACCCTTACGTATTGCAATCTTGTGCTTTGCAAAAATTATAGTAAATTTATGATACCTAGACTTTAATCATTTATAAGTTTTTCTATTCTGCTTCCATTAAAAAGATGCAAACAAAAGAAACAACAATCACATGATTCTGTGCTATGGTACCCTCCAAAAACTCAACTATTGAAGGGTAAGCAGGTCCTAGATAATTAACTGCTATGCAAATGATAAATCTGGACTATAAAAGTCCATTTAAAAGTGACAATACATAACCTTAGGAAGTGAGGTTACCTAAAAGTTGAGGATCTCTGTACAAATAATGCATTTAAGGAAGAATATCTTATTCCCTCACCTACTCCTTTTTTCTTTCCTTCTGAAAACTGTTCTTGCCCTTTTCTGAACGCCAGGTTTATTTAGATCTTAATTATTATTTATTTGTTTTATCTTGGCTTGGTTATGTTTCCCAAACCCAGACAAGTTCAGACTTTTTTCTTTTTCTTTTCATGCCCTACCACTTGGTATAGTTTTAGCTATATGACTGACTGACTTTTCAATTTACTTCTTTTCATAAGGATAACAAATTTGATATGGACATGTGTTTTTTTTTTTAAAGAGATGGCCAAAAGGGATTCAGATCAGTATAGGTAATGCTATCTGTGTGCCATTACTGGGGGGTGGTTAAAAAGCTGGTCCAAATATAGTGCTAGTACATTTCAAATATAGTGAGATATTCATGTCTTTGTAGTATTGCTACTTGAATGCAACAGAGGGCTGGTCCAGTTCCAACATTTCCTATTATCTGCTTAAATTCCTTACTCTGCTAATCAAGAAGTTGAAATATGAAATTCATCAAAAATTCTTTATTCAATTTCAGAATATATAAAAATTATCACACGATTTTAATGTAAGAAAGTATATCAAAGGCAACTGATCAAACTGAAATGTTGTATTCAGAATAACTGAAAATATTAGAATTGCTTATATTTTTAGCATTTTATACAGAGAGTCTGCTTCATAGATATGTTGCTATTTATAGATAGCAAACAAAATCTATTAATGTTCCTGAATAATTAATCAACAAGTTTCATTTATAGCAAGAAGCAAATGAAGAAGGTATTAACATTCAGGATACACCAAACAGAAAGCATAGGGATCTTTAATTCATGGGTGAATGAAGACGGAAGCAACATGTTGAATACTGCATTTTTTCTTTCAAATTGATTTCCGTATTGTATATTATTAAGTTGATACATAGTAAAGAGATTTCGCTCAATTCTCGAGTCCCATCAACCTCTACTACATCTTTAGTCACACACACACCCAGAAACATGCACACATATTGTATAAAGAGTTGGCATGGAAAAGGTCATCAAAGAGAAAATATTCTCCCCATTAGTTATGATAGCTTCACTACATATGTTTTATGGGTGGAAACATTTTCTGTTTGGGAAAAAAAGGTTAATACTTTTCTGATTAATCTTATATAAAAAAACACGGCCACATTTATATTTAATACATCTAAACGAGGATTTCATGCATCTTAAAGAGGATTTCTATTCTGCCGGATTTGTACCAGAGATAATAATAGGCTTAATTTGTATCTTATTTTAAAAATTCATCAAAGTATTTTCACACCTCTTCTCTGATTTGAGCCTTTCTACTGCCTTGTAAGACTGGTTAAGTGTGTGTCCTAATCCATCTTTAACAAAGGAGAAAATTGAGGCACAGAGAGTTCATGTGACATGTCAGAGACATGCTTTAAGTAAATAACAGTCCTAGATAGAGGTCATGTACTATGACTCTGTCTGCTTCCAGATTATAAAGACCACTCTTGACCATAAATGCATGTTCATACAGAGAGGTGCGAAGCAAAAATCATCCAAATTTTAAAGATGTGTGCTGGAACTTCATACCTGGAGATTTCTTCCAATTTAGACCGGATGTGATTCCTTGACATACCTATTTTTTAATGTGATATGTATGTGACTTTGAATCTGGTTAGCAAGCACTATTGGACCTTTAGTCATTCAATCATCCAATATTTTTCTCTGTGAATTTTGCCTTTCTGTAAGTTGCTTGTCTTCATAACAGGTTGTTCCACTTTATTAAATTTGCTAGTCATTTCTTTATGGTATATTTTTGTTGAAGTAGTCAAATGCATTGCTCTTTTTCTTATGTCACATAGAAATATCTTCCCTCAGTTCAAATTTTTAAAAATCTACAATTGAATAACAAGTAGAACCAACCCCCTTTAAAGAAAACTACGACATTTTTCTCAACAAAGTAAAAATCAATATGTAGAAGACAATATCTAAATGAATATAAAACATAGGACATGCTGAACATAACACATAAATAATGCAAATAAAAGGAACATCATGTTTCAATTCTACAATTTATAAACATAGAACAATTTTATAAGCAGCATTGTTGAAAATGAAGAGAAATGTTCATATTTATATTACGTTGGAGAAAGTATTGTTGATACAATGTCTTTGGCATTGAAATTGGCAATATTTCTCAAAAGCAAAATGTATGTTCTTTTTGGTCTAGAAATACTGTTTCTCAGGTATAGATAAATCAGTGCAATGTGAATGTTTAAGCATATATATCACAGACTTATTTATAATTAGAATAAAAGGAGGCCATCTAAATGCCTTTCATAGATAAGTAGCTAAATAAATTATGGCACATGTATTAAAAAATTATGATGCCTCTATAAAAAAGAAGCACTATTTATATATCCTTATATAAAATAGTTTTCATTGTATATTAGGGCTATTAAATTATAATTAAAGGTATATATTATGTTCCTCATTGAATTTAGAAAGATGTATAAAGGAAGAAGGAATACGTATATGCTTGTATTTATACAGACAATAGTGTAAAGTTAAATAAATTATTAGCTGATGCATTTGAAAAGGAAAACTAGAAGCTCGAGGTGGGAAGAAAATTAAATTTGTACTATATACATCTGTACCATTTAAATATTTTACTAATATCTTTATTTGTTAATTTTCTAAAAGGACCAGATGATTGAAAATCAAAAACTTTAGTACTGAAAATAGTTGAAAAATAGAATAAACTTTAAATTGTTAAATAGACCTTTTCCAATTTAGTTTGCATTTTTGTTATCATTTGAATCATATGCAACTGATACAACAGATCTAGTTATGTTTTTAAAGATCAAATATATTTCTAGGATGATCCTATCATTTCTTTTCCAAAGAAAAATATAAGTTTGAGAATCTCTAAGCTATCATTTTCAGTTCATATTTCTCTAATTGATCCCTGCCAATTATGGGGTCCTGATTGAGATATAGAGTTTCAAAATCAGAGTATGTCAGAACTGTGAGGGACCCCAGATATTTTATTACCCAATCTTGGTTTGGGAAAGAAACATGGATCCAATAGAGTATTTTTTCTCCAAAATTAGTACATTTCACTCACATAGTGAAATTTAGGATTGAGTTAAAATAAAATTTAATGCTAAGTAATTTGAGACAGAGTCAGGAAATAGGAGTTTTTGAACCAACTATATATCAGGTTGCTGTCTGTCCTTGGACAAATCTCTTGCACTCTCTGTGATCCAGTTCTTGCAACTTAGAAATGATTGCTTAAAGTCAGTGCAAAGCCTGTTTGCATTTAGTCCATATTTACTGAAATGATTGGTGAAATTCACTTATCAACTCAGGAATTTACTAAATTTATCAGTCTCTGAATTTGCAAGAACCCTTGTTTTCCAGAGTTTCTGGATCTACATAAATGCTTCCGTCTTTCAAGCTATCTTAAATCAAATGAATATTTATTTAAAAAATCCTCCAAGCAGGACATTTTATGAGTTCTTATAAACATTTTCCTAGGTAAATAAGTCACATTTTCTCAAGTTCTTCAAACACAGTGAAAACCCACCTAAAATATTCTTTCTTTGATTACTTATAGCACCAATTGTCCAAGTTGCAATATGCTGTTTTTTCATTGCTTATTCCACAGAGGTTAAGTTTTATATTTTCCACTGCTTGTATCTAATTAGCCCTTGTCATTATAACAGTAGTTTCAGCATAAGAGTGAGCGAAAACAGATATTTTAGACTTAAAGGAACTTTCCAAATTGTAATTCAGACCAAATATTGAATTTTCAGTCATTGAGAAGTAGTAGTTGAGGTAGGAAGCAAGATGGAAAGCTGATAAAGGGGTATCTCTAAGGTTGGGGCTTTTACACCACCTGGACTATAATCCTACCCTCCTCTGCGGGGAGAGAAGATGAAAAAGTCAGCAGAATGTAGAAACTGACCCATCCCTCAGCAATCCAGATCCTTCTGTATATGCACCTTCAAGAGACAAATCTGATACACAAACATATAACTGGATCTGGAATTACTGATGCTAATAACTTTTTCTGTTCACAAGGAAAACCAAGGTTTAACTCTAATTCATTTTCATATTTTTGAAAATAAAAATGAAAAATTTATTCTCCCAGGTTCCTTGGCATATCTTTGGCAAATCACCTATACAAACTTACTTTCATTTGCAAAGTGAAGCCAACTTCCTTAGATTATACATTTTTTTTCTTCACTGTTTCTAAAAAAGAAAACGGTTTCAATAAATTGAAAGAGAAAATATCTGAAATATGTAATTTAAAGAATATCTAGACTGGGTCCAAATAAATTTAATGCTTGGAGCATACACATTTAGATTCATTTTCTTAAAGTGAGGTCATTACAGATTTTAAAAAATATGTCATCTTTATATAATGCCTAAGAGTTCATGAGTTAAAAATTGCTATTTAATATGTCTTTCTAAGATCTCTTAAATGAAATCGCCTATGATTAAATATCAATATTCTTAATAGTTTAAAACATTCAAATTTTATAATGATTACATTTAGAACCCATATTAATTAGCTATATCCGAAGCCTATAACTAAATTTTATTTTCCTGCAGGCAGAATTCACAGCCATGCGGGAGCAGTACATGCGGGGTGGGGAAGGCTTCATCATCTGCTACTCCGTCACTGACCGTCAATCATTTCAGGAGGCTGCCAAGTTTAAAGAACTCATTTTTCAGGTCCGCCACACCTATGAAATTCCCCTGGTGCTGGTGGGTAACAAAATTGACCTGGAACAGTTCCGCCAGGTGAGTGCCAATTTTATCTAGTAGCTTCTGTCTTTTGCTCTGAGGATGCATAGTACAAAATATGGCTGCTTTCCAAGGTTCACATTAAGAATTATGAGAAAGAAATGATGCATATGATTTTTCTAACAAATCATAGTGGTCCCATGGTAAATTGTGTTGGCCACTACAATATATTTCACCATATATGCTATTTTTCAAAGAGTCCTTACTAATGCCCCATCTCCTAGGATCTGGGGTTATATGCTGAAATAAAGTAGAAATGATTCTTGTTGACTTCTGAAGTGCGGCCTTAAGAGTTCTGCAGATTGTACATGACTCGGATTGTACAAAGTAACATTACTGAGAAGTGTCATGCAAATCAAAGTTTTGTAAATCTAATTCTCTAAATTGAGTTGCTTCGATATAAATTGAGATGCTTTATCTTTATTTTTATTGACCTTAAATTTGAACTGGCTTTTAATAGTTCATGTTCTTCCAGTTAATGATTTATTTCTAGCCTATTTAAAGTAGTCAACTAGTAAAACCTTTTGCTAATGTAGGAATCATGAAAGAAAATAGTTGTCTCCTATATTAAGGATATTATAAATATGGATTTTCACACCTAATACATATTAAGTTTTCTTAAATTGAAAAGATCTTATATAGAGTTCATGTGCACAAGTTGATTCTTAATGGGAAAAGTATTTCTATGATTTAGTGCAATGCATTTTTGTGGTGAGATTTTTATACATTTTGCTTGAGAATCTAAGCATATTAAAGTGGCAGCTAATTATTGTTTTAGGAGCTATAATATTTGTTCATCTCTTCTGCACCTGTTCTGTCTTACTTTGCTGTTTCCATTTCTCCAAAGTCATGCTCAGCATGATATGGTTGCATTTCTATGGGTTAATCACTCAAGTTTATCTCGTCAGTTAAATATGAATCTATTCTTAAATACTTGGCAGTTGGAGGCTTAGTAGCTGAATCTTTCCTATACTTATCTGAAAAGTGCAAGTGCTTTACTTTTCTTATGGCTTCTAGGAACTATTATGACAAAGCACACTCAATGTATCAGGTGATCACATGACCATTTTTGTTGCACTTCTAAGAATTCCTGGAAAACAAAAAACCTCTGGTGGGGTTTCAGTTAGGAAAGCTGTAAGTGACTCTGAAAAGCTAGTGAATTTGAAAACATTCTGAAAACTTTTTCAGGCCAAAATTAACTAAATTTTCTCTATAGAGAAATTTCTCTATAACTAAATTTTCTCTGATTGCTCTTCATGACTCCAAAGCTGGCTGACATTTACTTCTCCCTCACTCTCCAGACCCTGTCTTACCAGGCTCAAAGGTGATCTTTCAGGTCTCACAAAGGCATGTTTATCAGAACCCCATCTCAGCCTGGATAATTAGCTGCTCCTTTTAGATTAGCAGTGAAATGAATCACAATGATCACAAATGTCACTGAAATAAAAACTCAGGAAAATATATTCAGTTGAGTAACTGTGCAGATTCGACAGTCTTTTCCTTATAGATAAAAGCAAGTACTGTAAACAAGATAGTCACAGCAAGTGCAAAAACCAGGAAAACGCAAATTGCAATCTTTGTAAAACTGTCCATGTACCACTGTCTCCAACAATGAAGTGTTGATGTATAAATTTGGCTTCTGGCTGAGGTTGTGATAGAAATAATTATTCTTAAAACTGCAGAGTGGTTCTTCCTTAGCAAAATGATTTTAATTCATACTTTATTTTAATATTGTAACTGCCCTATGTAGTTGTAAGCCAAGCATTTGAAGAATGAGGACATCTGACAAATGAATATATTGATAGAAACTGACTTTACTCAACTATTGCAGCTAGTGACAAAATTAAGACTAAAATGCTATCACATTATACTCTTTTTGTTCCTCAGTATTTGAAAGTTAGGTTTCTGTTCCTTCGTGTGAAAAAAAAAAAAAAAAAAAGAAAAATAATAATGCTCATTCATCATTCATACGTGGTTTGCAGCTCAAAGGAATTCTGTGAGGATTCCTAGTGTAATAAAGTTAAACACTCAAAGATGAAATTACGCTGCTGCTATTGTTTAGTGGTGAGAGGCAAAGAAGTAGGATTATCACTAAGCAACTCTTATTCCTTATCAGCCCACACTAAAAGAGTTTGGAAGGAAAGAATCCTGATACTTAAAGCTGCCTCTTTTCATATTTGGAAAGATTAGGTTCCTATATTCTTAATGCATTTGGGGAAATCCCAAAGCTCTTTCTAAAAAAGATAAAAAATAAATAAAAATACAATGAATGTTAGTGTACTATGTGTTTATTGTTATTCACCTCCTTGAGCTAAAATGTAGAAGGACTTAAAGAATAATATTTAATCTGTGAAAAATATTCATTTCTATGATGATGATACTAATGATACATTTAGTATTTTCAAGGCTCTGTGCTGGGCACATTACACACATTATTTTATTTAATCCTCACTGCAAGACCATGAAGTAGGCTCCTTTATACCTATTTACATGAGTCAACTGAACCTCTAATACATTCAATAACTTGTTCAAGGTCACACAGCTAGTTAGAGTTGACAGATAAAACTCAGTGTGTTCTGACTTAAAATCTCAGTGTGTCCTATGGTTGGCCTACAAACAATTGTCATTTTATCATGAATTTATTTTTTATGTCAGCTTCTAGATCATAGCGTGCTTCTCAGAGCAATAGCATCTAATAGACAAGGAGGAACAGGAAGAATCAGGATGATAATTATTTGGGTGTGGTATGGGATGTTCCAGGCCATGGAAAAGCCAGGAATAGCCCCGAGTTGGCTTCCTTACCCTTTTGGTGTGAGGAAAAATCAAAATAAGGAAATAGCGTTCAAAACTACTGGAAAACTCTTTTATAACAGCCAAAAAAATCTGTCCAAAGCTTATCCAGACTATCCTAAAGCCTGTCTTGGCGGAGCACCATAGCTCATGCCTATAATACTAACACTTTGGGAGGCCAAGGCAGAAAGATCTCTTAAGTTCAAGAGTTCCAGACCAACCTGGCCAAAATGGCAAAACCCATCTCTCCTTAAAAACAAAAATTAGCAGGGCATAGTGGCGGGCACCTATAATTCCAGGTATTCAGGAGGTTGAGGCATAAGCATCACTTGAACCCGGGAGATGGAAACTGCAGTGAGCAGAGATTGCACTATTATACTCCATCTGGGCAATGGAGCGAGACTATTCTGTATCAAAAAGAAAAAGTCTCTTTTAATTTCTGAGCAGCATTAGGTTCTTGAGCTTCCATGGTCTTTGTCCCTATTTATGCAAGTCTTCCTACTGGAGAGTAGAAGGAGATAATCCCTGATTTCTCTTTTTGCAAAACCCAGACAAGCTGTGAAAAGTAGAAATAGTCTATGAATGAAATAAGTTTCAGGGATATGGGAGCTAGATTAGAAAGTTTTACGTAAATTGCAGACCACTAATGGTTTTATCCTGAAGATATCCTGAAGATAGATAAACCTCTTGGCCCAAACATCCGAATTGCATCTTAATTCTCAGCTTTAGGCCTTGAAACTCTGCTTCCCGCAGTCTACATAACTCTTGAAGTACTGAGTTGAAATCGTGAAAGGCCTTTATTTATTCTTTAGTGAGATATCTAATTAAATAAATCTCGGTTTCATTTCTTTACTGAGAGGAGTATTTGGAATTGTGAGAATTAGAAATTACTGGATTAAGAAAAGCATAACATCTATTTAGAGTTATAGCAAGCATCTACTTATCTTTGGACAGTGGTGATAGCTTTGGAATATAGTAAAGGAATGAGTAATCCAGTCCCAGTCCTCAAGAACTTTTCCATTCTCCTCAGGATCTATGCAAATGATGTAGGGAGAAAACTCTCCTAAACAATGCAATTAAATGTTGAATAATATGGCACAATCTATAAGTGCAATAGTTTTTGAAAACCAGGAAAGACCCATGTGGGTAGCACATTTGAAGAATCAAGATGCTGAATGAATGGATATCTTGACCAAATAGGAAAAATAAGGTGAATGGTGTCATTCTTTCAGGAAGAACTAGAAATACTCAATCTAGGGAGGAAGAAAGAAACCTAGGGTCTTAAGAGTGTACACAAGCAGTAGAGTGATCAGTGGGAAACTTGGAAGGTCAGTCTGCCTAGTACACACATATCAAGTATCCTAAGCATAATTTCATAGATAGTTTCTCTCTTGAAGACACATTTAATCAAAGACAAAACATAAATATGTACCAGAACATATTGGATATGGTATAATGCAGTAATTAATTGCAAATACGACTCAAACTTAAAAAATAAGAGTATCGCTTCTTTGTCTTTCATCGTCAGTGCACTGAAAAATTTATGTAAATGTATTTTCTAAATGATAAAGGCTTATTTTTTCGAAGGGAAAAAAGGTTCAGTAATTTACTCATTATTTTGAGATACATACTCAAATTCAACTAATGATTAATTATCCCTATTTATCTTTTCCATAGTATTTTGTAATGTTATTTAATTAAATAAATGTGAATATATTAACTTCAATTGAGACAGAAAACAAAACAAAGATTAGAGTTTTACATGATTTATTCAAACTGGTTGGTTGTAGAACTGGAATTTGAGTTTTCTTAGTATATATATATATATATGTTTTCACTAATGTCATGTATTTCATTTGATTAATTTTCCCAATGGGTAACAAGCACTCTTTTAGAATCTGGGAGCACACAGATGAACTTGACAGTGAAAATCTCTATATGTAATATTGTGAAGTTACAGTGGAGGAGACAGACAATGAACAATTTGAGTATGGGTATGTGTATTCTACGTGTACAATGCAAAACTAAAATTATACACACTTAAGTATGTATGCACACATACACACATGGGTACACAATTCTGAGTAGTGAAAAGAGCAAAGAAGATAAATGAAGCAAGGGAAGGGGTTGGCATACGGAGTGTAAGAGTAAGAGCTGTATTTTCTCTAGGGTGATCGAGATAGAGTCTCTATAAAGATGGCAGTGATCACAACTCAGGAGTGTGGGGAGGATTTGGATGAAGAGTATTCCAGACAGAACCAACAGCATTTATAAAATCTTCACGGTTGGATTTAGCTTAGCATGTTTGAGAGCCGTAATAGCTGGTCAGGAGGCAAAGTCAGGTTATATAAAGCCTCAAAGTTCTTTGGTAAGGATTTGGATTTAAGTGTGAACAATTGTTTAAAACATTTGAACAGAATTATGGTATGAATATGCTTCTATTTAGTCAGCCTTGCTGTTGGGTGGAGCAACAATGAAACAACGAGATGCGTTTGGTGGCTCTTTCATCAGGATGAGAAATGATAGTAGCTTGAGTGAAAGGGATAGCGCTGACTGTTCTTGAATTCCATACTTATACCGCACACTGACAGGATGGCAGGTGACAGGATTACAGTGAGGTTTAGAGACCTTTCATGTAGCAACATATTCTGCTACATTCATCAGTGGCACCTAAGGTCATTACTGCATTATCATGCAATTCACTGGGTGTCCATGATGGAGTCCTGATGACATTGTTAAGAAATGTAGTCAACATACAGAAACTAACAGATTATGTGATTGAAAGAATCAGATAGTCCTGGGTTTGAATTGTTACGCAGATGATTACTCTGTTCTTGGACAAATCAGTGGCAGACGCAAGATATGTACCTAAGTTCTTCAGAGAAGTACTTCCTGCCCAGCACAGGGGTAGGAAGATATAATTCATAGATAGCTTCCAGCCACTAAGTGCTTAAAAGGTCAGCCTCAGCTACATAGAGTCTCATTTTGCAGTCTCATTTCCAGTTGGGTGTGGGCATACATTTCCAGCCATTTCAGCCCAGTGTGAAATACTGACAGGCAAATTTTGCTTGAGAGCCCCCCCACTAGTTTGGTAAAGACTCTGTTGGGGTTGCATTAACATTCAACTTCTCCCTCTGCTCAACCTGCTTCCTTCTCCTTCCTTTCACAAATGTTGATTCCTAATAAACATCTTGCAGTCCAGACTGTCTCTGTGTCTACTTCTGTAAAATGGAATGATAATAACTCCATCGTAGTTTTTTTTGGGTGGAGCAGATGATATAATGTCAGTAGGTTATCTAGCACAGTGTGTGGCACAGAGTAGTGACTCAATAAAATACTGGGTGCTACTATCTTCATCCCTCATCTAGATTATTAGAATAGTCTTTGGATGATTATTATATTATTCTTCTAATATTATTTTTTCTTACAAATTAGAAACTGGCTAATCAAGTACATATGAATTGTGTGAAAGCTAACAGTAATTAATGTGGGTGAAGGCCTAGGGAGCTTTCTGATATACACTTCAGCATATGGATTTTGCAAGATCGATTTTGAAATTATTTCCCAACTTTTCAGCTGTCAAAGTAGCAATTCTTTAATAACTAAAATCTGCCTAGGAGAGCTTTGAAGAAATTATTGCATAGTATCTGAGCTAAATAAAGGCAAGTAATTTGCAGATAGACAATAGGCACATACAAAAGATTCCTGGCCATTCCAGAAAAGCTAAACTAAGTTTTAAATTTATGGAAAAACTCATCTTGGATGAGAACTGTAGTTCTGGTCTGGTTGATCCCAACCAGACCAGAAGAGATAGTACCACCTGCGAACTTCATTAGAAATACAAATTATTCAGGCCCCATCCTAGTTCTGGTAAATCAGAAACTCTGTGGGTAGGCACAGCAATCTATTTTAACAAATTATCTGGGTGATTCTAGAGTACAGTATGCTAAAGTTAGAGAGCCAGTGGGCTGAATATAAAATGAAGTACATGAAGGATAATTTTATTTCAAATCACTATGAGAGTATAGAACCAAAAAGTGTTTTAAAGGCCTTAACTAAAATATTTGAGACCTAAAAGAAAAAATATATATATACACACGTACAGTGTAATAGATACCTAATAATACAGGTATATATATATTATATATGCACATATATACAAGTATATGTATGTGTGTGTATATATATATATACTTGCATATATACAAATGTTTGTAAAATAATTTTAAAATAAAGATTAATGCTTATATTAAAAACAATCATATTGAAAGTGTTACAGATTCAATCTAGTTTCCCAGGCAAATTTGTCATTTAGAAAAATCTAAATTTCACTGTTTATGTTGCACATCTATACCTAAATAGACTTCCACTTGATAGTTTCCTGTTTCATTGGAAGAAAGCTTGTGTCTCCTCAGATTGAACTGACATTGTAACTGTTTGCCTCCCCTCTTTATTTAAATTGTCTTACACTGAATTGTTTGGTTTTCATGGATCATTGACTGCGTTTGTAAAATTGACAAGCCAGAAAAGTCTTTGGGAAATAAGCTTGTTTCTTCTAAGGAAAAGAATAAAGCAAAGCTGTTAAGGAATTGGACTGGTTCCTTGAAATGAAATCCAAAATTACAATACCACTCTTGACTGATCTTTTATAATTTTGAAAACCAATCACTTAAAAGAGATTCCAGAAAGAAAATAAATACAGAGTGGGTAAAGTTTTAAATTTTTTATTACCCTATCTATGATTTTAAGTCTCTGTCCTTTCCCAGGTATTCTTGCCTGCCCAAACCCTAACATTTGTGGAAAATTTCCCCAACTCTGGGCAGTTAGGCTTCTGACTGTACTCAATAATCGAGTGTATAGGGAGTGTGTGTGTGTATGTGTGTGTATAGTTATATGTATCGATGTAGGTGCATTAGACAATTCAAGGAAATACTGTAAATTCAAAAGAATGATATCCATAGGTTGAATTACAAATACTCAGAATCAGGAGCACTAGCCATGTGTTCATGAAGTGCTTTTTTTTTTTTTTTTTTTTTTTTTTTTTTTTTTTTTTTTAAAACTTTAACTCAACCACTTGCTTAGGAAATTACATAATCCAACTTTTAAAAATTATTTATAAATAATTACAGATGCACAAGAAGTTACAAACAAATGTGTTAAAAAAAACCCTGTGCATCCTTCTTTTAGCATTCTCAATGTTAACATCTTATGCAACTCTAGAATAATATGAAAAACAATAAACTGACATTGATTCAATACATAAAGTTCATTTCATCGGTTATACGTGTACTCATGCATGTGTGTATGTGTATAATTTGATGTAATTCTGTCACACGTGTAGCCTGCTTAACCACCACCATAATCAAGATACCCAACTCTGCCATTACTCTGAGGCCTGTCGTGTTGTTCCTTGTGCATCTCCTTCCTATCCTACCCCAACTCCTGGCAACTACTAGTCTACTACCGGATCTTTTATCTATGTATTTTATTTTTTGCTTAGTATATAAATAAAATGAGCTAGCATGCATCCTTTTGAGATTTTTTTTTTCTATATTATTTCCTGAATTACATCCAAGTTTTTGTTATCAGTAGTGTGTTTCTTTTTATTACTAAATAGCATTCAGATTTGGATGCATCACAATTTGTCTATTCACCCTTTCAGGAACATTTGGGTAACATACAGTTTGGTGCTATCATGAAGAAAGCTGCTATGGGCATTCATACACAAGTTCCTGTGTGAACATGAGCTTTTACTTCTCTGGAATAAATGGCCAAGAACACAGTTGCTAGATCTTATGATAAGTCCATTTTAGTTTTAAAAGGAAATGCCAAAGTATTTTCCAGAATGGCTCTATTCTCTAATATTCTCACCCTTGCCAGCATTAGATGTTATCACCATTTTTCATTTTAGTCATTTTGATCAGCATATAGTGATATCTCATTATGATTTTAATTTACATTAGTCTAATGATTAATAATATTGAACTTACCTGTAGAGGACATTCAGATAGCAAATATATTCATCTTTTCATGAGTATATTTGCTATCTGAGTATCCTCTACAGGTAAGTATCTATGCATGATTCTGAACATTTTCTTTTTTTTTATTTACCTTTTTAATTGACAAGTAAAATTATATGTATCTATCAGGTACAACATGATGTTTTGTTAAATTATACATTGCGAAATGGCTAAATTGAACTACTTAACATACGCATTACCCAATATACTTATTTTTTTGTGGTGAGAACACTTAAAATCTACTTAGTGATTTACAGGGAATTGTACATTGTTATTAACTGTAGCCACTATATTGTAGAGTAGATCATTTGTCCTTATTACTCCTAACTAGCTGAAATGTTGTATCCTTTGACCATCCCGCCAACCCCTTCCTGCAGTCCCTCCTAACCACCCTTTACTCTATGAGTCCAAGTTGTTTAGATTCCATGTATAAGTGAAAATATGAAGTATGTCTTTCTGTGCCTGGCTTATTTTGCCAAACATAATGCTGATTTTCATTTTCATTATATTCATTGACCATTTATGCTTAGATTGTGTTTTTTTAAATTTGAGTTATGAGACTTGCATTTTCTAGATTCAAGGCCTTTTTAGATATGTGACTTGGAAATATTTGCTTCTGGTCAGTAGTTTGTCTTTTAACAGGATCTCTTGAGTGAAAGTTGTAAATTTTAATGAACTCAATTTATTGATTTTTTTCCGTCTTATGAATTATGGTTTTGGTACCAAATCTAAGAACACTGCCTAGTCATAGGTACCCAAGAGCTTTTCCTATGTAACTTTCTAAAAAATTATATCATTTTATATCTTACACTTATATCAATTATCCATTTTGAAAATTATTTTTTATATAAAGTGGCTTTTTTTTGGCTGATGGATGTTTCATTGCTCCAGCATCATTTATTGAAAAGTGTTTTACTTCTTTATTGAAATGCTTTTACACCTTTATAAAAAATTAATTAGGCATATTCATGTGGAGATATGTCTGCATGTTCTATTCTGTTCCTTTGATCCGTCTATCCTTCTGCCACTATCAGACTGACTTGATTACTTCAGCTTCAGCAGATAGGGTCACAAACTCTGCTCTGTGGCATCTCCTGGACACCTGTGTCAGTTGACAGCTCAGAGACTTTTACATAAACCTTAACATCAATAATTCCTCCTTCATTTTTCTTCTTTTTAAAACATTTTGGTTGTTTTAATGCATTCTGTTTCTTTGTTATTTTACAGTAATTCTATGTTTACAAAGAACTTCAATGACATTTTGAAAGAAATTAAGTTAAGCCTATTGGTTATGTTGAATTGACATTTTTATTATGTTGTGTTTTCCAATCCGTTAATATGTTTCTACAAGTGTTTAGCTCTCCTTTGATTTCTTCATGAGCATTTTATAATTTTAATTATGCAAATATTATCGATGTTAGATTCATACCTATGTATATAATTTTCTTAGGAGTAATCAAAAATGGTATTATATTTTTGTTATTAAATTTTTATTTTCAATTATTCCTTATCTGTATGTTTAAATACAATTGCATTTTGTGTATTCATGTAGTATTTTGTAACCTTACTGAACACGAGAGAAACTCATTAGTTCTCAAAGTATTTTGTAGATTACTTGGGGTGTTCTATATAGACAAGCTTGCCATTTTCAAATAGTTTTTTCTTTCTTTCTTATCTGTATATCTTTAATTTCCATTCCTTGCTTTTTTTGCAATGGCTAGAATGTCCAGAATTATTTACATAAGTGTAAGGAAAGTGTAAGGAAAGACATCTTTGCCTTATGCCCAATCTTAGAGGCAAAGCATTCAATTTTTCACCATTAAAACATTTTCTATAGGTTTTTAAATAGATAGTCTTTATAAGTTTGAGGACATTCATCTGTATTCCTAATGTTCTAAAAGTGAATTTTGTTTTTATAAATGGGTATATAATATGGTTTTCCTATGGCAAATAATATTATAAATTTTTTTCTTAGCTTATTGAAATGATGGACTAATATATTTTGAATATTTAACCAGCCTCACATAGCTGGAATATATCACATTTTATCATAGTGCATTATTATATGCATATATTTTTCTATAATATTTTGGTAAAATTTTGTTAAGAATTATTTTCATTTAAGTTAATGAGATATACTGGTCTACAATTTTTACATTTCATGTGATCTCTGTTGGGTTTGGGTATCAGTATAATACTGGCTTCCTAATATGAGTTACAATACTTTCTAATTCATATTATGGAAAGATATTGTGTAAAAAGTATGTCAATTCTTTATTGAATATTTGGTAAAAATTTCTAATGATACCATCTGGGCCTGGAAATTTCTTGGGCAGAAGCTTTTAAAATAAAAATTTGAGTCTTCAACAGTTATAGAACTATCTTATTTTTCTATTTGATTTTGGCTGAGTTTGAGGAGTTAGTGGTTTTCAATAAGTGGTTTATTCCTTCCACCTTACTGAATTGATGAGTGTAAAGTTATTCATGATATTTCCTTGTAATCATTTTAAAAATTTATTTCAATGAAAATTTTGTGTATATATATATGGCATGTAACATAATGTTGTAAGATATGTATATATGGTAAAATGGTTGATAGAGTGAAACAAATTACCATATCCATCATCTACTATAGTTGCCCATGGATCTGTTGAAATGTCTTCTATTTCTTTTCTGATTTTATGATTTAGGTCTTGTCTCATTTTATGTCTGTCAATTTTGCTAAAAGTTTAACAATTTTGTTGATTTTTTTAGATGAATTGGCTTTTAGTTTTATTAGTTTTCTATTTTCTTGTTTACAAATGCATTGATTTCTGATTTTATCTTTTTTATTTTCTTCCTTCAGCTTGTTTTGAATTTGTTTTCTTTATATCTTTTTAAAAATAAGTTTTGTCTTTATTCCCTTCTATGTAGTTTCCTCTTGATATTTCCTATTTAACTAATGCATTATTTAGAAGTATATTTTTAATTCCCAAGATTTTGAAAATGTTCCCTCTGAGTTTCTGTTGATCTACTGTTCTTCAATACATTGTGGTCAGAGAACATACTCTGTGTGATTTTAATTTTTTAAAATTTGTTAAAGTTTGTTTTATGACCCATAATATAGTCTATCTTGGTGAATGTTCCATATAAGCTTCAAAAGAATATGTATTCTGCTGTCAATGGTTAGAGTGTTCTATAAATGTCAGTAGATTTTGTTGTTTAATGATGTTCTATTATTCTCTATCCTTGCTGTTTTTCTATCAATTGTTAAAAATGGGATCTTGAGGCCCATGTTACAATTATGGATTTCTTTCTCATTCTGCTGTATCGGTTTTTAATCTGTATATCTTGAAGTTCTGTTGTTTGGCCCAAACCATTTAGGATTGCTACATTTTTGGGAAATTAATCCATTTATTGTTTTGTAATATCCTTCATTGTCTGTAGAAATTTCATTTGCTTTTAAGTCTCCTTGATCTAGTGTTAGCATGGTTGCTCCTTTTAAAAATTAATATTTGTCTGATAAATCTTTTCTATCATTTTGCTTTCAACTTATCTAGGTCATAATGAAACAGCAGAGTTCCCTGATCCCCTTGTGGGACTCAACAGGGGTGTGGCTCTGCCACCATGTGTGAATCCCTTACTAGAGGGGGAGCAGGTGGATGGGCATGTGCAGGAACAAGGGAGAGTACTTTTGGGCTCCAGCCTCATGGTAGTGTCTAGGGATGTGTCACAATTAATGCTTTTTTAGCAGTTGCTGTCCATAGATGGCTAAGTGTTAAACCAGCTCAGTGAAGAGTCAGATGACAGCCTTTTAAACCCTGCCATCTTGGTTCCTGGGTCCCTGTCCAGTGTCCAGGAAGAATCAGGTCACTCGGATTTGAAGGATGGTGAATGCAGGGATTTTATTGTGTGATGGAGGTGGCTTCAGTCGGATGGATGGAGAGCTGGAAAGTGGATGGAGTAAAAAGATGATCATCCCACGGAGTTTGGCCATCCCCTGGCCAATTTCTGCAACTATCCCCAGCTGAACTCCTCTCAACATTCAGATTCTCATTCTCTTCTCTCCTTCTCTGCCTCACCACTCTGCCTCAATGCTGCCTGTCTCCTCAGAGGAACAGCACTCTGTTCCTCTGCTCATCTGCTCTTGGAGCCTGGGATTTGGGGTTTATATAGGTACAGGATAGCAGAGTGTTGTGGGCCAAAAGGCAACATTTGAGCAGGAAAACAGAAATGCCTTTTCCCATTTAGGGCCGTGGCTTTCCAGGCTTGAGAGTGGGGCCTTTGCCAGGAAACCACCCTCTTCTACCCAGTATTTCCCTGCCTCCTGTCTATATCAATAATTTTCAAAGCAAATTTCTTATAGCCCACATATAAGTGGGTGGTGTTTGTTAATTCCACTTTGTGAATCACTACCTTTTCATTGGTTTATTTAGATTGTTACAATTAAATAATTACTGATGGGTGAGGGCCTATGTCTGCATTTTCATTATTTATTTTCTGTTTTCACATTCTCTTAATTTTCCATTGTTTGTGTGTATGTATCTTGGCCTAACTGGATAACGTGAAAAGATTTTTGTAATTCTGTTTTGATGTGTTTATGTTTTTCATTATAACTCTTTGTACAGTTTTCTTAGTAGTTGTCTGCTGGTATCAATGTGTTACCACTTCAAGTATGAAAACCTTATTTCAATTTAGGCCCCTTTAACTGCTTTCAGGTATAATTGTCTCAGTCATTTCCTTTGCATACCTAGAGCACCATGTCAGATGGTGTTCACCTTTTACTCCAACCATAAAATATAATTTTAAACTCATGAGATGAAAGATGGTCCTACTATGTTCACTGCAATTTACACAAATTCTGTTCTTTACTTTCTAAAGATGCCAATCATCATCTTTTGTGATTATCCCTTTTGTAATTAGAGTTTCCTTCAGCTATTCTGTTTTTTAAGAAAATAAATTGTTTTATTGCATTAGGGTGATTTGGTTTTTAGATTTGCAAAATATGAACTTGAAAACTGGAAGGTTTTTGAATGTATTCCAACAATTTTGGGCGTGTAAGTAGGTTTTTGGTTATATGGTTATGTTCTTTAGTGGTGTTTTTAGTGTAACTGTCATCTGAGCAGAATACACTGTGACCAATGTGTACTCTTTTATCCCTCACCCCATTCCCAACAGTCCAGTCCCCGAGTCCCCAAAATCCATTATATCACTCTTATGCCTTTGCATCCTCATAGCTTAGGTCTCACTTATAAGTGAGAATATATGATATTTGTTGTTTTATTCTTGAGTCACTTCACTTAGAATGATGGCCTCCAGCTCTGTCCAAGTTGATGCAAATGACATTATGTCATTCCTTTTTATGGCTGAGTAGTATTCCATGATGTACATATACAACATCTTTATCCACTCAGTCAATGGGCACTTGGTTTGGTTTCATATACTTTCAATTGGCAATTGTGGTGCTATAAACATATATGTGTATGTGTCTTTTTCATATAATGACTTCTTTTTCTCAATAGTGGGATTCCTGGATTAAATGGTAGTTCTAGTTTTTGTTCTATAAGAAATGGCCTACCATTTTCCGTAGTAATTGTACTAATTTATTAGGATGGAGCAAAAGGAATTGTGGTTTAAAAAAAATGGCAAAAACCACAATTACTTTTGAACCAACTTAGCTACCTATACATTCCTACCAGCAGTCCTTTGGCTATTTTTTTTTTTTTTTTTTTTTTTTTTCTCCCGAGACGGAGTTTTCGCTCTTGTTACCCAGGCTGGAGTGCAATGGCGCGATCTCAGCTCACCGCAACCTCCGGCTCCTGGGTTCAGGCAATTCTTCTGCCTCAGCCTCCTGAGTAGCTGGGATTACAGGCACGCGCCACCATGCCCAGCTAATTTTTTATATTTTTTCTAGTAGAGACGGGGTTTCACCATGTTGACCAGGTTGGTCTGGGTCTCTTGACCTCGTGATCCACCCGCCTCGGCCTCCCAAAGTGCTGGGATTATAGGCGTGAGCCACCGCACCCGGCCCCTTTGGCTATTCTTTAATGGTAAATCTGCTAGCAAGAAATTCTCTCTTTCCTTTCAACTGAGAATTTCTTTATTTCCACTTCAGTATGAAGGATGGTTTCACTAGATGCACAATTTGGGATTGACAGCTCTTTCTGCACTTGATAAAGCTTGTACCACTTCCTTCTGTCTTCCATAGATTCAGATGACAGATTCTGTCATTAAACTTGCCTTTTCTTTATAGATAATGCAGCAGTTTTATCTATTTTAATAATTTGTTCTTTGTGTATAGTTTCTAGAAGTTTGATTATAATATGATTGGTGAAGCTTTAGGTTTATCCTAGTTGAGTTTTACTCAGCTTTTTGAATCTGTATCTTTATGTGTTTTGCCAGATTTGTTAGGCTTTCAAATATTTATTTAAATACTTTCTTAGCACCTCTCTATTTCTTTTCTTTATCAAAATTCTGATGATTCTAATGTCAGATATTTGTTATTGTCCCATAGATCCCTTGGTCTGTTTATTTTTCTTTTAGTCTATTTTCTCTTTGTTGTTCATCTTGAGTAAATTCTATTAATTTGTCTTCAAGTTCACTGATACTGTTTCTGTGTCTTTTCCACTCTACTGTTGAGAATATCCAGTGATATTTTTGCTTGTTTCTTTCTTTGGTTATTTTGTTTTCCACTCCCATAATTTCTATTTGGCTGCTTTTTATTTTTATATATTCTATTTATGTCCTGAGATTCTTTTTCTTTTAAATTTGTTTTACAATAAATTATAATGATTATTGAACCATTTTATGACTGATGGCTGCCTTGCTTGCCTTTTCTTTTTTCTTTTCCTTTCCTTTCCCTCCTCCCCCTCTCCTTTTTCTTTCCTTTCCTTTCCCTTCCCCTCCCTTCCCCTCCCCTCCCCTCCCCTCCCCTCTCCTTTCCTTTCCTTTTCTCAGGGTCTTTTCCTGGGCTGAAGCAACCTTCCTGTCTCAGTCTCCCAAGGAGCTTGGACTACAGGCACATGCCATCACACCTGACTAATTTTTAAAATTCTTATAGAGATAGGGTCTCACTACATTACCCAGGCTGGTCTGCTGCGTTGGCCTCCCAAAGCACTAGTCTTACAGGCATGAGCCACCATGCCTGGCTAAATCTTTATCAGATAATTTCAACATGTGGATAGTCTTGGTATTGCCATCAAATGATTGTCTTTTCTCATTCATATTGTGATTTTTCTGGTTTTCGGTACCAGCAATTCTTATTGCACCCTAGACATTTCAGTTATTATATTAGGAGACTCTTAATCCTATTTATTTTTTCTATTTCAGCTGGTAGTTGTTCTGTTTAGGGTTCGTATGTGAGTTCTGAACTACTTTTGTGAGCTTTGGGTCCAATATATTTAGTTGTTCCTCTTCTTGCAATGCTTTCTAGTCTGTTTTGTTCCTTTACGCCTTTGGGGCTTCCTACTTAACCTCTGAGGTTGTCTGCAGTGGTAATAGGAACTTTCCTAGTCCCTTGGTGCCAGGAGGATGCAGGGTTCTGCTGATGCTGGCTCTGAGAGTGGGTTGTTCTGCCTGCCATTGGTTCACATGTGAAGTAGAGGCTGGAATGCTTGGAGTTTCAATGCTGTTGTTACTCATGCAAATTGGACCGTGGTTTATCTCTTTTATTCTTTTTTAAAAAAATGATTCACTTTTTAATTGACAAATACAAATTTTGTATATTCATAGTATACAATATGATGTTTTAAAATTTGTTTTCCCTATGGAATGGCTAGAGTTAATTAATACCTGTATTCACAAATGTATCATTTTCATGGTGAAAACACATAATCTACTTTCTTAGTAATTTTTAAGTATATAATATACTAACTAAAGTCACCATGTTGTGCAATAGATCTCTTGAACTTATTTCTCCTAACTAACTGAAATTTTGTCTTCATATCATTTTAAGGCCATTCTGTTTCCAAATTATGGAATCCAGTAATGTGTCAGAAGTAAAATGAGCACATCTACCAATGGGCTTTCATCCAATAAATAACTTTATCTTTTATTCATCACTACAAGGTAGCTTGTCTGAGCTCCAGCAAACATTTTTTCATGCATATTTCATTATATTCCCTGCCTGTGTTCACACTGGACACCTAAATATACCTCCTAGTCTTAACCACATTTCTCTATTCCCCAAGGCCCAGGTTAAAGCACATGCCTTCTTCCATGACTTCACCAAAATCATTCTGGAGAGAATTTTCTGTTTTATGAAAAAACAGAAAAAAAACAGTGAATACTTCCTTTAATATATATCAAATGCCTCACTTTGATGCTATTAATTATTGTTTGTTCTGGGAATGTTTCTTTTTATTTTCTTCTAAGTTATGCTGTAAGTTCCTCAAAATCAGTCTGATTTTATTTTAATTCTCTTAAATCCCTCAAACATTCCAACATTGTCTTGGATATATATGGGGTATTTTATGTCCACTGATTGATTGATTACAAAGTGAGGTTCAGGCAGTGCTGACCTCTTTTAGTCTATCAAAATGCACAGAACAACTCTGGGGGAGAAACAGAGCTTGAGTTGGAAGGGATTTTAGCTATAATTTAATCCAGACCACTTCATTTTAAACAGGAGAATTCAAGAGGTAGAAAAGACACAGTCAAAAGATGACTAAGAGCAAAAAGAGAGCAATATTGATCAGGATGTTCAACAATCACATCACTACATTTCCCACAAAACCCTCCTTTTCTCTATAAGGGGGACCCGTTTATGTGATTCTACTCACTGCACCTCTTTTTCAACTCGAAGGCAGGGGAGACTAATGATAACTGTGCAATTAAGAGACCAAATCTGGCCTGGTAAAGAGGGTTGCACCCTGCCACATGTACAACAAATTCCGAAGGAATGTATTCACTAGAGACTCCTGAGCTATCTCTTTTTAAGCTGTCTTAGGTTTGTACAATGTATTTTAAAATTTGGTGGGTGTTTTGGTATTAAAGATTAACACACATGCAGAAACGTATGCCAATAATAAGTGTACAACTTAATTATCAAAAAGTGACTATAGTTGTATAACCGCCATTCAAGTAAAGACATAGAATCTGACACATTAAAAGCTTAATTCCTCTGAAGATTGTCATGTAAATGATCCCCTTTCTCTTCTAAGAAAACCAGTACCTTGATTTTTAACATCAGCTAGTTGGCCCTTTTTTAAAACTTTGAATAAATGAACTTTTACAAGCGTATTATATGTTTCCGACTTCTTTCAGTCAATATTATATTTGTGAGGTTCATCCATGGTTTTACATATCCATTTATTACAATGGAGTATTCCTGTTAGAATATGTTCAATTTATTAATCTATTCTGTTATTAGCGGACACTTAGATTGTGTCCAGTTTGAGGCTTTTATGAATAATGCTGCTATTACTGTTCTTTCTCTTATTGTTTGAATCACATATTCATTATTTTTATTGGTTCTATATTTAGGAGTGAAATTGTTGGGTCATAAGTTGTGCATATGTTCAACTTCAGTAGATTTTACCAAACTGTTTTCAGTGTGGTTGTTTAAACTGACACGACTACTAGTAGTGTATGAGAATTCCGTTTACTCCAAATCCTTGCCAACTTGTCAGTCTTTTTAATTTTAAACATTCCATTCTGCATATAATGATATTTTCTTGTGGTTTTTCTGCACTTCCCTGAATACTAGTGAAGAGGAGCCTCTTTTCAAATACAGAGTGATAATTTCCATACCTTCTTTCACTAGAGACTTATTCAAGTCCCTTGCTAGTCTTGTATTAGGTTATCTTGTTCTCAGTAGTAGCAGACAATACGTAGCAGTTCTGACAGTTGGTTTGGATGTAGTCATTTGTCAGAAATATGTGTTGTACTTATTTTCCCCACTTGGCTCGTTTTATCATTCTTTGAATATACCATTGATTAAGATAAATTCTTAATTTTGTTGTGGTACAGTTTATCAATCTTTTATAGTTGGTGCTTTCTGTGAAACTATTTTAAGAAATCCTGTTCTATCTAAGCTTGTGAAAATTATATTTTTGTTTTATTCTATATTATTTATTTTACCTTAAATATTTACACCTGTAGTCCTACTAGAATTCCTGTGGTAAGGATGAAACTTTTTTTTGGTCCTTACGAGAGGCAATTTGACCCAGTGCCATTTGTGAAAGAGAACTTACTTTTTCTATTACTCTTCAAGGTCAGCCTTGTGATAAAGCAACTGACCATGTGTGTGTGATCCCATTTGTAGACTCTCTTATCTGTTCCATTGTCTGTCTGTAACTACTCTGATAACATATTTCAGTTGCAGTAGTTCTGTAATGAGACTTGATATGTGATAGTAAAAGACCTCAAATTTATTTTTCTTATTTAGAAATTTCTTGTCTATTATTGGTCTTCCCCATTTTCATAAATATATTAAAATTGGCTTGTCAATTTCACATGCAAACAGATACACACATGTCTGTCCATATTTTGATTGAATTACAGTGAATAATGAGGAGAATTGACCAACTTTATAATGTTGAATATTTTAATCAATGAACATTGTAAATACTATTTACTTAACCTTTAGTATTGTCCATTATATTTTGGAGTTTTTTAAAAGGGAGACTTGAACATCTTTCATTAAATTTTATGTTTTTCACTATGTTGAAAGATTGAATCATTTTTTACATTTTATTTTCTATTTTTAAATATATTTACCAATGTATTCATTGCTGCACAATGCATCATTTCAATTCATTATGTATTAAACAATAATTATTATTCATTGGGGTTCTAGGGATTAACTGGGTTCATTTAGGCAGTTATTGTTCAAATTTTCCATTTGGTTGTAGTTAAATGGCATCTGAGGCAACAATCATCTTTTCCACTTACCTATTTGGTGGTTGATGCTTGCTGTTGACTAAAATCTCAACTGCAACTGTTTACAAGAGAGACCGTGTGTTCTAACCATACGCTCTGGACTTGCTCAGAGCATGCTCACAGCATGTAGCTTGAACCCCAAGAATGAGCAAGCCAAGAGAACCAAACAGAAGCTGAATCACATGTGATGACCCAGTCATATAGCATTCTTTCTCCATATTCAGAACTTCATCTAGATTGAAGAAGAGGAAACGTGAACTACACCTCTCAATGGGAAGATTGTCACCATCACATAATAAGAACATGCTAAATGAAATATCTTGTTGCACCCATCTTAGAAAACAACCTGCCACATCCAGAAACCTCACTAAATTCACTTATTAATTTTAACATTTGACCTTTAGCATTTTCTATATACACACTGATGTCATCTATAAATAATGAATGCTGTCTTATTTCCTTTCTACTTTTTAATCTTATCTCATTTCTTTTTTGAATTTATTTCCAGGTTCTCTCTTAAAGTGTTGAATAGGATTGTAGGTCTAAATGTAAAAGGTAAATTAAATTGGGCATCTTTTTTTCCATTCCTGATTTCAAACAAAAAGCTCCAACATTTATTCATTAACTGCATTTACTTTGTCAGGCACTTCTTTTATAAAATCGATTTTTTTAGTCATTGTTTGCTAAGAGTATCTATCATGAAAGAATATTAAATTTTATGAATACTTTTGATTTTCCATAGATAGAATCTTAAGATTTACCTTATTAAATTTGGAATTTCATCAATTTATCTTATTAAATTGGGAATTTCATTGATTTATTTTTACTTGTAAGTCTACCACGTTTTTCCTTAAAAAAAAATAAAAAGCAAAAAATAAAACAAACAAACAAAAAACATCAAGTCTCCATGCCACATTGCTAGATTCATTTTGCAGATATTTTATTTAGGATATTTTTATATCTCTGATCATGAGTGAGATTGATCTAGATTAATATTTTGTTATATCCTGGTAAACTATTAGTTGAGGCAATGTTATTATGGCCTCAAAAGAAATTGAGAACTATTTTTTCCTATTCTCTGAAATAATTTATTTAAGAATAATACTATTTCCTTAAAATGTTGGAATAGATACACTGGTAAATTATTATGGGCCTACTGTTGTAAAGTTTTAAATTATGAATTCAACTCTTAAGAGTTATATAACTATTTCGATTCTTTGCTTTTATATTCATTGGATAAATTGAATTTTTCTAATAGTTTACGTACTTTGTCAAATTTCCAAATGTATTGGCATAAAATTGTTGTAAGCCTTTCTGACATTATTAGTTTGTAGAATCTGAAGTGATGTCCCCTTTTCCATTCCAGATATAGTTTATTGGTGCTGCTCTTCTTGAACAATCTTTAGAGCTATTTGTCTATTTTGTTAGTGTTCTCAAGCATGAATTTTGATTTTGTAATTTTATTAATGATGAATTCCACCAATTCATTTTTAATTGTAAAATGTACCATATGTTCCTGGAAAAAAACTCAGGTCTTGATATATTATTCTTTATATTTTATTATTTTTATTAGTGAGTTTATCCTGGAATTTTTCTATTTACTTTTTCTTTGCCTTTTATTTTGATTATTTCTTCTTTCTGATATGTTGGAGTTTACTGTTCTGTTTCAGAATACTTGAGATGGATACTTAGCATATCCACTATCATCCAGTCTTCTTTTCTAATTTATGTATTTAAGGTTATAATTATCCTTCTAAGGCAGGCTTTAGCTCTATAGCTTTATTCTAAATTTTTACATATTATATTTTTCTTATTCAATAAAAATATTTTCTAATTTCAATAATGATTTCTGCTTTGAGTCATGCATTTTTCAGATGTGTAGCCCTAATTTTTTATCATATGGTAAATTACTGGTTATCATTTTGTTATTTAATGCCTTTTTATTTTCTAATATTTTAAAATAATATAATTTGTACAATTTTAGTTCTTTGAAATTTATAAAGTTGATTTATAACACTCCTTTTGTTAGTTTTGTTAAATACTCCATGCATATTATACATTTGGGTACAACATTCTATTATGTCCAGGTTGGCAGTTACCTTATTTCAACAACTTGAATACAGCATTCCATTTCTTCTGGTGTCCATTATCTACTTGCTAGTTTGAAGGTATTTCTCACCAGGCTTCCTTTATCTTATTCTTTCTTTCCTCCTGGGATTCCATTTAGAACTATGTTAATATATTTTTACCTTACTTGGTATCACAGTTTTGTTCTTTTCTGTATTTTCTGTCATTTAACCTCCCTGCACTTCATTTTGGAAATTTTTCTCCCAAACTTTCTTTTTTTTATTCTTTCTGCATTTCCCTTATAATTAATCCACTTTAAACTCATACATTGAGTTATTAATTTCAATTTTTATATTTTTGATTCTAGAAATTCTGATTTTAAATTTCATCTTCTTTGCTAAAAATTGTAATCATCTATTTCCTTGAATGGCTAAGGACAATTATTAAAAATTTGTGATGAATAACTTTTTCTGAATCCAGTTAGTATCTGCCACTTTTTAATATTTTTAGACTTTTAGTTTTTTAATCATGGCAACTTCAAATTTACTTATGGAAGGAGACTAAGAGGACTAACAATCTCCTATCAGTCTACTCAAGACTTGAGTTGATAGGAAGCTGGGTTAGAGACCCTGTGGGGTCTCATCTATTTCAAATTCATTCTTATTCCTAAGGTAAGGATTTGGGGGCCCCAACCTAAATTCCAGAAGATAGGGAGTTGCTTTCTAGTCACCTACTTTTTAGCGGGTCCTGGGCTACCATTTTTATTGACATTCCTGAGGGGACCTATGCTGTGTTCAGCTTCTTAATGGAAGCTCACATACTTTTGCAGGGAAAGAAACTCCAGATTACTGGCTTCATTTTTGACTCTCCTCCTATTTTACCAATCACTGTTAGTAACTTACCAAAACTGTCAAATAGATTTTTTTTTCAGTAGTCTTTCCAGTTTTACTAGTTTGTTTCAGTAGGAGAGGGGTTATTCAAAATTACATATTCAATTATTGCCAGAAGAAGAACTCACTCAGATGATTAATGACATATTTATTCTGTGGACCGCAGGCCCTCTGCTAAAATTGTTAAAGCTTTCAGCCTTTGTCCATACAGCTAGCTGTTCCAAATTAACCATGCATTAATTTAATGCCAGTGAGTGTGATTGAATTGAAAGTATTATTTTAAAAGATCTGGCTGGGCATGGTAGCTCACGCCTGTAATCCTAGCACTTTGGGAGGCCAGGGCAGGTGGATCACAAGATCAGGAGTTCGAGACCAGCCTGACCAACATGGAGAAACCCTGTTTCTACTAAAAATACAAACATTAGCCAGCTGTGGTGACATGTGCCTGTAATGCCAGCTACTCAGGAGGCTGCGGCAGGAGAATCGCTTAAACCCTGTAGGCAAATGTTGCAGTGAGCTGAGATTGTGCCACTGCACTCCAGCCTGGGTAACAGAATGAGACACTGTCTTAAAAAATTCTGTGAGCTACTTACCAAGACTTGTCCCCTAAAGATCTGCCATTCTTGATAAGAGCCAGCAATACATCCATCCAGCCCTATGTAGGGATTTGAGAAGGCAGGAGCTATCTTAACAGGTGGTAAAAGTAGAGGAATCTAGAGTCAGTCCATACAGATGAAATAATGGTTATGCTGGATTCTTCCCAGCCTGTGTGAAGCACTGTTGGTAGGTTTCTGCTTTGGACTTTGTGTTTGATTTTCTCCAAATGCATGTCTAAAAATTGAAAATGTCTTTAACATTGTGCTCAGACCTTCAACAGTCTGCAGAGTAAACTATAATGTCGTCTTTTATCTAAGCATGGCCCTTGTCCACCTCCATCATGCCAAGTTGTTTCACTGCTTCTCATCCCTTCAAACTTTAAACAATTGCCATACTATACCTTTTGCTGGCCACTGGATATCGAACATTGGTGTGCCCTCTTCTTGTGACCTCTATACTTGTCAGTGATTTTGCTTTTGCACTTTTCATACTGTTATTCATTTCTTGGCATATCTACCTACACAACTAGTCTATGCACTTAATTGAGTGATAAGCTAGCTTATACAAAATCAGAACCAAATCTTTTCTAAAAGAAGACTTAAAAAAAACAATAGAGACGTAATTTGCTTTCCTTTTTGTTACGAAACATGCATTGAGGGAGGTATGGGCAAAACAACATATCTGAATAATGACCCCATAGAACATCATCATGCTGGAAAAAGGCAATTCAAAAGTTATTGAGTGACTCCTCTAAGGCATAAGTCTCTGAAGTTAATAATAGGAATGAGAGACAGACAACAGGTAGGACAGTTGGCTAGTCTAGGCATTGAGAGTTGTATAAAAGGCAAGGAATAATAATTTCTTAAAAAGCCATATTGTTTTCATTACTGGTTATCTTAGTAAAAGAAACAAACCTATTTTCCTAATTATCAGACAAATCTGGAGCAGGCAAGACAGGTTTTGAAGGCAGTGTTCCATAAACGGCAATTAATGATGTATGTCATCTGTTTCCAATCTATCAGTAATGCTCCAAAAACAAGAATAATCTGCAATTAAAATTATCATTAGGAACAGCAGGACAGAAGCTGGATAGGAGGTGGCTTTTCTCTAAGAATTCAATAATTTCAAAAGCATCATCAGAGTGTCTTAATTATATCACACTACTTTTTAAATTAAGCATTACCTTTTTTCTCTCGAAAATGTGTTTGCATTAGAAAGGATCAAATTAAAAAGACCCTTTTATTGTAATCAAAGGGAACATTTCTTATAAAGACAACCAAATAGTGATAAATAACATTAATGTAATATGATTTAAGCAGTTTTATGATTCTAATTTGTTGCATATTCAATATTACATATATCTGTATAGATGAATGAGACAATGTGATAGATAGATTTGATTTTTACATTGAGAAGAAAAGAAAATTCGTATTATTTTGTTCCTGCCATATGGCAAATAGAATCATAATAATGGGCAGAGTATATAATTTGTATATGTCTTGCAAATTCAAGATGGCTGGGTGCCCCAAACAGAGGAACATACCCTCCCCTGCTTATTTAAACTTGGTATTCAATATATTTTTATTGTCAAGATAATGTTTACTAGGTACTCAAATCTGAGTAACTGTGGTTTGTCTGTTAATCATTATCTCAAGAAAAAATGGTGTTCCATAAAATCATTGCTAGTTCAGCTTCTCACCGAAACAACTGTACAAGTCCTTTATTCCAAGACAACAATTGCACATTGGCAGAACTGCTTTATGCATCATTCCCATTTCCTTACACATTAAACTAATATGAACTCAAGCATCAATATCTAATACAATTAATGTTTATTGTCTAATCAAATTTATTCTTAAAGTGCCATTCTTAATAATGTGAGCTGTTGGCAGCAAATAATAGAAAAGTACTAGTTTAACTGGGTGTCACTACCTTGACTCACGCTAAGGGGCCATCAGTTTTATCCAGTATTGTCCTTGCATCATCAATAAAATTGCCAGCACAGTAAAAAAAAAAAAAAAAAAAAAAAAGGCCAAATAAAATTTTAACAGTGATATAAAAACCATTTTTATGTCACTGTTGACCTCACAGATCTCCTAAAAGAGTCTTGGTAATGCCTAGAGCTCTGTGTTTCATACTTTGAGAGCCACTGTTAAAGATTCGCCTTTGTTTTACCTGTTTTCTGATTCCATCTCTTATTACCTTTTCTGTGATATAATTTCATATTATTTCCCTTTCACAAACATCTGAGTTTTTCCTCTTAAGCCCTTCTGCCTCAGCCTACAAAGCTGAGTCTATGTTATCCCTCACATATCTTGTTACTGAAAATACTATCAACACTGTTATTAATGAAAAGAGAGAAAAAGAGAGAATTATTTAGGAGTACATTTATCCTTTTAGGGAAGCCTATATTAGAAAAGTGTGTCAGAGATAGGATGGTATGACACTTTGGTTTTAGATATAGCCAACAACATCAAAAGAAACTCTTTGACTAAAACATGTTTGCATGTTAGCCCGTTAGCTTCTCTCATTTTTACAAAAAAAACATGGTAATGAGGCTATGCAGTGTTAACCTGGCACATCCTAAGCTTAGTTATTTGTATATGGGGATTTGCTTAATTTTAACAGGTGACTGTGTCTGGCTGTCAAACTAATAACCTGAGTTTTCATTTAGATTCCTGACTCTAAGGTAGGTTTTCTGAAAAGCCCCAGAGACATATTTTAATTTTAAAACTCATTAAGTATCTATACTGTATCTGTCACATGTGAGGTTTAATAATAATATCTTCCACCAAAGAGAAGCAGAAATTTCTTCAAAAATTATACAGCATTAAATTTTGTAGAATGAAAAGTACCTTATTAAAAGTAATCTTAAATTTCTTAATCACATATTCAATTTAATTAAGACGTATAATGTATACTTTAAGTTCTAATTGACATTAAATATTATTACCAGAGGTTAGTTAATAATTAGTTTCTGGTGGTTCATTTTCACTAATTTCATGAATTCAATTTTATTGTTTTAAAATCATATAGTTTTGTGTTTATTACACTAACTTGCTCAGTTTAATAATATGAGGTTGCACATGTAATACAATGTTGAGAAAGTATGTACTTTCATGAAGATTTTTAAAATGTGTTAAACTAAATTTGGCCAGAGGCTGTTTCTTTACTTGATTCCTTAGGTAAGGAACTGCAAGTCGATTTAATATATAAACAAACTAAAAGTCTAAATGGATACTTTATAAAAAATAGTTGGGTCTCAGTCAATCACATCTCAGCTTCAGCCAATCACAGGCTACACATTTACATCTTTAGTAACTGCATGCATATTTTCAGAAGGAAATCAATGTCCCAAAGCTGAGCTTTTAATGCACCTCGCGTTTGCATTACCTCACACTTTGACCATAAATTGAAATAAAGGTAATCACTATAGATCTCATGGGAAGAACCAATTTGAACTCGGTCTGTAGATTCTATCAAGGTGATTTTTGACTTTTTCTGGTTCCTTCTTGTTCTCAATGTATATCTTTGGTAACTGTGTCCTTTGGTTTATACAGCACAATCTCAATTTGTGCCTGTTTTTAATTTTATTTATTTATTTTTTCTGGCATCTAGAGCAGTTTAGTGTTTTTTTTCCCCAAATACTTATTAGGATTATGTCTCTTAAAATGTTTTTTGAATCAAATGATTTTGTAGCAATGTAATGAAGTTACTTATCCTTTAGTAAATAAATATTTCAAAATGTAAAGTAGTTACTTTTAAAAAGAATAACCCATAAATGCTAAAACTATTGAGTGAATGTTTGCTTTTGATGAGGAACGGGATATTTACATAGTCACAAAATGACTTTGAAAAAGTATCAATTATCACAGTGAAGACCCTTAGAGGACCACACCTTAACCATGTGGTAAAAGTGAACATCATTTGTAATGAGACAAAGAATATTTTATGCTCTAATGAGGGGCACTGAAAAGGATATATCACTTATGTAGTATTCTTATTCAAAAGTATATAACTTGAATCTAATTACAAGAAAGCATTGGAAAAGCCTAAATTGAGAGACCAATTAATATGACTAATTGGCCATACTTTTTATAATTTATCATAACAGACAAAGAAATTGCTAAGAGACAGGCAAGATTGAAGACATCTAAAAGGGCATGATGATCACATGGGATCTGTAAACCAGAATTGGGTCCTGGATCAGGAAAAAATGTTTAAAGGGCATTTTGGGGACAAACAGTGAAATTGATTACGGGCTCTATATTAATCAAGACAAGCTATATAATACAATATTATTTTAGTGCCTGTTCAAAGTAATTTTGCAGTTTGATATTATATGGTTATAGTAATACTATCATGCTTGCTTCTTTTGTTTTTGTGGTTTGACTTCCTGGTCCTCAATGTTTAAGCCTGTAATCTTTCTGAAGAACACTATACAATTTCCCACACTTCTCTTTATTGTTGTTGATTTTTTTTTCTTTTTTTTGAGATGGTCTCACTCTGTTACCCAGGCTGGAGTGCAGTGGTGCAATCTTGGCTCACTGCAAGCTCTGTCTCCCGGGCTCAAGCAATTCTCATGCCACAGCCTCCCAAGCAGCTGGGACTACAGGCACCCACCACCAAGCTTAGCTAATTTTTAGGAGAGACAGGGCTTGCCATGTTGGCCAGGCTGGTCTGAAACTCCCGGTTTCATGTGATCTGCCTACCTCAGTCTCCCAAAGTGCTGAAATTTCAGGCAGGCGCCATCATGCCTGGCTGCCCGTACTTTTCAATCCTGTCCTGCCAACTTGGGGAGCCTAGAAAGCAATGAAAGATATTTGAACTCTGGCCCTTTTCTCTTTGGAGTCTCAATAGGAAATCCTGACCATTTCACTCTCCTCTACCTCTGCTTCCATCTTTTGCCCACAATTACCAGCTGCTGCCAGAGATACTAACCACACAAACCTTGTTTTTCTTCTGGTATAACACAAAGACTGAAGCATTTATTTATTTACATCAGATATTTTCAGGAATCTAATTCCATCCTTAGGCCTAGTTATTTACATTTAGGCATCTTTATACTTGATAGCCTATTTTTAAATGATACTAGACCCGTGTTTCTAATATTTTTGTTTTTTAAACTATATAGTTATATTATTTTTCAGTTTTATTTACATCTATTGAGTTTTAATTTATGCTTATTATACTATATTTGAATTTATTCTAATTCCTGTAAGTAGGTGTTTCAGATAATTTTCCTAACTATATCCACCATGAAACTTTACTACCACAGGTATACTGTATCTGTTAATATGCTTTGTATTTATTTGTGCTTTATACATAAAAAAGTATGACAGTTTAGTCCCCTAAAGTCAACTTTTTGTCCCCTTTAGGGTTGCCACATTAGGAATGCATGCGTTAGAATGTGCAGGCGTTGTATCACCCTGTCACAAAGCTATAAGGCATTCTGAGCTACTTTGTTTACCTTCACAGTTCTTCCTAGTCCTTCTGTATACCCAATCGAGCCCACTGCCCCTGAACCAGACAAACCTTTCCCTCTGTCAACCAGCTGCCAGTTCTGACATTCCACTCCTCAGGGCCATCAGATCAGGATCTAACACAACAAGTCTCTCTCTCTCCCAGGACTGACACTGTAACTAGTGTGTTGTGAGATAAAGGTGTATAATGAAAGCAGTAAGGGAGTAAGTGATCAGGGGTTTCATATAAAGAAGAAAAGAAACGAGAAATGACACATTCTCTCATTGCTTTCTTTCAATGACTGTGTAGTACCTGCAGAATCTTGCTGTGATTATATAGTTGACAAGCTGGTCTCAGAAAAGATAGAGAATTATGATAGGTACAGAAAAGGAGTCACACCTCACTGAGTACCATTGAAGAGGACTGCATCATTACAAATGGCAAAGCCTGGTCAAGAAAACCAGGTAAGCTAAGTTTAAGGAAAGAAAATCACATAGGAAGGTAAACTTCCTTAGGTCACAAAACTGTTACCTAAGCCAGGATTAGAATATCCATCTAATAATATTCACTCAACAGGTTTTCTCTATGATATATTAACACAGTAAAAAAAATTAAATATAAAGGGCTCACCATGATCAGCAAAGGTAGTTTAGTGTGTAAAAGCCTGAGTCAACTGAATACTTTCTGGTATAATATCAGTTCCTCCAGACAATCTAGACTTCTTAATGCAATAGATTACATTAATATGTGCACCTTCATCTGAATGAAAAGAGGATGCAGAATCTTAGCTATAAGATAGAAGACATTTTTCAAAGGAGAATCCAAGATTGTATTACAATGTTGAGAGAGTGGGCAGAAGAACTTAGCTTGAAACAGAAAGAAAAGAGAATATCACGTTGACATTAAACAATATTGATAAACTTCTTTCAAAATGTGATGCGCAGTTAACTTTCCTCTTTCTAAAATATCAGTCAGTCAGGATAATGTTCTGAAAAATGGCCATTGAGAGACATGCTGTATAAGAGAAGGAAGAAAAATTCCTATCATTGTCTCTACAGATTAAATTTGAAGTAGAAGTTCAATCCATGCCTTCTCACAAGTGATAAAGGAAAACAAACTTATTTTTACAACAAAAACTGTACCAGCAAATCTAAAGTCTGCCTTTGATTGCCTTCCACTCTACCTGCTGCATCCCGCATCTTCCTTGTTTCCACCCCAGAGAAAACCACTGTTATCAATCTGATGTGTTTCCTTATAGGTTTTTGAATGCCTATTCATACTTTAGTAAGCACATATTGCTCTGCAACTTGCTCCCTTTCACTCTGCATTGTGACTGAGAGACCCCTTTATGCTAGTTAATAGAGATGTCAGATTTTGCACTCTATGCAAGAGAAAAGTGGCTTACAGAATACTTCCTAAGATCACAAAAGTATTGAGTGAAAATCCAAGACAATAATCCAAGTTTCTTGAATTTCATTTAAAATGGTTTACATCTCAGATGTCCTCAATTGGATAAGTCCAATCACATGTTGACATAGTAGCCTTTTTACTTTGGTGTTGACCATGAGCACTATAACTTTAATGTTGAAGTCTGCTCACATGTCTTGCTGCCCCCAAAACATTAAAATTTGGAGATTGACAGAACAGGAAGTAAAAGTAAGACTACATCTTCGAAAGGAATTTGGCGAGAATTCCTAAGATTGTAATATGGAAAAATTATAAAATATTTCATTTTCAGAGAATTCTGGTCTAATACCATGAATCTAAAGCACATGTGTATTGTTCTCAATGTCAGAAAATAGGAAACATTTTCTATATTATCTACAATCTTTAATTGGTAGTGACTAATAATCATTGTAAGCTATGTGAAGGTTATAATTGAGGGTATTATAAAACAAGGCACTTGAGTCACTACAAGAATTACTAGAAAAAAGCACAAAGACTGGTGGATTAAAATATTTTGAAAGAAGTTTCGAATTCATATCTTATAATCTGATTGCATGAGATTAAAATGTCAAAGTTTAATTAATTTCTCATTATAAAACTGTCTGTATATTTCCTCATTAGGGATAAGAGGGAATCCACAATTTTTTTTCCCTCTACTAATACTTGAGGCATCCTCTTCCAAACTAGGATCTTCATAACTTGAGAAGAGACTAAATTAACAACTGCATTTATGTACATCATATTTACCAGGAGGGGCAAATCCCAAAGGCATTTAATCCCTCTGCTAAAACTATTTCTCTATGCATGGAGCAATTATGGTTAGTGCTGAGCTTTTTCAGACAAACTGACATCTACAAATTATTCAAAAGTATATCTATGTACAGAAAACTCAATGTGAATGCCTATCATACTAGAGTATAATTTCTTCCACACAGTACAGTTTAATTTTAATTATAAATTAATTGTAGCTGTAAAGTGTCTCAATTTTGACTCTAATAAACCACTCTCATTATTTCCTTTTTAAAGCTGATTTCATAGTCTACTATTTAGCAATATCAGACATATCAAGATTTATTTATTTCATTATCATATCATCACTGATCATAGCTTAGCCTTTAATTGTCATAGCATATACTGATCAGACTGCTACTTTTTGAGTAGCATAAATGTATTTAAGTGCTGTTCTAACAATTATTTTGTTAAATACGTTGCTCTTTCATTATCCATTCAGGAAGTAGTGAGATTCTTTTATGACCACTATATGCTCTTTGCCGCTTAGATAAGTTTGTGCTCACTGATGCTTGAAATGTTTTATGTGTCTTGCTGATTATTGGATTCTCCTGGGTTTTCTGTTGACTTCTGCTAGAATTTGGTCTCCAAGAAACTCATAGTTTGTGACATCAATGCATTTTTTATGGACAATCTTTTTGTTTAACCAGCTTCCTTACAAAGCACTAACTGCATTGACTGTGCCAACATCCCATCTTCTTTCTATTTTCATGTGTCATTGCCACCACAGGATATATAGGGAGGTGACGGGAGTGATGTACAGTTGCAACGGTTCAGCTAAGCTGTGCTCTTTCTGCTGAACGCCATCAGCATTCTGACAGACAAAGAGCTCTATCATGCTTGCTGTCCTGAATACAGTTTACAATCTCTCAATTGGTAAATTACTTTTATTAAAATTGGATCTGTTAAATGTAATAATTTAGGGAAGGGATTACTTCTATTGTTCATTCACATTTTAGTGTCAATTGTTTTGATGTTGAGAGTTAAGCCACTTAAAAAATGAGTTTTAACTAAAGGATTAAAAATGACCAAAGAGTAATGAAAGGAGTGGGGAGTATACCAGACCATGACAGAATGAAGTCAGTGGATTTACTCTTGACTCCCTTGCCTTCTATCTTCATTATAGATACTTGGAAATTCCTATTAACAGCGACATGTAAAAAACTATTTCAAAGGTCGTATTTCATTTACATGTTTTGTGACCTAATATGACCAACTCTTTGTTCATACTATCCTAAAATTAGAAAGTGCTGTGGTCTGAATTTTGGTGGTCCCCCAAAGTATCTATTGAAATCTAACCTCGAAAGCAAAAGTATTAATAGGTGAGTCCCTTAGGAGATGAATAACTCATCAAGGCTCTGCCATTATAAATGCGATTAGTGCCCTTGTAAAAGAGGTTTAAGGGAGCTGTTCACCCCTTCCGCCTTTTGAGGACACAGCAAGAAGGTGGCATCTTGGGAATAGAGAACAAGCCTTCATCAGACACTCAATCTACTAGGGCCTTGATCTTGGACTTTCCAGCTTCCAGAACTGTAGGAAATAAATATTTATTATTTTGAATTAATAAGACTAAGGTATTTTAATATAGCAGCACAGCAAGGACTAAGAGAGATAGCTTTTAAAATGCTCAATTGGTCTCCAAATTGTTGTGGGCTTTGGATTATAGGACCTACTGACTGTCTATTTTGATATATTTTCCAAAAATGGCCTCCACGCTTTAGTAATATTTTTTTGATTCAAAGCTGGATAGAGGTTGAGGTAATAAGCAAAGACAATTAGTGTTAATTCTCCCACTTCTGTAGACCTAACTTATACCACATTGGAAACGGACCATCCAGAGAACTGCTAACAGAACATTGTAAATTTGGGCCGGGCGCGGTGGCTCACGCCTATAATTCCAGCACTTTGGGAGGCCGAGGCGGGTGGATCACAAGGTCAACAGATCGAGACCATCCTGGTCAACATGGTGAAACCCCGTCTCTACTAAAAATACAAAAAATTAGCTGGGCATGGTGGCGTGTGCCTGTAGTCCCAGCTACTCAGGAGACTGAGACAGGAGAATTGCTTGAACCCACGAGGCGGAGGTTTCGGTGAGCCGAGATCGCGCCATTGCACTCCAGCCTGGGTAACAAGAGCAAAACTCAGACTCATAAAAAAAAATAAAAAAAAAAAAAAAAAAAAAAAAAAAAATCCGTATTCACACTCATTCCCAAGCAAAGAATAGTAAGTAGGTGATCTTTCTATATGACACCAAGATTTTAGGTAATTCTATTTATCCATTTTTATTTCAAGGAAAAATAGATATTCTTAGTTTTTGTATAGGTATTTTGTCACTAACGCATGTTTTATGTAGGTAATCCTAAAGCTGCTTTATTTGACAGATGACTGGGGTATTTTCTTAACTACATTTTCAAGAGTTGTGCTTTGCTTCAATTCAGAGCAACTCCAGATTATGAACGTGAAAGAATCAGACAGCACAATTTCAGATAAGATTTAATATGGGCAAACACATTTAGTAATGCAGATCTCACCCTCTTAAGCAGGATTATTTCCTCTGAGGCATCATGATATTCTGAGAACAGAGTTTATCATTTTTTTAAGTCATAGTTTAAGAATCTGTGTAAGCCAATAGACCCCAGTTAAGATAGTATTAATATACATTAATTCATGAGACGTTCTTAATCATAGTAAGTCCAGCTCTGGGACAAATTTTAAAGAAAAGACATTCACTTAGCTGGAAAAATAGGACCTACACATATAAAAGGTTTTTTGTTGTTGTTGTTGTTTGTTTTTTAGCAGTGCAAAGAATAATATATATTTAGAGCTGAATTAGTACCCTAGACAAGAAGTGCTACAGAGTTCAGAAGCGAATGATCATAATGTAGATTGGAGGAGGCAGGCATGAACTTTGGTGGAAGGTAACACTGACCTGGACCTTCTACCCTGGAGAGGTCTGTTCTGGTTAATAGACTATTTATTTATTTATTTATTTATTTATTTATTTTTAGATTTATAGCAAAATTGAGAAGAAAATACAGAAGTTCCAACATAATACCCCCTGCCTTCACACATACCAGGCCTCTCCTATTATCAACAGCCCTCACCAGAAGAGTATATTTGTCACAATCAATGAATCTACATTGACACACCATTATTATCCTAAGCCCATGGTTTATAATAGGGTTCACTCATATTGTTGTACATTCTATGGGTTTTGAAATAGATAACAACATGTGCCTATCATTATAGTGTCATAGTAGTTTTGTTGCCTAAATTCATCTGTGCCCGGCTTATTCATCCCTTCCTCCCCCTTAACCCCTAGCAACCACTGTACTTTCCATTGTCTTCATAGTTGCGCCTTTTCCAGAATGTCATATTGTTGGAATCATATAGCAAGTAGCCTTTTCAGATTGGCTTCTGTCACTTAATAATATGAATCTGAGGTTATTCCATGTTTTCCTCTGTCTTGATAGTTCATTTTTTAAAATGCTGAAGAATATTCTGTTGTCTGGATATACCATGGTTTGTTTATTCATTTACCTACTGAAGGACATCATGGTTGCTTCCAAATTTTGGCCACTATGAATCTGTGTGCAGGTTTTTCTGTGGACATTGAATGGCATTTTTATGTTCTATATAAATAATATACAGAGAAAATATGTTAATAACTTCAGTAACTTGTGTAGAGATCATAATAATCATTGTTTATATGTTTTAAATATGGAGATGGAAGGCTATATGACAATTCAGTGAAAGAATGTGAATTTCTAGAGGGTTCAATGTACCTTGGCGTTGCCTTTTTTTTTTTTTTTTTTTTTTTTTTTTTGAGACGGAGTTTTGCTCTTGTTATCCAGGCTAGAATGCAATGGCGCGATCTCGGCTCACCGCAACCTCTGCCTCCTAGGTTCTGGCAATTCTCCTGCCTCAGCCTCCTGAGTAGCTGGGATTACAGGCACGTACCACCATGCCCAGCTAATTTTTTGTATTTTTAGTAGAGACGGGGTTTCACCATGTTGACCAGGATGGTCTCGATCTCTTGACCCCGTGATCCACCCGCCTCGGCCTCCCAAAGTGCTGGGATTACAGGTGTGAGCCACCATACCCGGCCCCACGTTGCCATTTTTAAAACATGAGAACAGTAGTTATTTAGAATTGGAGCTGAGTGCTGTATCAGGGAAAGGCAGAAAAAAATAATTGCTGTGGCCAAGGTTGAGTCACTACTCTGCCGTTCAGCTCTGTTTTTATACTCTGGATTTCAACAAACACAGGCTCTGCAATTATGCAGAACTTTCTCTTTTTCAGTCACTAAATAATAATCTATTTTAGTTTAATATGTCTGTTGGAGGATTCAACCTTCTCCTTCACCCAAAGAATTTATGAAAACCTTCTTTTCAACTATAAACTAAATAGTCCCTGATATAATTTCTGGTAAATATAAATTTCTTGGTTGTATCTATTTCCAGTGATAGTTTAGCATTGCTCCTGGAATTATACCCTAGGCAACTGTCCTATTCCCTAATACAGCTCTGTCTTTATGGAAGCTTAATAAGGCAGATGTATGTTGATTTATCTTTATTATTCTTTTATTTTGGTATTTATAATTTTTTTAGATTTGGCAACATAACTGAAAGAATGTGGAACCAATTAAGTGGGTCTAAAAGCAGGGTGCATTAATGTCTTTGGCCATTATTTAGTAAAAGTTTAACAAGAAGATTATTCTGGACCTTTTTATTGGCTCTTAGGAAGCCTATGCTTTCATCACTCTCTCCCTCCCTCCCTGCTTTCTTTTCTCTCTCTCTCTCCCTCCTTCCTTTACAGTTTCATTTTTTTCTATTCATCCTCCTTCCTTCCGCTTCTTCATCCCTCCCTCCCTCCCTCTGTCCTTTCCTCTCTTTTCCTTTTTTCCCCGTGGCATTTAAGTAATTGAAAAAAACTTAAGTTTCTTTCAAATAGAGTTCAAGTTGTGTAGTAGATAGTATTAAAAATTATCTGCAACAAGATAAAAACTAATTTAAAATTCTCATTGTTGGGTGTCTTTGAATGCTTTTTCGCTACTGGTAACTTTCATGAAAATTTCTGTATGGAAATTTCTTTATAATAGGATGATGATAGGGAATAGTCCAAATAAAGAGTAACCATGTTTTCTCATCCATAAAGAATATAGAATCTTAGAATTGGAAGGCAATATAGTTATAAAGTATCCTGAAACTCATTTTATAAATCGAAACCACTCAAGTCAAATGATTTTCCTGAGGTCATCTCAGTGGTAGCCAGAAATGATTCCCAAATCACCCAGCTTCTTATATTACAGCATAATGCATAATACAATATTACTAAACATATAAATATATTTAGTCACTGAGAGACTGAACTTTTGGAGGAAATGGGAGGGGATTTATCTCATTAATGCATGTCCTTTGTAGAAAACAAACTAAACAAATTCATAGCACAAGGACGTCTGGTTAAATGAATGATAATTCTTATCCCTACTTGAAAGTATTAGATGTAACAGATTATAAATGGCAAAAAAACCCTAATGTTCTTTCTGCATTTCTCTGAACCTTTGTTGTCAACACATATGCCTGCTTATGTTACATGAGATAGAGTATGTATGTTTATCTTCTGTGATTATATGTATAAATGTTTGATGGCAGTATACATTTTTAAAAAGAAGCTTGTCAATAATGTGTCCATCAAAAAATGACTTTTCTCCTTAGCTTTAGGGCATATTTGCTATTCACTAATGCATTACCAAAAAAAATCACTGAGTTTTCAGTTTAGACGCTGCAGAACTGGCTTCTTTCTTCAGTTAGAAACCACAGTTAACTAAAATATCTAGTAACATAAGTCAATCACCATGACAGAAATGTCAAGAAATTAAATATATATGATATTGTATAGTCCATGCTAATTCAACTTTGTTTTCTTGCAAGGAAGCAACACAATCCCATTTTTCTATAGTTATAATTATATATATAATCCCATCTAAGGTAGAATGAAATCAGAAAGTTTAGCATGTGGTGAAGATAAGGAATGATTTTAAAGAGGTTGTTTATCTTAACTTAAATACTACACCTATACATTGGTGGATACACTAAGTAATGTTGGATCAGTAGAATCTCTTCGTATTTCAATACTGGAGGAAAGCTGGATAGCCCGGGTGGCTTTTGAAGAGAATATGTCATTTATTTTTAAAACAGCATGTTATTTATATAACAGATACAATTGACCAAAATATTGTCCATTATACTAAAATGCATTTTAATTTTTTAAATCTTTTTTAATTAAAAAAAATCTTACTTTTAACTTTCATTTTAGAAACAGTACATGTGTAGATTTGTTCAATGACAATGTTGTATGATGGTGGGGTTTGGACTGTTGATCCTGTTACCCTGATAATGAGCATAGCACTCAGTAGGTATTTTTTAACCCACTCTCCTCCCTCCTTGTTCCAGTAGTCCACAGTGTCTATTGTTCCCATGTTTATGTCCACATGTGCTCAGTGCTTAGCCCCTACTTACAAGTGAGAACATACAGTATTGGTTTTCTGTTCCTACATTAATTTACTTAGGATTGTGTCCTCCAGCTCCATTCATGTTGCTCCAAAAAACTTGACTTTATTCTTTTTTATGGCTTTGTAGTATTCCATGGTGTATATGTCTGCATTTTCCTTATCTAATCTATTGATGCACATCTGGGTTGATCCCATGTCTTTCCTATTGTGAATAGTGCAGTCATGAATATATGAGTACATGTGTCTTTCTGGTAGGACAATTTATTTTTTTTTGTGTACACCCAGGCTATTATTTTAAAAATAAATAAAAACAACAGCAGATGGTAAAGAGGCTGTGGAGAAAAGAGAATACATACACACTATTCCCTTTCTATTTCTGGGAATGTAAATTATTTCAACCACTGTAGAAATCAGTCTGGAGATTTCTCAGATGGCTTAAAACAGCCACTATTCAACATAGCATTATCATTACTGGGAAACAAAAACAAACAACCAAACAAAAACAATAAAAAAAAAATTCTGTTTTTTTGGAGAAGTTTTAGATACATAGCAAAATTGAGTGGGAAGTATAGAAAGTTCCCATATACTTTCTGTCTTCCCACACGCAATTAAAATCCCCCACCACAGTGGTACATTTGTTACAATCTATAAACCTACATTAATGCACCATTACCACCTAAAGTCCATAGTTTACATCAGGGTTTGCTCTCAGTGTTGTACTTCCTATGGATTTTGACAAATCCATGGTAGCATAATCCATGTAGCATAACACAGAATAATATCACTGCCCTAAAAATCTTCTGTGCCCTGCTTATTCATTCTTCTCTCTCTTCTAACTTCCAGCAACCACTAATTTTTTACTGTCTGCATAATTTTACCTTTTCCAGAATGTTACATGGTTAGAATTGTACGGTGTGTAGACTTTTCAGAATGGCTCCTTTACCTTAAATAATAGACATTTAATCTTCTTCCATGTCTTTTCCTGACTTAATACCCCATTTCTTTTTGATGCTGAATAATATTACATCATCTGAATGTATCACTGTTTATTCACCTACTGTGAGACAAGTTGGTTGCAAGCAAGTTTCGGAAATTATGAACAAAGCTTTGGTAAACATTTGTATATAGTCTGTGTGTGGAAATAAATTTGCAATTCATTTGAATAAATACCAAGAAGTCTGATTGCTGGGTTGTATGGTAAGAGTATGCTTAGCTTTGTAGGAGACTGCCTTACTGTGTTCCAAAGTGGCTGTACCATCTTGTATCTTCCCTTCTCCACCAGCAATGAAGGAGAATTCTTGTTGCTGCACATCCTTGCCAGTATGTGGTTTTTTCAGTGTTTTGGATTTCACAATTCTTTTATGTGTGGAGTGATACATTACCTAAGCCTGAAGTCTGAACCTTTCTATTTTACGCCACTTGTCAAATTCCAAGAGAGATTACCTACCATGAAATCACACATGCAAATCATTGTACCAGTATAAAATCTTAGATAAGATGGTGGTTTTTGAAATAGAAAGTATTGTTTTATTTTTCTCAAAGAAACTACTTCTTTCTCTCTTGATAACTAAGGGATATTTATTGATTACTTACTTTTTGTATGTTTTATGTTCTTAATAACTCCTATAAATAGACCTTTAAAGTCTTGGTTGCTTTTATTTAGCCTACTGTTTTTTGGTATGATTTATTTTAATAGCATCAATCTTTTTCTCCAAAGTCACACTTCAAAATGAATTAAATGAAACAAAGCATTATTCTTAAACAAATGTTTTATTTTGTTACTAAAAAATACTTTTTCCACCCCATTATTTTAGGGACTTCAGCTTTCCAATTTCTATTTTATTCTTTCTAGAAACAATCTTACATGACCCAGGACTTCAACTCTGTCCTAAATGAAAGTAGCACTGTGGCCTTACAAAATAAATAAATAAATAAAACAAAAAGCATAAGAACAGTGTTATGTGCTTTTCTAGATAATTTGTTTCTAAACCAAAGAATTGAGGAGGTAGCTCAGCATCCCAGTGTTGTCTCAGAATTAGAAAACCACCAATCTTCTATCATTACTGTTTAATTTTCACATTGCCCTTCTATCACTCCTACATGGGTTCATTTTATTTATTACATTAATACTACATGCCCAAAATTATGCTAGCATTCATTATGTGCTACAAAATAATCTTCCAGTCTTCTCACATACCACACAGATTTCATCAAATCATGGAAAAGGCAGTACAACTTATGTACCCAGTTACCTTCACTTTTCTAAAATTTACAACAGTTTACATAATTTCTTAAATGTTCTGGTAGACCTACTTGACCATGAAAGACTATAAGAAATCTAGAAGTGGAATCTGTCTATTCCATACCAGAAACAATGTAGTTATTTCATACAATCCAAGCATCTCAATTTATTAATGTTAGTTCTTCCTATTATGCTATCCAACATATCTAGCATAATTTTTATCAATCTATTTATACCCTACTAATTGTTATTCTCATTTTTATTATTATTCTGCACACAATACAATTTCTAAGTTCTGTTTAAAGGATTCATTCATCTGTTGTCTGATAAAGATTTTATGATGCTTTTGATGGAAAGCAAATATAAAACTGGCAGAAGTAGAAATGTATTTCAAAATTTACACTTTAAAAAGGTATACTTTAATCAGTAGCTTATCATTGAAAATCATAGGCAGCAGTAAATCAAATATTATCACTTTGCCTTTATTTCTCAGTTCATCTAAAGGAAAATGTTGAGAGGAATTCCTTTGAAAAAAAAATACACTGAATTAATATAATCACATATCCTGGTTACTAATAAATCACTTCCTAAGAAATAGAAAGTGAGCTGTTGGACTCAATTCCCCTTCATGATCATGTCAGAGAACCAGTGTAATCAGTATACCTCTGTGACTAGGCCCTTGCAGATCTGTGAAGTTCATAAAAAATGGGAGCATTGATATCATAAAGTTATTGGATTAATTTTTAAATCAGAATCACAGAAACTATGCAAATACATGTTAAACCTTTTGAAAATGTCTTGCATTTAAGTGACTTTGGTTAATGGTCTGTAATATCCATATGGAAAGTCCTACAATATGAAAACAAATTACATAGTACTGCTATTCCACCAGCTCTCTACTCTAATAGTAAAGATACATGAAAATATATTTGTACCATTTCCTATATACTCTTCAATGTGGAGCCTAATTGACTATTCTTTAACTAGAGAATATTTCTATTATAATTGGTATTTTATTAGGAGTATAACTGATTTTAATTTACCATCTGTGAAATGAACGTTACAAAAGCAGCACATAAAGTTTTTGAGTTGTCTGTTTATTTTCTATTTCCATTTCAATGTTCTCCTTTTATCTTGCTGCCAGCAATACATTCGAGAGCCAGTTGTTACCTTGATTTAAGATGAATTCATATCAGAAGCATTTCAATATCAAGACTGACTTGAGTTAATCCAATGGTTTAACCTAACAACTAACAAGCCATTCACTTTGGTAACCTTGGTGAGAATAGTTTTAGTGGTAAGCTGTTGTAGAAACTTTCTGCAAGTAGTTAAAAAGTGAACTAGAGTGAGAGGGGTGAATAATTTTAGTTCAAATAACTTTTAAAGAAGATTGACTAAAAAGTAGAGGAAAATAGTTGAGGTAGAATCTAATAGTGTCCTTGTGTGATATCCACTAATTGTGCTATAACCAACAGGCTCATTTCCTCTACATTTTTAAATTCTCTTACTTCACTTAACTACCGTTTATCTGTTCTGCATTCTGGTTTCCCAGGCTTGTCAGGTAGCATTTTGGTCAACTGACAAATTAACCTCTAAGTTATGGATAAGTAGCAAGTTACCAGATTATTATTCAAGGTAATGTAACGATGCACTCACTCTCCAGGAGGTTCAAATGAACACCTTTAATAATGAAAGTGGTACTGGAAAATGAATATTGAGGAAATATCCAGCATCTCTGGAATGACACAGCTAACACGTCTACATAATACAAACAACCTCTCTGGTGAGGAGAAAATGTGATAGAAATCTGTTGATAATGGTGAAAGATCTTAAGATTCTTTCACTTATTTTAGGGCCATGTGTAGAGATTTCCAGCAGGAGGTTTTCTCAGATGACTGGTATTGTCCTGTGTTTCTCATAGTTATGTCCTTAACTGTTGACATTAAGGAAAAGAGTGAGGGTGATTTCCTTTGAGGGTCTGTACCCTCCTGGCTAAGATAAATCTACTGAGAATCCAATGGGGGACATGCCCAACCTTAGAATATATTTAAAGTTCAAGAGTTGTCAGCTCCTGGGAGAGACTGCCTAGTTCCTGGGTTACCCATATCTTCTTAGAAAAGCCTTTGAGACTCACTGCTATGCTCTGTTTTCAAACTGACAGGTATTTTCTCCTTAAAAACATTTTTCTAGATTGTTAAGTCCTAGCATATGGCAAAACGTAATGTTGTGGCATCTATAATTTGGGTTTATTTGGGTTATTACATAGAAGTTTATTGTCTTGCAAACCTTTTAAGCATTTTTAAGGCTGAATGATCCACAAACTTTCATAATGTATAGCATTACACAGGGCGAAAATGATATTTTTCTGCTGCTAATGGGCTACATGATTTTAGGGTTGCCATTGAACACTTTTGGGATTCTAATAAAAAAATAATAGTTTTCTAACTATATTAAATACTATAATAAATAGCTGTTTTAAAAAGAAAAATCAGTCATTTGAACAGAGGAACTGATAAGTCCAACTTCTGGATAGTTGGAATGACCTAAGATTTGAAGAGAAACTTTTCCATTTTTATGTTTGTAGAATCATAAAATGTTACTTCAAAGGATTATTTACATAATCACAAATTCATCTACTTCTGAAAATAGCATTGGGGCATCCCACTGAGAGAAAAGATTTGCTTGTACTCACATATGTTGGACAAAGCAAAAGGAAATCTGAGAAACCCAAAGCATTCACCTATAGTAACCAATTTGCAAGAGTGCTATCTGAAATCTGTGTCCTGCTGAGTCTCTAATGTCCAATTTCTTCAACAGAGGATTTACACTTGAATTATGATAATGTTTGGCAAGAAAATTAACATAGTCATAGATGGAACAAATACAGAGTACCGCAAATTAACTACAGAGCAATTACAGTGACATTGTGCACTGTGCAATAGTCCATTAAGCAATATTAGATCACCAGCTTCCTCCGTTCCTGGCTTTATTGTCAGGAACAAAACTAACTTAGCCTTAGTAGTGTTTTGTGCAGCATTTAGAGTTTTACATATGCTAGCATACCAGGTCTGCCTGGGGTTCTGAAATATAATCAGACCCACAAGCACACATGCACACACACACCACTTCAAACTCCAATTTATTTCTTTATTTGCAATTCAAAAGTGATGTTATTTTGTAACTTGTAAACGTCAATCTATTGGGTTTTAGATATAGAGTGAGAAATTTTCTTTAATGCTTAATGATTTTGTTAATATAAATATATACAAATATATAATGAAATATTTAATATATGCTATCAAGCTACCTACTTACTGCCAGACATTATATAAGTGTTGGAAGAAGGCATATCATAAATCTACAAGTGTGCCTAATTTTTCCAGAGTTTACTAGAACTACAAAGTCTCATTCCCATAGTCTATAGGAGGAATTCTAAGACCAGAGGAAATCATCCAAAGAGCTGTATTCTTAATATTAAATTGTGGTCCTCTTCTGGAGAAGACCATGCTCCTCCTACTAACCCATTTGTCAGAAGGAGAAATCAATGCTTAGAGTTTCACTGATTGACCCATGACAAACCACTTAAAAAGTGACGGTGACTAGACCTGGTGATCTTGATACCAACTTCCAACCTCTTTTTATGCTGACATGAAAAATTCACCTCTTTTAACTGAACTTACCTAGTCAGTTCCACCAGCTAACCAGTACATTTAGTGTAAAGCATCAGTGTGAATTACTGGGTTGTTTAATTGGATTGATGGTTTCTTTCAGGTCAAAGCCTTTAAAGCATATGGTCAGTCAGATATAAATAATTGGTCATCACTGAAATTAGCAAACACTGCTCCAAGAATAACTTATTTTTTAAATAGAAAACATGGAGGAATGGAAAATTGTCAGCCTCCTAATATGTAGCAGTATGACGCAGTCTAAGATCCAGACCCCTTTCCTATAGCCAGCAAACATTTGCAGACAGATACCACGTGGGGAAGGAATGAGTCAGTGCTGCCTCTAATTTGATATCTTCATTGCTTCAGTAGCTGGACGATTTCCCATCCTGGAATACTGATCCATTAAGCCTGTTTTTTATTGCCCAGCCATAAACTTGAATGGCAGAAAATAGTTAAAAAATAATCAAATGGAAAACAAGAGCCCAATGTGAAGTAGAGAGGTGTAAACCATAACCAGAGGTTATTGTGAATAAATCCTGAAGTGCTTATATTCTGTAGCAAAACAAGAATAAGATTTGTACAATCGTGGAAAAAAATAATTTTAAATGAGCAATGTGCTTTGGAATGATCCATCTCTATGCCTGAGATACAATTAAACACGTGAGACAGGAGTTCATTAATCCAATAAACATTCTTCACCCACTAACTAGGTGTTACTACTGGACATGAATAAGATATAATTCTGAGCCTTGGAAAACTCTTCATAGGCCATAATGAGCATAATGTTGAAAGTGCTGAGCGAAAGTTATGAATAGGAAGCACAGAAGGGGGCACCTAACCAACCTAACCATGCTGAGAATGCTTCTTAGATCTGAGCTGAGATTTTAAGGAAGAGCTGACAGTTAGATAAAGTCATAAAGATAACAGAGAATGCAGAGAAGGGAAAAGCATAAACAGTCTCAAGTCATTTGCTGCAACACCTCATGCATATGGAGGGGAGAAGATTCGAGGACAGCAAGGAAGCCAAAAATGACTAAGATGCAGGGTCATGAAGAGCCTTGGACTTTTACATGGAAATTGACACAAAGAGGTATTACTGGATGTTTAAAACAAGGAAATGGCTTAGTTTTATTTCTGTGTTAGAAAATATCATCTTTTTTTCCCCATTTATTTATTTTATTGCATTTTAGGTTTTGGGGTACATGTGAAGAACATGCAAGATTATTGCCCATCGATGATAGACTGGATAGGGAAAATGTGGCACGTATACACCATGGAATATTATGCAGCCATCAAAATGATGAGTTTGTGTCCTTTGTAGGGACATGGATGAAACTGGAAACCATCATTCTCAGAAAATATCATCTTAAAGTTTGAATAAAGGATTGATTGAAGTGGTAAAATATCTGACTCTATTAGAATAAGAAAAGACATGCAAAAATTGAGCATTGCTGAATAAGAAATGGGGTAGCAAGGTAAATATGAATTATTGACTAATTGGATATGGAAAACAAGTGACAAGAAGATGTTTAATCAACCTCTGTTTTGGGTTTGTTTGTTTTCAGTTAGTGGGTAAGTTGTGGTACCATTAACAATGAGTTTCCAAGTGTCAGAGAGGCAGCAGGTTATGGGATGTTTAAAAGAGGTAGGAAGAGGAAGAATTCTGCTTTGGACACATGCTCTTGCTGTTACAATCACCAATCTGAAACAGAAGGGTGAAGTCTGGATTCAAGATTCTGATTTCAAAGTCATCAATGTATACAAAGTATTTAAAGTAGGACGAAATTACAGAGAAAGGAGAAAAGATGAAGACAGGAATCTCTAAGGAATATAATTATGTTGGGGACAGCAAGAGTCATGAATACGTAGAAAACGAATGAGAAATTTACTTACGTGAAAGAGAAGAACAAGGTAAGAACAATAATGCAGATGCCAAAAGCAAAGGCAAAACCAAAATAAAACAAAGTTTCAACAATAACAGACTGGTTCCTGCCACAGGTGGTAGATTGAGTATACACATATATTTTCAACTCTCTTGAAACCCCACTAAGACAATAGTAAGGGAATATTTTTAAAGGGTAAACAAAAAATTAAGAAAACAGAAGTTGAAAAGTAGATCTTCAGCTAGCAGTAGAAAAAACTGAAAAAGAAACTGGTTTATGCCCTAGACGCCCCAAACAGCTGCAGGTACCTCCAGAGATGGAGTCAGGGTAGGGCACAAACAGGAGAGTTGCTGGGAATTCTGTATAAAAAGAACCTGTAATACAAGATTCAGTCCTTTTGGCCACACAACTGTAATATTATCCCTCTCCCAGGTCGGAAAAGATTGGATTTAGAAGGATGAAACTGTGTCTCAGTAGCAGGGGCACCAGATCAGTTAAGGGAAATGGATCTATACTCAAAAGAGAGAAATTAAGGGAACATTGAGTGACTATATGTTGCAAGCTAGCCCTCTTCTTTCACTGAACTCCCAGAAATCCAGCAGACTGATCAAGAGACTGGAGCTAGTCTTTCCAGAAGAAAATTAACAGCCTATGAGAATGTAATACCTATAAATCTATTGAGATTAAAACTCAATCATCAAGTCCCAAATTATCATAATTGAAGCCTGCAATTGACAAATTCTGCCCAACCACTTAAGTTTATTGTCTTTGAAAAAAAGTCATATTTTAATGCTTCACTTTTAAATATGAGCAGACAATGCTCATATTTAAAAGTGGATGACCTATCTGAGGAACATGAAAACTAGAAAAACTAGAAACCAAAACAAACAGCATTTAAAATATAATTTGAAGGAGGTAGAAGAGGAAGCTTAAGAAAAAAAAACCCTCAAAAATAAAAAGTAACAAAATAAAAATAACACAATATACTATTATAAAAAGAACATATAAAGAATGAAGATTATGAGTTTGCATACAGAGAAAACAAAAACAATAAAACAAACAGGTGATATGCAGGTGATCATAAATGAAAATAGCCTCTGCCTTGTATGACATAATAGCAACAATTACTTTTAGAAACAGTGAAGGAATGCCTTAAAAACTCTGCAGATAAATCCCAATAAAATTAATATCCAGCTCACTTATTAAATAAGACTGATATTTTAGAGTTCAAGGTATCAAATATACTTCCTTCCTGTACCTTTTGTTAGCAAACTTTTGGAAGATATTCCTTGTTACAATGAAAGAGTAGAACAATCCAGGAAAAAATATAATATTCAGGCAAGAAGGGATTTGACTCAAAATAAGACAAAATTTCTAGGAAGATGCTGAAAATGCCCCAGGATGAAAGCTGTTCACAGGTTTGGAAATAAATCATTCAGATTGGGGCCAGTCAGAAGTTTTTTTTAGTAGTGGATTCTTTAAAGAGACAGATTTGGTATAATACCTGATATATTTAAGTATATTTAAAAAATGAGAATAATTTGAGGAGATTTTGATATTGAATTAGTAATAAGTACATAGAAACAGAAACAAAGCCCAGAATAGTTATAAACCCCAGGGAAGATTTTTTAAGTAGTGGAGAAATCACAAGGATCACTTAGAATAGCCCTTGGTACTCTAGTCAAAATATGCCATAAAGAGATAAGGAAAATGGGTGAGCAGAAGTAAGAATTGGTGGCAGGCAGAAGGGGAGGGGTGGGTACAGAAAGCTAAATTCTCACCTTCCATAGACAAAGTCAGAAGAAAAACACCTAACACAGAAAAATCAGGAAGTTGCAATATAAGTATGGCTTGTAGTGACATGGAGATCTATGCCAAAGGAATAACTAAATGGTTTGAAAGTAGCTGGCAGTGGGGAACAAGTTTGGGAGCAGGTGGAGAGGGGGCAGGAAATTGCAGTGTCTGATTATGTAACTTACACACACACACACACACACACAATCAATACAGTTGACTCTTGAACAACATGGGTTTGAACTGCATCGATCTACTTATATTCAAATTTTCTTCCACTGCTAAGATTGCAAAACCAATTTCTTCCTCTTCCTCTTCCTTCTCAGCCTACTCAATCTGAATATAAGGGAGATGAAGACCTTTGTGATGATTCACTTCTATTTAATAAATAGCAAATATATTTTCTCATTTTTTTTAATTTCTCTTAACATTTTCTTTAGCTTAGTTCATTATAAGAATATACTACATAATATATATAATATACAAAACACATGTTAATCAACTATGCTATTAACAAGGCTTTGGTCAACAGAAGGCTGTTACTTAAGTTTTTGGAGAGTCAAAAGTTACACACAAATTTTCCACTCACAGGTCAGTACCCTAACCCCTGCATTGGTTAAGGGTCAACCACATGTGTTTGTGTGTATATATATGTATGTGTGTATATATATATATATATATATATGAATATGAATACAGATACACACGTTCAGTATCTCTTATCCAAAATACTTGGGACCAGAGGTGTTTGGGTTTCAATTTTTGAAATTTGAGAAATTTTCACACACATAATGTGATATCTTGGGAATGAGACTCAAGTCTAAACACAGAATTCATTATTTTTAAAATATTTCTAGCAACTCGAGAGACATAGATTGAGGTTGCCCTAAATATACACTTCCAAAATTTATGTTTCATATACACTTTATACATATAGCCTGAAGGTAGTTTCATGTAATGTTTTTAAATAATTTTGTACATGAAATAAAGTTTTGACTGGTTTGTCTACAACTCATCAGATAAGGTCAGGTGTGAGATTGTTCATTTGTTACATCACATTTGTGCTCAAAAGATTTGTGATTTTGTGGTATTTGAGATTTCAGATGTCCAGAATAGAGATGCTCAAGCTGTATACAAACATACATATTTATGCATATGTGTGTGCATATATACACACATATACATATATACACACATATCTATATATGTGTGTGTGTTTGTGTATGTGTGTGTATATGCAGTGTATACACACAAAAACAGAGATAAGGGGTTTTTAAATTGTTTACTCATATATGGTGAGCATCTAGACGAGAACCTAGCACAAAGTAGGAACTTAAAAATTATTGATGGGAAGATAACAATAGCAATTCGTAAAACAAAGTTACCCTGATAGAGATAACCACAAAAATAATGAAAAAATGTACAATTTCAAAGTTACCTGAAAATAAAAAAAGATCTCTCTCAGGTCAAAAGTAGCAGGAATAATACATTAATCAAAACATAAATGAATACTTAAATTTTACGTATGTATTTATATAATACATACCTAATCATATGTCTTCTACCTGTATCTGAGCTGTCCTGATTCTTTTAATAATTTGGTAGTTTTCTTCTTTAGTTTCAAAAATGTCAGTGTCTGTCACAGAAGGTGAAACTATAAAAATGATATTTCCCAAGGGTAGTGGAAGGTAAAGAAGAGGCAGAATATTGCAAACCAGAATAAATCTTCTCTATGTCTAATCCCCCATGCCATTCTTTAGTACAGGGAGTAGTCCTTCTAGGGAAAATGGATTTTAAAACTGCGGGGAGCATATTTTAAAGGGTTTGGATTTTCTACTACTCTTGCCAGGGATAGCAGGATTTTAAAATAATCTAAATCCCCAAATTTCAGAAGAACTTAACATCAAATATTTTAATACCATGGGATAGTAGCTCAAATAATGTGGGAAAATAGAATTAAATGCACCCATAGAAAAACCCATAGAGGCGTAATGCTGGCACTTAACAATGTACTTCTTACACCATTGACTACGACTTATTAGAAAAAAAACTGTACTAAAATTAATACGAATCTTTAAATACATGAACACAAAAGATACATTTCTCAAAATTACCTGGGAATGTGTTTTCTGTGTTATTTACTAACTTTACAATTTCAGTAATAATGTTCATGGTTTTTGCTTTTATTTTGTCATCCCCATATGATTACTTTTCTCACAAGTGGTGGAGACCAAGGAGAGCAAAGAGGCATGAAATTGAAAACAAAGTTAATTTAAGACCTCATTCTTTTTCTGTCTCATCTTAGATACTCCCTTTGTACTCCCCTAAAAATGATAACTTCACATGAACATACTTTCTCAACTAATCATTGAAGTTTTCTGGAAAAAAAAAGTTTCAGGCACAGTTTAATTGACGTTTGGTTTCAGAATGTACTATCATTACTGGAATATAAAAAATATCTTCACTTGGAGAGAGAATACCTGAATTATGTAATAATGGTCATTGTAATGAAAAATACATTTATCACCTCACTTTTCTGAGACCTAATTTCTATACTAAAAGTTAGAGTGCCGAACTACCAAATGATCTGTAAAGACCTTTCTAGCTCTAAACTTTTTGAGTCTGTGTAGTTCAAGTTCAGTGACTAACTGAATAATGAATTGACTTTTTTGGGAGATTTGTGATTTAACCTTCACAAATCCTATCCTTCCATAAAAAAATCTGCTGATGCTTTAGGAGGTATTATTTGTTAAGGGAAGCCCTAACCAAACCATCTCCCTTCAAAACTCTGTGGTTATAAATGACATTATCTAAGATTAAATCCTTGGTGTACAGCATTCATCCCTTCTGTGCTATTTTCAAATGCAAATAGCTGAGCCAGTCAATGTGCTGTAGCCCTAGAACTCCGTTAAGATTAAAAAGATTAGATCCCTCTCTTCACCAGAAAGGACAGAAAAAACATAGGATAGAAAGATTTGTGTGGAGATGGGTAAAGAAAACAAAATGGGTGGCCTCGCTGATAGGTCTCTTACATTTTGCATTTTTTCTGAAGCTATCTGTATTGGTAATAAAAAAAATTTCTGGTTTCCAATTATATTCTATTTGCAAAGCTCCTAAAACATGTTTTTAAACAATAGTTCGGTGACATGAACTCAGCATATTGAATAAGGAGGGCAGACCTGGCATTGACTAAAGATTTTGCCTGCATGCCACCAAGCATCTCTGTTTCCACCTGTTCAAAGGTTTGCTAGTCATAGAGAAATAAAAATATCAGCAACAGCACAACACAATTTACTAGTACATTACAGTATGTCAAGTGCTATCCTCTTTATGTTCTCTCTCATTCCGGCCTCACAATAATTCTGTAAAGGAGGTACATACCTTTTTTTTTTTTTTTTTTTCTCCTGTTTTAGAGAAGGCAACTAGGTCTTAGAAAAAATAAAGTACCATGCTCAAGAAAGAGATAAAGCCAAAATTTGAGATAAAATGAAACACAAGAGTGTATCCATTGTTACTTATCTAAAAGGACCAGAATGCCATGCTAAAGCTGGAGGGGGGAGTAAAGGAAAATTATGGTATGAAAAACTAAATGAGTGGCAGGAAGTAGGGAAAAGAGGTGGCAGACACTCTAGTAGTAGGGAGAGCCGAGAGACAGGATAGCAATATGTAGAAAAGATAAGGGTTGCCAGTCACCATGACATCCTGACCATATTGATTCTCAATTTTTCACCCTGCTTAGTTTTAAACTATGTAAATAAACATTAAAGCACATGCTGCCTGTACATGATCAGTTCACTTTCAGAAGAGTAGATTCCAGGCTCTGCAATGTGATTCTCAGGGCCCTAGGAAACCCTGTATGGCTTATCCGGACTCCTTGCAAACCCTCTCTCATATGGATTCACTCCCTTTCCCCAGCTATGGACAAGTGTGCAAAATTATATCATTAGAGCTTCAGCTTCACATTTTAGTGCCTAACAAAATTCAAATCTTCTAGTAAAGGGAAGTTGGTTTTTCAATTTTTCTCTTGATTCATAACATGATGAAGATTCTAAGACTAGAACCTGATTAAAGGGAGAAATGCATTGCGTAACAGTAACAGGCAAAATGGTGGTTTCACAGTGCATGGCTGGGAAACACAGGATAGGTTCTTGGTCCTGCACATATGTAAAGAGAAATTAAGCATTGGCCAATTCTTAATTTTTCAGTTAAAATTTACCTTCTAATCTAAAGATTTCAACAATGCAAACATAAACTAAGTTTCTTCTGTTGTAAAGATTTCCATATCAGTCACACACAAATACTAGTTATGTTTATGCAAAACAGTTTAAATGAAACGTGGATCCTCAACAAATCTGCAAGTATAAATATATAAAAAAGTGGAACAAAACTTCTTTTACATAGACCTCAATTAAATTACAATATTAAGCAGGCTACAGCAGGAGTCCATTAAAGATTTAGTTACCTTCTGTAGTGAACATTAAGAAGCTATTACTCAAAACTCTATTTAAACTGTTAAAAGGAATTAAAATGTATAAGAAAGACCATTACATATCACGAGCTAATTTTCTAATGAAAGCTTAGCAGCTGATAGATTGTTTAAGCCTCTCCAACATTTTAGTTTCATACTCAATAATTCAGGGATGGGAGCAGGGTTATGTTGATTCATAATTTGCTCCCTTCCATCTCTCAGTGGAATGATGTTGTGATGGACAATCGGCCATCATTTTCCATTCTGTGTCTAAAGCTATGCTCTCCAAGTTAAACTGAGGAATTATCAGCAAGAAAGTGATGTTGTGTTCCCCCCGGGCCACAGCTCACTAACCATTCTCTGATTCCCACTTTAATACTGTTTGCACTATGCCATGTAGCCTCTCTCTGCTTCTAAACTATTTCCAAGAAAAGATAAGTTAATTTTCTCATATAACTTTAGAAAACTTACCCCCTCCTTCCTGAAAATAAATGAATTTTAGGAGTACAGGGTTTTTTTCTTTTTGAAGACTTGCTTTAACAAGTTTCTGATATCTACTTTCATCATCTTGAATATTCTTTCTGTATGACAGAAGAAAAATGTTCTTTCTTGTTAATGTATTCTTATCTTTTTTTTAATTAACTCATCAAGGAACAGCAAGGAGAAGAACAAAAGGAAATAAAATTACTAGAACTGTTAAATAACTCTAAAATCAAAGTCTATAAACTAAATATGGGGAATATTACTTAGGAAAAAAATGTTCCTTGATGTGTCTTCTGTGTTTTTACTTATAAGAACTTCTCTCACATTCTCAACCAGTCAATAATCATTTATTAAATATCATCTTTTATGTGATCAGCATTTCCCTACTCAGAGAAGAACTAATATGAACCTTACGAACTTTAATGTATGAAAATATAGACTTTAAATGTGTTTCAAGGCTTCTGCCCTTAGGAAACTTTAAGTCTCATTCAGTAAATAAAGCACAAAAAGCAAATAAATATAGTTACATTGCAATAGTAAGGAAAGACAAATTGGATATAATGGAGATCTTACTGCCCAGCAACATTCTCTTTTTTTTTTGTTTTTTTGTTTTTTTTGAGACGGAGTTTTCACCCAGGCTGGAGTGCAATGGCGCAATCTTGGCTCACCACAACCTCCGCCTCCTGGGTTCAGGCAATTCTCCTGCCTCAGCCTCCTGAGTAGCTAGGATTACAGGCACGCACCACCATGCCCAGCTAATTTTTTGTATTTTTAGTACAGACGGAGTTTCACCATGTTGACCAGGATGGTCTCGATCTCTTGACCTCGTGATCCACCCGCCTCGGCCTCCCAAAGTGCTGGGATTACAGGCTTGAGCCACCGCGCCTGGCCTAGCATTCTCAATCTATTTTATTAAACAGCATCTTGAATTCTCCTTGCAGAATGTTTCCACACCCAGTCTTATGAAGTCAGCCTCACTCTCAGGTCAAGGACTAGGTTAGGACAGCTAAGCCCCAGCAGGTCTTCCATCATTCTAATGACGTCTTTGGCTTTCAGAGTGTGGATCATGGGATGCTGTAAATTTTTAATAGCACCACGGTGATACTCACACATGGTGATACAGTGATACATCTATAGTATACCACAAATGACAATGGATTGTATGATGTTCCAAATGATATCATATGTTTATGAAGCTGGTTTTTCAGTTACTATCATGATAGAATAACAAGTGCTGAGTGAAAAAATTAATGTGCGACAAGAAATGATAATGGCGTGTCTAATCTGATTCTAACATTTGAGAAATTGTGCCATAGCCCACACATTCCATTACTAGGTAATTATGCTTATTTAAGAATAAAAGTGCATTTTAAAAATATATATTCAAGCAGCCACTGTATTGTTAGGGTCTGAATAGTTTATCAAGTTGTTTGGACCTAATTACTTAATAAACAGAACTGTTGTTTGTTTATTTTAACTTAGGATATCATGAAAAAAACTATTGAGACACCAGATTGCTGTGAACAGAGAAGGTTTAGGATTCTATGGACTACAGCAATTGATTCAGTGTTGGGCACAGGATGCAAATCCAGACAATGAGAGCACTAGGACTTCTATTCAACTGTAGATAGAAGACCTTTTTCCTCTAGCAGCAATTTTGACATCATGAGGTGGTGTCTGAATCTGCACAGGTCTACAGTTTAGATGAACCTTCAATGGATAAAGAGAGAGAAAAATTGGGTCCTGACCACCTTTGTGCAACAAGCAAGACATACCTGAATTTAGTCTTGTTTCTGGACTTTTAAGCCATATCAGCCAGTTTTCTTTAATGCCTACCCAGTTTGAGAGGGTTTCCTGTCACTTGTAATTAACGTGTTACACTAAAAGAAAAAAGTCCAGAAATTCTTTTTGATTTTTGTTTTTTACTTAATATAAAAATTCACATATAGAGGAATTATTATTATTATTATTATTATTATTTTGAGACAGTCTCACTGTGTTGCCAGGCGCCAGGCTGGGGTGCAGTGGCGCGATATCAGCTGACTGCAACCTCCTCCTCCTGGGTTCAAGCGATTCTCCTGCCTCAGCCTTCCGAGTAGCTGGGACTACAGGCGCGCACCACCATGCCCAGCTAATTTTTGTATTTTTTAGTAGAGATGGGGTTTCAGCATGGTCTTAATCTCTTGACCTCGTGATCCACCTGCCTCAGCCTCCCAAAGTGCTGGCATTACAGATGTTAGCCACCGCGCCCGGCTGAGGAATTGTTTTTTAAAGCACGATGATAAAGGACAATTGGGGATGGCCGCCCTGGATGTTCACATTCCTCCCCAGTCTGGCAGCCTGGCAAAGGGTGAAACTGTGAGTCTGTGGGGCAAAGCCATTGGCTAATGTCCACAACCCTGACATATAGGATGTTCCCATGGCCTTTGTATACACTCCCTTCCATGGTTCCTGTGTCTCCAGATCATTTGAAGTAAGCTGTGTTACTTAGAGAAGCTAAGTGTTACATAGCCACTCTTAAGGTGATGTATAAATATTTTGTAAAGTAATGATAGAAGTGTTGTTTCCCTCAGAGTACTTTCACTTGCAAGTCCAGCATACTGGCCGAGGAATTTCCTAAGATTTAAGGCAGCTTCTACCCTTCTGCATCTTTGGCCATGAGGCATACAAAACATGTACAGCTAGTTGGCCCAGGCTGAGGAATAATGAGTTTGAGTGATTGTGTTTACTTTCTTATTTCTTGGCCTCTAAGTTTTTCCTCAATAGTATGCATCCATGACATTTGGTTATCTAGAGGCACAAAGAATATCTGGATTAAACAGATTCAGTATGGATTAGTTGTGTGTCCAAGTGCTACTTTATTCATAATAAATCACTGGTGGTTTTATTTTTGTATCATGAAATATAAAATGTGTTTAATTATTCAGCAAGTTATAGCTGGAAAAAAAATATATGTGTATACATATATACACAAACACACACAAGCACACACTTTAATCCACATCGTGTCATGCTTTTACATGACTATGTAAATGATAATGACTGCTACAGAATGTTTAAAACATAGTTTAACATGTAGTTTTTGAGATATAATATCATACCAGACAAGGAAATACTGGAAAATATGAAGTGCTAAACTGTGTGTTGCTGATGAATGCAACAGAGTTAAGAGAGTTTAGGTGATGAATAAGAGCTATAGCAGTTACAAAGACATAATCTTAGAGATGCTTTACAAACACTAACTGAACAGTAATATCCCACATGAGTTGGTTGTTGCAAGAGTGGCCCAATGCATGATGTAGTTCATCACAGACAGAACATAGACCACAAGTCAATAATTGATGGCTCTGCAGTCCACATCAAAATGCTGATCATAACAGAGGTGTTTCTATTGATGAGAAAGTTAGCCTCGAAAAGTGAAATATTCAGTCTTTTGCAGGAAATTAAGCTGTTAAGGACTTGAAATGTTTGTGTACTGTAAAGCTATTAAGAGGTATATTGACAAAACTGCTAAATGTGAATTTCCTAAGATTCAAGCCAAAACTTCTATTCTGAATGTTGTTATCAAAGAAGGTTTTTCTGTTTGTTTTCCATCTGAGCAGGGCCCCCATATTGAACAACTTTATAGGAAACCATTCACATGAAATACAGTCACATGTTCTTGCTTCTTGACCTATCCTATTGGCTGTTTTCTTGCCCCAAATTTTCCTATTATAGGATCTTCAGTAGGGGCATTTTAAAGATGAGTCCTTGTTTAGAAAGCATTTCATACTTTTTTAGAATGTTTCTTTATAATTACTAGGCAACAAAATTCAATCCTAGAAAGAACTATAGAAGATATAGGCCAGGCACGGTGGCTCACGCTATAATCCCCGTACTTTGGGAGCCTGAGATGGGCAAACAGTGAGGTCAGGAGTTCAAGACCAGCTTAGCCAACATAGTGAAACCTCATCTCTACAAAAAATAAAGAAATTACCTGGGTGTGGTGGCATGCACCTGTAGTCCCAGCTACTCAGAAGGCTGAGGCAGGAGAATTGTTTGAACACAGGAGGAAGACTCTGTCTCAAAAAAAGAGAGAAGGTACAACAAGAGACTCTGTATCAAAAAAAAAAAAAAAAAAGAAAGAAAAAGAAAAAAGACTGTCTCACAGGAGGAGACTGTCTCAAAAAAAAAAAAGGGAAGGTACAACAGCATCAAAACATAAGTCAGCTGATTTTATTATTAAGAAGAGTTCTAATTATCCAAGCTTCATTAATATATAAATCTGAACCAGATGTGCTGTGATTTTTCTTTAATTTGATTTTGATGTCTTTATGAGTGGCCATAAAACAAGACAAGTAGCCACTCTCTAGGATACCAGTGTTCAGGGGGCAAGTTAGGTTAGTGTGTGTTTGCCATGTGAGACACAATGAGAAGATAAAACTAAAGCAAATAAAACAGAAGAAATTTATTACAGACCCCAGAGAGAAGAGGGGTGCCCATGAGGGCCAATAAGAAGTCTGGAGGTGGCAGGGAACTCAACCAACAGAGAGCAAGTAGAGAAAGGAAATGTGATATGTGGGACTTTACCTTTATTAAGGACCAAGGGCATCCTTTAAGCTTTTCCCCATGACTTGTGGATTCACTAGTTTAAAGAAAACACATGCAAAGAGGAAAACTTATTTACATGATTCTGTTGTTAATTATACAGTTTTATTGTGGTCAACAGATGTGAGCTGTGTTGGGTTTTCGGTGTGTGGGATGAGGGACAAATGGGCTATCTTCCAGGCAACCAGAAAGGGATGAAAAGTTTTAACTAGACCAAAGGGGACAGGGTACAACTGGGGCTCAAAAAACTTTTATATCAAGCCAAAAAATGAATGTTGGGGCAGCAACTACAATAAAATTTATGACGAGATGATAAAGGCAAGACCAAATAAAGAGAAACAGTATTTCCAATACTTAGTGAAGTAGTGAGGCAAGTAGTCTCTGAGCCACTATTATCTAAGAAATCAGAATTGAATCACTATCATATACAACAGGGGTCCCCAAACCCCAGTCAATGGACCTGTACTGATTCATGGCCTAGAATCGGGCCGCACAGCAGGAGGTGAACAGTGGGTCAGCAAGCATGACCAACTGAGTTCCACCTCCTATCAGATCAGCTGCAGCATTAAATTCTTGTAGGACCCTATGGTGAACTGTGCATATGAGGGATCTAGGTTGTGTGCTCCTTGTGAGAATCTAACAAATCCCTGACCTGAGGCGACACAGTTTCATCCTGAAACCATTCCCACCACCATCCATGGAAAAATTGTCTTCCATGAAAATGGTCCCTGGTGCCAAAAAGGTTGGAGACAGATGATGTAGAAGAAATAATAAATTTTTCCACAAATGATGTTAGGACTTAATTTAAAATAAAACACTTGCATGTAAATATATTTGGGATTCCATCTAGGGCAGAATTTATCAACTATAGCTTCCAGCCATGTAACAGGCTGTCTAGTAAAAAAGTGAGAGCCCTCAATTCAAGGTATTCAAGCCCAGTCTGTACTGTCATCTGTCAGAGATGTTTTATAATTGGTGTACTAAATTAGGAGAAAGGCTGGGGAAGAAAAGGCCATTGAGGTTCCTGATTCTAAGATGATTCTGATAGTACAATTCCACTTCTCAATGTGCACGAATTCACAGAAAAGTGATGGATTTATTTTCCCAGTGATTAAAAAACATGTATGGAAAAATATGCTTGTGTCTACTTTTTCTATTGATAAATCACATAGTATAAGTTGTCAAGACAAACGTTAACTTGTCCCTCAACTTCAAAGCTTATTGATTTGACTTACCTGTGGAAAATACTCCTTAAAGTAAGGCAGTGGTTCTCAGCACTGACCACACATTGGAATAGCCCTGTGACATTTTAGAAACTTCTAATGCCTGAGATTCAACCCCAGAAATTCTGATTTGATTGGGGATTCCAGAGGTTTAAGCTCTCCAGATAATTCTAGTAAACAAACATTGCTTAGAATCATGAAGGAAGTGATAGCACTTTTTTTTTTTTTTTTTTTTCCCATAGAGTCGGGGTATTGCTATGTTGCCCAGACTGCAGTACAGTGGTTCAATCTTGATTCACTGAAGGCTCAACCTTTTGAACTCAAGTAATCCTCCCACCTCAGCTTCCTGACTAGCTTGAGTACTAGTAGATTACAGACTTGTGCCACCACACTTGGATATTTTTTTTTCTTTTAATTTTTGGCAGAAACGGTCTTACTGTGTTGCCCAGGCTGGTCTCAAACTCCTGGGCTCAGGCAATCCACCTGCCTTAGTGGTGCTGGGATTATAGGCATGAGCCACTAAGCCCTTTCAATAGTATTTTTTTTTTCCAATCATCTGCACTCTTTGGGATATTGATTGCCTGTTGGATTAAGTAATTAAAATTAGAGTATACTGAGACTGCAGTCTGAAAATTTATTTTCAAAGTATGGTTCCAAGACCAGTTGCATGTGCTTGGAATTTTTCAGTAATACAGTTTTTTAGAGCAAATTCAGGCGTACCAAATCAGAAGTATGGGACTAGGGCCCAGCAAACTGAGTTTTGCTCAGTGATTCTAATGTACTCTCACTTGTCAATCATTGACATAGGACATATGAATTTTACAGAATCCCCACAAAGCCTCTTGTCACCAACCACATTTAATTAATGTTCTCATGTTAGTAGAGTTGACAGTGCTAAAAAAAAGCCAAAGCAAATCAGTGGGAGATTATAAAGAAGCCTCCCTCCCAATTAAGGTACAGAGCAGTCTTAGAAGGAACAGTAAAGAGTAGTTCACATTGAACAAATGATGGCTCAATTTTGATGATATAAAATAGAGATTTTTAAAGATACTCAAATATGGGAGGTGTTAAAGCAGGAGACTTAATTAGTAAGTGCCCTTTGGTGACAGAGAACTAGGTCCGATCAAACAAAATACAACAAAAGCCATGTAAGAAATATCAAAACTATGACTCTACAATAAGGACTTTTTGAACTGTCTAAAGTTGTTTAAATACAAAAGAAAAAGGCATTTAAATATGATTTTATTACTGAACTGAGCTAAATAATACAGAAGGTAAATGTTAAGAATAAAAAATAAGATTGAGGTATTTTCTTAAAAACTGCTAAAAATCACATTCATTTAATATCTGAAAGGAAATAGTGATCCTAGGAGAAGAGAGTGCTTTCCTGGTTTTTTTTCCTGACAGCACGAGATGAATATTGAAATAATTGTCATAGTAATTGGCACTGAAGACCAATTCCCAAGGTCATAAGACCGAGTACATGGAAAACAATTCTGCCATTTTCAGTAGGGATAATGGGGGACTAGATGCCTGATTTGGAGATGAGAGAAATCAGAGAGAGATCAGAGCTTGGGGAAGGCAGTTTAATGGAAAATTGAGAGACTGAAAAAGAGAAATAGGATATTTTCTTTCTTTACCATCTAGTACAGACTTGATTCTGTTCATAGACCACTTGTCTGTGACAGAGTATATTTTCGTTTATTTTACAAATATTAATAAACATTATAGGTGTCTTTGGATAAACGTACATTTATTCATTTTTGAATATTAAATATTTCTTAAGGATTGATAACAAGACATATGCATTAGTCTAAGCTATCCATTGCTAACTTGAATGCTTAAGTAGGTGAAGATGGAAGAAAGTAACCAACCAGCTTCTCATATCAGCTGTTTCAAAACCATAATCAACACCCACCCAGGTTCAAGGCATCTTCTGTCAATTGCTTTGTCTATAGAGTGTACTGTAAGATGCTTTACACAAAAGAAATAGCCAGGTGATGGTGCTGGGTTTTACCAAGCTTGAGGATCTGGATTTGCAGATGAGCCTCTATGAGGTGATGGTAGCAAAGAAAAACAAGTGCCAGGATAAAAAATAGCCTAGGTATAAATTGGTGTAAAGGACATTCCAGGCAGAGGATGCAGCCTGAAGACATTGGTAAAACATTTGGGGAGACCTATGTGATCTGGTTTTTCCAGAATGTAGATTGCCTGGTGCTAGAAATACATGCAGAGTATATTGTAGTTGCATGGGGAAACAGCGGGGGAGGCTCAGTTAGATTTAGTCTTTCTAAATTCTGCCATCAACATGTTAGCAGTCACCCAAGCAATCTGCATAACCAAAGCTTCAAGTAGCCAACTCTGAAGCTCATAAAACTAAATGTCTAATTTCTCTTCTTAAAACGTCAATTTCTTACATACATTTTTGAAAACTCTAATACTGGAAGATATAGTTCTTGACTTTTTCAATGCTTGTTTTCCTGTTAGAGGGCTTAGAAAACTATTATTCAGCGAATGAGTGACTCATATCTAGAAAGTATAATGCATTTGGGGAGAGCCTATGTTAAATTTCAAGGTAATGTGTTTATATATTGCTATGTGCCTATTTATTTGAGATGCCATAAAATACCATGTGAAGGCCATGGGAGAAATTTGATCAAGGAATTAAATTCAATCTATTTGTGATGCCAATCACAATAGAAGACGAGCTTGGATTTGTGGAACACAGGGACTTCATATCAGGTCCTCAAGGAAAGTAAGTGGACTGAGGCCCAGCATAGCATGCCCAGGGACACATTGGGATGGCCAGCTATGCACAGTCAGTCTTCAAGATTTGCATTGGATTAGGGTCAGCTTGCATTGGATTAGATAAGCATGCCAGAGTTTATTGTGAGGAATTATTAGAAAGAATAGATAGCAATGCTCATGGCTGAGGTGATATGCTGAGCTTAGTAACTGGGCTATAACTAGTTCTCCGTATGAAGTACAGAGTCTAACCTCTTGGGAATGAGAGCTGATAAAAATGAGTTACAAGGTATGGAGTTTTGTCAATCATACCGAAGCTCAGGTTCCCAAAGAACAGCTGAATGTCCATTTAGCAAGTAAGGCAGGTGTTTTGGGCTTTATACAAAGACTGTGGGCACATGGTGAGCTAGCTCCGTGGCAGTCCCTACCTTTCAGGGTATATGGAGCCTCCTAAAAATTAACCTGCCCTGGCAAGGTTTAGTGGAGCACTGAAAGTTGTTGAGCCTGTGTGTTGAAGTCACTGGAATTCCTTCCTAGGCAAAAATGAAGACAGTGGTGTAAGTCAGGCTCTATGAAAAAGGATCTGGTTCTTTACATTGCATAAGTGGAAGAGCAGATCGAGTGGCATGGTGTAAATAGCACAGAATTACCCCCTGAAAACTCAAGAATTTCAATATGAGCCAGCCTCTTTGAAAACTGCCAAAATAATAAAGACAACATTTTAAATTCCCTTCCTATGCTTCTCTTGTTTGAAGACAGGGCCCAGATGTCTAGTTATTTCCCATGAAAGAACAGCAGTTCTGACTTCCTGTCAGGGTACACCGGAGTGCAGAGCATGCAGTAGAAACACCAATTACTCTATTAATGATAACAACAGCAGAAAGTGTTGACTAATTAAATGACTATTGTACACAGAGGTTTCATGTGGATTTGTAATTTATAAAAGTTTTTTTTCAATTATTCATGGGCATAATGTGGAAAAAGATGAAATTGAAAGGAAAATTGAAAATCTTATTAATGGTCTGAGTACTTCAAGTGTTGATACCTGGTTCAACATCTCCTGTGATGATTTAAACTTCCCAGTAAAAAGGAGAAAGGCATGGCAACAAACAGGCAGATGTGACTGATTGATAGGAAAGTGTTATGCTGTATGTTCTGGGTCAAGAAATTATTGAAAGGGCTAATTGAATCAACTTCATATAGTTTTTTTTTTTTTTCCATTTCCTTATACAGTCTTGTTATTCAATTTGCAAATGGAGTTGCTAGTTTCCCAGACAATTTCTTAATGATATGTCATCATTGTTTTTTTCTTTTTTACAGACCTAGTACTTGATGCAATTAGTTTGGCTTCAGTCCCCCAGTTATTGACTTTGGCTTCTCACTAGTTTATTTAGGTTTATTCTTGAAATACACACCCTTTGCTGACCATTTAAAAGGTATTAGTTAGAATTTTCTGTAATATGGCCTAAGATTCTAATTGAGGTGTTCTATAGCCATATTCAAAGTTTTTGCACTGTTGTTATACTTCACCCGGAGCTAGTGGAAACAGGGATGAGGACATGAGAAAGTTCCACTGAATATGCTAGAAGTTAATTCAGAGAAAGAACTGGAGAGTTCTTTTCCTGAAATTTCCAAGAAAGCATGTGTGGCTTCCAAATTTAATTTGGAAGATATTTATGTTACTTCTTGTAAGAGGTCCAATAACATTCTTTGTTTACTTTTATCTAGATCATTTTTCTTTAGTGGATTACTGAGCCCAAGAAAGATGTAGCAGAAGAATTTTCTTTTTCATTGGTGAAAAAATACCACAAAGAAAATCAGGGAGAGTTAAATACTGGTATGTTTAATGAAAGAATAATGGTAGAGGTAAACTTTGATGATCAAGATTAGGGGTCCTCTGATTTTGTCAAGCTTTTTCAAAGTGTCCTTTTAAATATGAGAAATCTAAGATAAATATATATATACACCTACATAACCTTGAATTCCAAAAGCCAACAAGAGGAAGATTCTGCCAAATTAGGTATGCTTGCCTAAAAATTTTCAGTAATAATGGAGAGTTTATTTTGCTGGCATATCAACACAGTAAATTCTATAATCTGTGCCCAGAGGATGATCACAATTTATAAATGTTAGTCTACAGTTGCCAAATGTAAGGCTTATGTGAATAAAATGCCTTATCTTGTTGTGTGGGTAAAACACAGAAGACAGTGAAAAAGAAAAAAAAAAAAAAAAACAGGAAGTATGTGAATCCTACACTGGAATCTATGGGAACTCAAAGATTCTAAGTATTAATAGATTATTCAGTATGTGGTTTATGCTCCTCAACATTATCCTCTACCTAATCATAGGCATCATTGAAAATATACAAGTTAGGAGATTTGTCCTCTGTTCTCAGAAATTTCATAATCTTATTAGGAAAGTTATATAAGCCCATAAAATAGGGTTAAATTGCAATGAAAAATGACCCTTCCTCAGGAGGCTGAAACACTGATGTTACCAACATATTTTTGAGTTCAGGCAGTTTGTATATTGAGTTGTGAAGTATAATGCATGATGCGTAGCACACAATAAAATACATTAGTGAATACAGGGAGAGCCTGTATGAATTAGATCAAGTTTTAATGGACTCATGAAATGCGAAATTGGCACTACAATTTAAAACGAGGGACTTCAAATTATTTATTTCTGCTTTTGGATGAAGGTGGTTATATCAAATATTTACCATAACGCAATATGTTTGGCTTCATCAGTCAAAGCATCTTTTGGTCTCTCTGGATCATATTATAGATGTGTGTAATATTATTGTATTTTATTGTAGTTTATTTTCACATACTATAAAGAACTACCTAAGACTAGGTAATTTACGAAGAAAAAACATTTAATTGACTCAGAGTTCAATATGGCTGGGGAGTCCTCAGGAAATTTATCATCATGGTGGAAGGGAAGACGGAAGCAAGGACTTTCTTCATATGGTGGCAGAAGAGTGAGAGTAAAGGGGGAAATGCCACTTTTAAACCATCAGATCTCATGAGAACTCATCATAAGAACAGCATGGAGGATCCACCTCCATAATCCAATCATCTCCCACCAGGTCCCTCCTTGGGCATATGGGGATTACAATTCAAGAAGAGATTTTGATAGGTACACAGAGTCAAACCATATCCATTACTGATTTTTAAAAAAGAGAAAAAAGTAAAATGCTTTTCTCTTTTGTTTTTCAACATACCTGACCTTCTCTTCTGTCAGGCTTAAATATCAAACATCCAGGGTAGAAGGTGGGATTAGGATTGTGGTAGTTGCAATACAGAGAGATATAAAAAATTTCTGGCATTTAAAATAATATGCTTGGAGAAAATAGGACTCAAAGCCAGTCATATTTGAAGGAAATAAGATGTTCTAGATTCATTTGGCCCCTGCTGATCATGCCTAGTGAAAGGGAGAAAAGAAGGCATCCTGGATAATTTGATGAAAATAGAGAACAGAGAGATTCTTGATATATTTACTTTTAGAAACTCTAGAAGAAGATTGCTCTGCAGAACCTCTTAACAAAGTGGGTGACCCCAACCCAGTATAGGAAGAGTATCAAATTATTAATCTAGTAGAACAGCATAGTCAGACAGAGATAGGGTCTCTGTTGTATTTCTGAGCCTTAATCTATGCTGTTATGTGAATATTCCATTGAGAACCAGCTTGCCTCCCATGGGGTATACAGTGCTGGAGTGCTTGGTTATGTCATGACAGATATGTGGATTAGAGAGTCTGAAATAAGTACCCAATAAGACAAAAAGGCAAAAGAGAAAAGGGGAAGTTGAGTCATCTGGCATTCCCTGATAGAGTGCAAAAATATAGATTGCTGCTGCTACTCAAATCAGTCAGGAAAGGCCAGAGATGGAAGTAAGATCAGGCATATTTCAGAGAATGTCACCCAGGCAAGGAATGAAAAATGTCCTTTCCCTAACTGTAGCTGTTAGCAGAGAAGATAAATATGGAATGCTGAGTAAACAGTTCAGTGTAATCCTAAATAGTCTATTTAAACTATTGAGTCCTAAAAAATTTTAGGGCAGGTTGCCCAAAATCATTGTTTTATTTTATTTCCTCATTATACTCAGGTATAAATCTTCTGAGAAAGATCAGGCCTGTTTTAAACAAAGTAAAGAAGCTGCATCTTGTCCATACATTTGAGTACAATCTAAATTAATGTGTGACACAGAAACACACAAAAATACACACACCCATACACATGCATGCATCCTTTATAAATTAAAGATTAATTCTCAGATAAATAGTTTTTAAGAAAGATTTTTTTTTTTTTCCCTCAAAGTGTAACCTGCACAGATGCTTGCCATCCTGGGAATACAGGAACATGGCTGTGCAGAGTGAGGTCATTTTTTCACTTTGGTTCATCTGCTTTCTTTCAGGCCTTGCCTCTAAAGGCTTGTCTGCTAGCATAAAGAATACATAAAAAACAGGGTTCATTACTAAGCTGTCTGCAGCCTGGTAGAGGCTACATAGAAACTTACGGAAATTTTTATATTTTTAAAAATAGGTAGCACTCCTCCTAGACAGGGTATTCTCAGTCCATTCTCCCCATCATCTTCCTAATTAGAGATCAGAAGAAATGGTATGATAACTTTTGTTCAAGTTCTAAAGGAACTTGAAGATTGGAGTAAGAATATCTAAAAACCTGCTTCTCTATAAAAGCAATGAGAACACTGGAAAAAATTATTAAAATCAACTTTTTCAAAACTCTGAAAATCAACCAAATGCTTGCAACAATTCTATGAGTACTTATTAAGGAAAAATGTCTGAATCTCTGTAAGAACAACAAGCTTTGTGGCATTTTTAACTTACGCTATTTCCATATCCTTTTTCCCAGTTCCATGGTCTTTAAAAAACAAGTTTTAGAAACATGGTGTCTATTAAAAACTGTATCCTATCAGCCACCAGAGAGGGAAACAGGCTTTGAGCTCCCTAGAAACCTAACCCCTAGAGCATTGCATGACTTACATGAAATTTCTTGAGAAAAGTCTCATTCACATGATTTGTCTTTATTTGTCCTGAGTTGAAGTTGGAGCTGGTTGGTGAGAAAAGATAGCTGGAGTTGGAGCTGCTTAGTGAGAATATCCCCAGGATATTCATGAAAAATAATCAGTGACAATTGTTTAACTGTGCAACTGTCTGAGGTGGTAACACAAGATGGTATAAACGAGAGGCTTTCTAAAAAAACTTTTCTATGTAGAGGGACTCTGAAAAATTCTGATATATTAATAGTCACATAGCACCTGTAGTCCTAGCTACTTGGGAGGCTGAGGCATGAGAATCACTTGAACCCAGGAGGCAGAGGTTGCAGTGAGCTGGGGTGGTGCCACTGGACTCCAGCCTGGGCGACAGAGTGAAAACCTTTCAAAAAAAAAAAAAAAAAAAAAAAAAATGAAAAAGAATAAACTTGAACTACTGTTAAATGTCTCAAACCATATACAAACTCAAATAAATCATAGATTAAAAAATAGATCATAAATCCAAATATAGAAGATACATTTGTAAAAACACATAGCAGCACATTTTCTTAATGGATTAGGCAATGGACTCTTAGATATAACAAAAAAAAAAGCACAAACAATGAAGAAAAAACAGAATTTATCAAATGATTATTGTGCATACCACATTAAAATCTTTTCAGCTTTAAAGAGACCATCAAATGTATAAAAATCCACAGAATGAAATAAAATATTGGCAAATGACATATCTTATAAGAGACTTTTACCCAGGCTATACAAAGAACATTTACAACTCAACGATACGTGGACAAATAGCCCAATTTAAAAATCAGCCGAAAATTTGAATAGTGATTTCACCAAGAAAGATTTTTTTAAATTACCAATGTGCACTGGAAAATGTGCACAACATTATTAGTCATTGAGGAAATGTAAATCAAAACCAAAAAAAAAAATAGGCATAGCCATCAAGAATTGGCAAAGATGTGGAGAAATCAGAACTCTCACACATTGCTGGTGAGATTTTAAAATGGTGTGGCCTCTGTGGAACCAAGTTCAATAGTTCCCCAAATTATTAAACATAGAGTTACCAGATGACTCATCAGTGCCACTCAAAAGTATATACCCAATACAAATAAAAACATATGTCCACCTAAAAACTAATACATGAATGTCCATAACACTACAATTTATAATACCCCCAAAATGAACACAACCAAAATGCCATCAATTGATGAAATGATAAACAAAATGTAATATATCCATATAATGGAATATTATTTAGCAATACAAAAAAATGAATTACTGATAAATGGTACAATATGAATGAACCTTGCAAATATTATCCTACCTGAAACAATACAGACATAAAAGACCACATATTATGATTCCAATTATATGAAAATTTCAGAATTGGGAAGTCTACAAGGACAGAAAATAGATTTGTGGTTGCCACAGCCTCAGGGACCGAGAATGAAGAACTAGAATCAACTGCAAATGTCTATGAAGTTTCTTTTGAGCACGATAACAATGTTCCAAAATTACCTAGTGTTGATGTTTGCACTCTTTTGTAAATATATTAAAAACCACTGAGCTTTATACTTTAAGTCAGTGAATTTTATGGTATGTTAATTACACCCCAATAAATCTTTTATTAAAAATTTGAATGGGGCAAGTTTCCTTTCAGGAGACTCCTTTGTGGCATTTATGCTGCATCATCTACTTCTGTAGGTTTCTCTTCTGTTCTTGTCTATAGTCACACATTTTTATCTGTTTTCTAGTGAAGCTTCTTAAAATAGCCCACTGATGTTGGGGCTCACTGGGAGAGTGCAAAGTGCCTCTACTTCTGAGAGCGCTTAGATTCCAGAGCAGAACAGGTATTCATACAGAGATGCAGAGATGGTCCTCTTTCCCTGTCTGTTTCATATATCATCACCTGATATTAAAAGCAGTTCTGCTTGAACTCAAACTGTTGAAGTCTTTGCCATGTATATATATATATACACACACACACATATGTACATATATATATATACATATATATATATGTGTGTGTGTGTGTGTGTGTGTGTGTGTATATATATATATATATATATATATATATTTTTTTTTTGGAGGCAGAGTTTCGCTCTGTTGCTTAGGCTGGTATGCAATGGCATGCTCTTGGCTCACTGCAACCTCCACCTCCTGGCCACTGCGCCCAGCTAATTTTAATATTTTTAGTAGAGACAGGGTTTCACCATGTTGACCAGGCTGGTCTCAAACTCCTGACCTCAGGCGATCCATCCGTCTCAGCCTCCCAAAGTGCTGAGATTAAAGGTGTGAGCCACCATGCCCAGCCTGCAAATATCATTAAATCACCTTTACTCTTACCTATGTAGCCCAAGGCTCTTTCCCATTACCTAGATCTTGAGCATTACCAAATAACATGCAATTCTCTCCATAAATCACTTTTGGCCTGCAACCTGTCTCAAATCAAATTATCCCATACACTCCAATTGCAAAAATAAGACCCCCTTCATATCAATGTATGCAAAAACATCCAGGGCATGGCCACTTCATTGCAAAATTCTTACTTTGTGGGGTATGCAGGCCATTTTCGGGGCTGGCTATGATGGGTATGGGATGCAGTTGTAAATGACACCAGCAGGATTAAGCTCTTTTACCTAAAATGTCTTGATTTATCTTGTTCTATAATAATAATTTAGTAATTTATTTGTAGAATTTTTCGTGTAATCAATTGTAACCTCGTGTGCTAAGGATCTGTTAGACTAGGTCAGGAAATAAAATTATACCAGGGTAATTAAAAATTTTACCTTTCAACAAATAATGCTGTTGTCCATAAATGTGTGGTTTGATATAAAAATGAGCTGAAGAGAATCACATAGACAAAGAAGCTAGATGAAGATTTATAGAATATGAAGTGGGACCTTAGAGATGTTTTAGTTCGGTATTTCTCAACTATGAAACTACAGATATTTTAGGACAGATAATGTTTTGCTGTGGAAGTGGCCTTGTAGTTTGCAGGATGTTTCACACTATCCCTGGCCTCACCTGACTAGATGCTAGCATCTCCCCTTGCCACAGCTGTGATAATTAAAAATGCCTCAAGGAATTGCCAAATGTCTTCTTGAGAAAGATGGGAAAAATTCCCCTCTCTTACTTTTTGAGAACCACTCTTTTAGTCTAATCCCCTTCATGCTCAGAAGAAAAATTGAACATGGATGATTTCAAGGAGCTTGCTCTTGGAAGAATTGAAGGCAGAATCCAGTTAGAATAGTACTGTGACTTTTTGACTTGTGTTTCTCTTGATATCACTATGGGGTCATACTTCCCCTTGGCTTTCTGAAGTATTGCTGAAAAATCAATCCCCCTAAGGCAGATTATTTGGAGAAAAGGCATACAAATGTATTTAATGTGTGTACACAGAAGGCTTCATAATGAAAAAGATTCAAGAGAAATTGTCTAGTTTTACGTGTAGGCTAAACAGAGTATGGACGGCTGTATAGAAATATGACTGGGCAAAAAGGGTATGATCTAAAGCTGCTAGATGGAGTAGGGTAACCCAACCCAGCAAGGCATGTCTGCCTAGATTCTTCTTTGTCTCTCCAACCATGCATTCCTTCCTTCTAGGTATGAGATAGGACTCTCTCCTAAAGAAAGGTCTTATGACCTATAGTCAAACCAAGTAGATCACAGGATTTCTTTTTGGACAGGTTTTACATAGAAAGGTGAAGGAAAGTTAGAATATTATCTTTAGACTTTATAGATGGTTTTGAGGAAAAGGGATTCTGATATCTGTGATCCATCTTTGGAAAGAAGAATTCTAGTTTCTATGGCTAGTCCTAAGAAAGAATGGACCTGAGAAACAAGCGGGCAGAAGAAAGTCAAAGAAAATCTTTTACTTCTGAGGGCTTCATTTTGGGGTATTTTTTGAGCCCCAACATCACTCTCGATAAAGACAGAATGGACATAGATCTTAAAAAACAAACAAACAAACAAAAAAACCAAATGAAACAAACAAAAAAACCTAAAATGTTACTAATGATTCAGCTAGCAGAATTATCTATGTATGGTAGATGTTTATCAGATGTTTGCATATCACCATCCTTTTATAGCATTTGATGTAATTACTGAAGCAAGCTAGAAGGCTATATGCTATAAACAATAGAAAAAGCTGGATTCAAAATGTTTTTCTAGGTTACATTCTATAACTATTATCTAAAATGCTGACTAGGCTTTGTGAACTTTTTGAAATGAGAGGTAAGATTTATAAAAGAAATATAGTTAAGTAATCTAAGGAAAGCCATGAGACTACAGCTGAATGGTGACTTTTAGAAGGTATAATTCTGTGGCATTTTCCCCCTTTCTACTTACGGGTTGGGTCAAGTGAATAGATGAATTTATTCCATTTTCTGTTCTCATTACAGGTTTTGTCAGGAAAAGTGAGTTATCACAGAATTTTATTGTGTGATACATTTGGTGAATTATAGTAGTGAGCAGAGATGGTTAACCTCTCTTATAATTGTATATCTTGAGTGACTATTCTGCCCTTTCACAGTGCTTCTGGAATAAAAATTTACCTCCTACTCTCTTATAAATTTCACAATGGTAATGCTTAAGTAAAATCATTAGAAGGGTAGAGAGTATTTCCCTGATGCAAAGTTTCTCTACGATAATCTAACCTCAAAAGCAAGATCCCACCAGGACTTGTTATCTGAAGAATGTAAAAACTGTTTTTGAAATCTCGAAAAATAACATTTGATAGAGACATGTTTCAGCTGTGCAAAATATTTTGCTGATTTTTAGAAATGAGAACACTTATAATATGTAATTCTGATTACTGATTTCCCACCTGATTTAGAAAATTGTTGTATGTTGACTCTCCCTCCCTAAATTTTACCATAGAAACATTAATAAGGTAAATCCAAGTTTTTTTTACACTTACTCCACTAAGGGAGAATACCACCTTTATAGCCTCTTAGTAGCATCTCAAAAGGAGGAGATCAGAGGAGAGTAGCAGGATTTGGGGACTGAGGAGAAGGCCAAGGTCTTAGTGTAAAATTTTATGATCAAGTTGTTAATCTAGTATAAAGCTATTTTAGTTGGGTCATAGTCTTATCTTCTAGGAGCAGATATTTCCTAGAACAAGTACCTTAGCTATTTGTTTTTCATTCTCAGTATTCGACTATATGCCTGGTCTCATAGACAGAAAAATATGCAGAGAAATAAAATTATGTTTGTTTCAGTTCCAAAGGCCAATTTAAGCTCACAGTTACTCTTAAGTCCCTAAAAGAAAAGTAGGGGCTCAAATAATGACAGTATTGTGGGTAAGGAAGGAGGCTTAAAACCAACCCACACAGGAATGTTTCACCTCCTGCTGACTGGAAAAGTGAGGTGAAATTTTGCCTCTCATTTGCCTTCCTAGATAATCATGCAAGATCTCCCACTTGCTAGTTACTTATTAGAAGGTTACTATCTTAAAGATCATACACAAAGAGCTATGAAATTATGTGAATAATACATAGACTGGTGACAATCAAATTATGGTTATATCATCTCTTACCTATTAATTGGAGAATTGGGATTGATATTCAGTAATAAAACTAGAAAGGTACATGTACTACACCACTTTGTACTGATCTGGGCTATAGAATGCAAGGAACCAAAGTAGTGTAAGACATGGTCCTTTTCCTCTGTAATTATGATGTAAACTCCTCAAGGAGTTTACATCATAATTACAGAGATAGAGCAAATGTTTAAAGAATAGTAATAAAGTTATATAATGAATTACTAATTGTATGATACAGTTAAAGGATCAAGCAATAAGTTACCAGTAATAAATAAGAGAAGGCAGATAAGGAATAGATTATCTCCTTTGAATCTAATGTACCCAGAACTTATAAGTTGAAAGTAAGTTTTATTTGAATAGAATAAATTTAATCCTTTGATTGGAGCATAAACCCAGAGTTTTTTTTTTTTTTTTTTTGCATGTATTGCAACATATTTTTAGATTTGACACAGGTCAGAGATGTAGGAGAACAAATGTTTAAATTTCATTTCTGTAGAACCTAAAACAGCTGCTAAATCCATACAATCACTGAAAATTATTGAACATGTACACAGGACTTTACAAGCCCGCATGAGAGTTACAGATCTAAAAAGGGCAAATCCTCAGATTCTGAGAAATTCTTCTGTAGGAATCAAATTAAAATTACAATAATAGTATAAAATATGAGTAAATAAGCCAAAAATATAAATTTATAGGTGAGAAACTGAATCCTCCAATACTTGTAACCTGTGTAGTATGCTATGAGTCTTATGTCAAGTTTTATGCTTTTAACATGCAAAGGCTAGAAAATAATTACACATGAGAAAATATTAGAAATTCTAAGAAGGAATATTCTATTAATTTATTTCAAATGATGGATTCAGTTGCTATGTTTCAGTGTAGTCTGAGTTTGTGCCAATGAACTGGTTGGGCTTTTAACATGTGCATAGTCAGAATTTTAAAGTATAGGGTAGCTTGTTATTAAAATTGAGCAGTGTCAATTGTGACAACTCAACATCAACTCATTAAATACCCCAAATGGCTTAGCAGGTAGATCTACACTTTGATCATTTTTATATCAATAGTGAATGTGTAACTAATTGTAAATGTGCATTGAAGACAGGTATCACACATTTATTTCAAGTCATCACAAAATTCTGAAAAGAAGCCAGGCATGGTGGCTCATGCTGGTAATCCCAGCACTCTGGGAGGCTGAGGTGGGCAGATCACCTGAGGTCAGGCGTTCGAGGTCAGCCTGGCCAATATGGTGAAACCCCATCTCTTCTAAAAATACAAAAATTAGCTGGGCATGGTAGCGGGCACTTGTGATCCCACCTATTGGAGAGGCTGAGGCAGGAGAATTGCTTAAATCTGGGAGGCGGAGGTTGCAATGATCTGAGATCACACCAATGCACTCAGCCTGGCAGGCAGAGGCAGACTGTCTTTCAAAAAAAAAAAAAATTGTGAAAAGAAAGCCTCAAAAGAGAATTAAGTTGAGTTTGCTTAATTTTACTGACATGTAAATTAGAAACTATAAAGGCAGAGGCGACAAGGTTGTAAAGGGCATGTGATCGTAAAAGAAGACAAATCTGTGAAAAGGAGAACGTCTGGAAATGGGCTTCCATTTTCATTTAGTTTTGACTCCGCTCCCTGTCTTTCTACGACATCTCTGAGTAGCAAATAAATGGTGAAGGTGAGAAGAAAGCGCCAGAGCCTGAATACCATAAAGATTCCAATTAATCAACCCATCCTAAATCTCATATTTAGAATCATCAGCTCAACTGTACAGGGCTTTATTAGTATTTTATTATGTATTCTAACTCAATAAGACATGTATCTGTGATTCCCTATATGCTAAATTCATTATTGCCTTTCTTACTACCTTCACTTTCTTTCAAAACTGACCTTTCCTAAGTTTTAAAGCTATAATCATGAATTTTAAAACAACAGCAAAGAACCTGATTAATTCATCTGAATGTATTAAACTATAAATGAGAGAGAATTATATCATAATCTGCTACCATTTTATTGTGTTAAGGTACACTTTGTATTTTAATAGCTATCTTCAGGACTTAATGGCTTAATTTAGAGAATAGAAATTTATGGTTGTCTTGAGGGTAATAGTAGATGGTGACCACCATTTTATATCCTTGTAGTGAACTTTGAACTGAAGATCAGACCCACTGTCCTGGTGTCTGGAAGCAGACAAAAATCAGGGAGGACTTTGTAGGCGTCTGTGGGATCCCATGTATCCTGCAGCCTGTCACCTCTCTGCAGGTACCTCAGAGAGCAAATACTACCCATAGGAGTTATAGTGCACTGCTGAGCATTACCTGTCTTGTAAGAGTTCAAGGGTTAAAAAAAAAATTGAAAACCATTGCCTTTCAATTTTTGCTCCTATGCCTATGGCTGCTTCTAGAAATAAGATGTGATAGGCAACATTGAGCACACATTTTGAGAATCCTCCACATTTTCTGTGTTTGTTGCTCTTGTCTTGTTTTGCTTCTCAAACACATATCGTTGAATATTCTATTCAGTAATACTTGTTTCTAAAACAATCTATGAGCAAAATTAAATTACTGAATACACAACTGGCTTATTATCAGAAAGACAAGATTCTGTGTGAAAAGGTACATTTAAAATAATAAGCATACCACGTGTACCCCAGAACTTAAAGTACAATTTTAAAAAAGAAAGAGAAAAAAAAAGTAAACCACAAATGTAAAGTATCAAGTAGCTCTGCAGAGATAGAAAAGAGAAAAAGTCACCTCAAAATAGTCAGGGTTTTTGGAGTAATAGTAATTTCCTTTGGCTAGACTTTTGGCATTATCTGAATGAAAAAGTGACACCCATTTCGCAAGATTAGGTAAAGTTTTTTTGGTCATCGGCACTACCAATTAGTTTATTAATTCATTTATTTTCTTTATTTTCTCACTCATGAACACGTCTTATGTATACATCACTGTAAAAGGCAATGTGGAGGATATGAAAAATACATAACATCTGGTTCCTGGCTTCTGGGAATTATAGAGTAGATAGAGAAAACAATGTATGTTATGGTGACAGAACAAAGTCATAAAGAGAATACCTAATGTGTTGTGACAGTAATTTCAGAGATGGATGAGATCATTGAGTATAAGACCCAGAAGTTAAGGAAGCACCTTGGAGAAAGGAGGACTTGCAGCCAACACAAAAATAAGTTGGGGCCCTGAAAACCCCACTGTTAAGAAAACATGATGCAGTTTCATGTGAAAACCAAAGAAAAGCAATAAGGTAGATATTGTGTCTTCTACATATTGCTTTCATGAAATATTTTTTCTTTATTTACATACCTTTTATCTTCAACATTTTTTCTGACTAGAAAATCAAGTGTAATTGTTTTTCATCCATTCTCAAGAATTTTCCCCAAGCCTTTGAAATCACTCCATCTTTCAGGAATATCTTTGCCAGTGAGTCAGCTTGATGTGTAAAAGGAATTCATGCATAAAGGCTATTAACACAGTCATCATCAAATGTGGTCTGCCACCAGATTTATGTCCAGGCCAACTTTACTCTTTACAATACAATCCATTAACTGTGCATAAACATGTTCAAACAATTTAGATAATGTGGGTAATGGTGAAACTGAGTGATAGCCATGCCCCAGGGTAAAATGATTCAAAACTGGGGGCATTTCGAATTTCCTGTCCAGATGTTAACCAATTGTTTTGATAGCAAATTAAAGATAGAGAGGTAAAAAGGGGAGCATTCCAAATAATTTTCATTGCTAGATATTTTTCTTCCCTAAATGTTCCTGTGTGGCCCCAGAATGGAGCCATTAACATTTTATTCATTTTGCTATGTATATTTTCACACACACACACACAATTTTTAATTTTTTCTTAAAATTATACTTTCTAGTCTATTTAAAAACTATAGGGACATGAACTTTGGACCTTAATTTTAGAATATTTAGCATAAGATTTTATCTAATGCAGTCTTAATTATATAGATGAGAAAATTGAGGACCAAGAGGGTGAAATGGCTTTTCCCTTATCAGACAGCTCTTACTGACTGAGCTGAGGGTATAGCTCCCTAGGGTTTTCCTGCCTTCCTAGCGTTTTCCAGCTCATTAAGCTGGACTGGGTTAGAAACAGTTAATTCTTACCTTATTGTTCTGTTTAGATATATATGAGGTGGTGATGAATAAATGTCCCATGATTTGCTACATTATTTAGAAGGTTCTGAATAAGAGAAAGTTTCTTACATTTTTCCTATTGTTGAAGTTCACTCTCAAACTTGAAGATAACTTGCTGCTTCAGTTGTACTAATACAGATGTTAATAATAGTGACTATATTGGGTGCTCACTATATGCCATGCACTGTACTGCACACTTTATTTGCATCTCAGTTAACCTTCACACTAGCCTGGAAAAGACTGAGTTTACTTTTAACCATGAGAGAACTGAGATTCCTCAAGTTGAGTCATTACTTGCCTAAGGTCTTATAGCTAATGAATGGCAGTACTAAAACTTGAACCCTGGTCATCTGACTCTAAAATATATTTGGATGCACTTGCAAACACAGACACTAAATCAAAAAGTATTCCCATTGGCACACAATACGTATGAAGAGATTTAGGTGATAAATAATAGAGATGCTTGTGGTCTGGATGGAGAATGTCTTTTTAACCTATAAATATTGAATTTCAGACTGGACCATATTCAAAGGCAGTGTATAGAGTAGTTAGGAACTCGGGTGTGGGCCCAGATTGCCTGGGTTCAAATCTCAGTTCTACACCAGATGTCCTGTGACTATGTGACTGTAGATAAGTCGGCTTACCTCACTAGGTCTATTTCCTCACCTGAAAACAGCAGGTAACTCAAAGATTACTGGGAGGATTAAATAAACTAATGCTTATAAACTGGGTTTTAAAAGTTTCCTTTTGGTTTCTTGTGATCTAGCTTCATGATTACAAGTGGATAGGAGGCCTAGAAATAATGATCAATATGTTTACAGAACTATCTCAGATAAACTGTAATAATCCATGACTTTTTCTTAAAATTAGATAATTCCAAGCACCAAAACATTGCTTCAATCATCAAACTATTCTAATAAATAACTCCTAAAGTTGAATAAACAATTTAGAACAGCACTTCAAAAATATTTATCACTAAAAGAAAACTTCACAATGTGCTTTCTGTAAATGATATGTAGTTTATGCTAACGAGAGGGAACTCTGTAGCCAAGCAGCAGCTTGAACCTGAGTCAGTCATTTTCTGTCTTTATAACCTGGGCTAGCTCTTCAGTATGTATGACATCTGTTTTCTTCTCTGTAAAATAGATGATGATAATAATTCCTACTTCACAACAACACTGTTTTAAGGAATAAGTACATATAAAACATGCAGAAATTTGCCGCAGAATAAATGCTGTATAAGTTGTAGCTACATTATTGTTCCATATTAACTGCCAAGTTTCAATTGGGCCTACTGAAGCCTGTGACTACAGGAAGGTATGTATACACTGAGATATCTACTCAACTTGTATTGAGAAAGACCACTCAGGCTTTATAGTCTTAAACATGTTACTCTGCTATAATCCCTTTTTTTGTTGAGACAGAGTCTTGCTCTGTTGCCCAGCCTTCAGTGTGTAGTGGCATGATCTTGGCTCACAGCAACCTCTGCCTCCTGAGTTCAAGCAATTCTTCTGCTCAGCCTTCCGAGTAGCTAGTACTACAGGTGCCTGCCACCACATCCAGCTAATTTTTGTATTTTTAGTAGAGAGGAGATTTCACCATATTGGCCATACTGGTCTTGAACTCCTGACGTCATGATCTGCCTGCCTCAGCCTCCCATAGGGCTGGGATTACAGGTGTGAGCCATGGCACCCAGCCTGCTATAGTCCATTTAAGTCTATGAGCCTTATAATAGGTTGTGTTTTGTAGGAAGTAGACTCCAAAATGAGGTTCAGCTCTGCAATGAAAACCCAATTACAGTCTCAGCCAAACCTAGTAGGGGAAGAATTTTGGAGCAAGAATTGCCTTTTAGAATTTTTTCTGAATTGGGTCAACATGTCAACATGGCCAACATATAACAGTTTCTGATGAAAACCATCCTTGGAAAGAGCTTGGCAAGACAGCTCCTGGAAGATAGGCAATGACCAAAGGCATTGACAACTGAACACTGTCTGCCTACTACATTTCCAGTAGCTGGGTAATGTCTCTCATATAGGGGGGCCTAGGAGGCCTATGACAGTGTCTATCACAATACTTTATAAATTCATTATAAATTAGATTTATAGTCTAGTAGCCAGCTTGGTAACATGTCTAGTTATCTTACCTTGGTCCTGCTAACTTACTACTCAGAAAATACATCCATCTGTTAATTCAAATTCCAATGCTCTTATTCTTTACTTAATTCATATTTTATAAACACATGTACATTGTGTATTCCTTCTTGAAAAACTGAAAATTATACCGCAGATTATAATTGTTATTCTACAAAGGCCTACCTACAACGTAGATATAAATAATTCTAACTATCTCTCCAGCAGTAAAAATATAAAGTAAAAGACTTTAAATCTCTTTAGTGAAATGTATCCGTTTTTAAAGATTAGAAATTATGGTTATATGGACTGGAGACATGAAGAATGACAGATGGCTCAACTATCTTGAGGTGCATGAAGATTTATTAAATGAACTACCTAGAATGTTTTTAGGGCATAAAAGGGTCTTTAAAGTGATGGTAATTTTGCTACTATTATTATTTTTTAACTTAAAATGACTTCCCTTGGAGTCTGAGTGTTGATCCAATGATAGAGAATATTGTTTGAAGTAAGACAACTTAGTTCTGCAGTGTTCCTGGCATGGAGGTGGCATGCTCAGGAAGATCATTAAGTAGAGCCTCAGAACATGAATGGTTATGGTTGTCAGGATATTTTTGTTTCTCTATAGTTCTTTATTTCCTGTAGTTCAATAAGTTGCTCCTCTAAGGCAACTCGTTTTTACACCACATTTTTCTTTGTTTTATACCCAAGTTAAAATGTGTATGCTTTAAAAATCGTGATTAAATTCAGGTTTGTTCAACTGAATTTAACTAATACCACTTTTCTTAGAGAGGAACAGTCCAATATAGATTTTTCTGAAGACCTTTTACTGCATGGCCAACAATAGTACTTGTCAATACTAGAATTTGGTGGAGGAAGAGGAGTATGTAACCTACATACAGCAAAGTACAAAATATAAATTCACAACTCAATAGGTTATACCAGAGTGGAAACCCAGAAAATTATAATCCAGTTCAAGATATCCAGTGTTCTAACACTAAGGTAAAATATTAAATAGTGTTATCAGTGGCTATTCATGGCATTGTCCTAACCTCAAAAATAAAGTTTTAACATTAAAATTGAAGTATAATGTTTGCTTTGGATTTTTTGTAAATACGTCTTAAAACTTTGAAGAGTTCCTTTTTATTCTTGGTTTGTTAAGTATTTTTATATCAATAAATAATATCATTGAAGTTTTTTGCATCTATTGATATAATTGTGTACTTTTTCTTCTTTATTCTGTTAAAGAATTATATTATTTTTGTTGAATATTAAACCAAATTTTAATTCTCAGAATAACCTCAATTTGTGATTTAATGTTCTTTTATATATTGATGGATTTCATTTGCTACTATTTTATTTAGAATTTTAGCATGTATGGTTGTGAGATTGGACTCTAGTTTTCCACTGTGATAACTCTTGTTAAATTTTATTGTCAAAGCTGATACCATACCAAGCAAGAATAATTTATGTAAGATTATGTTTTTCCTAAATACATGCTGGAATTCGTAGTTTAAAAACCTTTTTTTTTTTTAAGGGTTTCAGTTACAGATTTATTTTATTTTATAATTATAAAATTATTCTGTTTTTTTCTTTGTATATGGCTTTTATGTATTATTTTTCTGGGAATTTGTTTATTTAATGCAAATTTTGCGGAGTTATAATTAATCTTACTTGTTTATGACATTTTCAGTATCTGATGAAGTTACATCACACCCCCTTTTTCCTTCCTGATCTTAGTTACTCTCTGCCATCTCTTTTTGTCTCACTATGCCCAGGAATTAATATAATTATAATCTCTGTTTTTTAAGAGCTGCTGTTTTGCTTCACTTTTTATTGGATTAATTTCTGCTCTTATGTTTGTTATTTTCTTCCTATTACCTACTATATTTTTAATTTAACTTTTTTCTTGTTTGGATAATTTCCTTTTTTTTTTTTTGAGACGGAGTTTCGCTCTTGTTACCCAGGCTGGAGTGCAATGGCGCGATCTCGGCTCACCGCAACCTCCGCCTCCTGGGTTCAGGCAATTCTCCTGCCTCAACCTCCTGAGTAGCTGGGACTACAGGCACGCGCCACCATGCCCAGCTAATTTTTTGTAGTTTTAGTATAGATGGGGTTTCACCATGTTGACCAGGATGGTCTTGATCTCTTGACCTGGTGATCCACCCGCCTCGGCCTCCCAAAGTGCTGGGATTACAGGCTTGAGCCACCGCGCCCGGGCTTTAATTTCTTAACGTTGGTATGTAGTGTACTGATTTCAAAACTTTCTTTCTCATGTATACATTAACAAAAATTTGAATTTCCCGCTAGACTACATTACACAAGTTTGAAAATATAATATTTCTTTCCAATTTTAAACATTTGAAAATATTTTCTAATTGTGATTTATTCTTTGATACTTTGTCTTTTTATACAACTATGTATTAATCTTTGCATAGAAAAATATTTCCTAATTACCTTTTTGTATTTAGTGATTTCTAGCTTAATTGCACAATTGTGAAACAATATACTCTATAATTTCTATAATATTTATTTAGTATGTAATATTTATATAATATTTCTATTACAATTTAAATTCTTTGGGATAAAAAGAATTTTCCATTATGCAAATATATGACCAATATTTACAATTGCATCACCGGTACTGGAAAAATTTATGCATTCTACAGTTATTGGGTGCAATGTATATTAATTAGGTCAAATTTGTCAATAATGTTCCCTAAATCTGTATTTATACTGTCTATATAAATCTATATATTTTTCCCTTAAATAAAATATAAATTATATAGTGCATAAATATATATTATTTATACATATGTGAAAACAGATGTCCATATATTTTTTCCTCAACTCTATATATTTGTACTGTCTTCATTTGGAAACATATTTTGACCTCTTTACACTGTTTGACAAAGTTAACTGCTATCTAATGTCTGTAATCTCTTCATTTAGGTCTTTAGTTTTTACTGCTGCATTGAGTTTCCTCATTTGTTTTTCTCTATACTTGATCCCTAAAAAATATATTCCATTTTATTTTTTCCAATTGTCTTCAATATGCCGATTACTACTAGATCAGTATTATCAATATATTTTTTACTGACTTACAATCCCATATACCCAGCTTCTTAATTTTGATATTCTACAGATCCCTCAAATTCAAGGTGTTCAAAATTGAACGTATCATTTGCCCTCATTCTTAGATTTTTATGGCAATAATGGACATCAATGTCTACTAAAATGCCCTACTCCAAAACTTAAATATTACTCATGATTACTTCATTGTCCACTTGTACAATTAATAATCACATATTTATTGAATACCTGTTATGTATCTGGCACTACGTTTGATAAAGAATGGAGGCAGAGAAATTCTAGGCAGATAGGGGCAGGTCCCTGGTGAAACCTCACCTTCAAGCCAAAGTAGCCTGAAAATTGAGGCCCAAAGTGAAAACTTTTATTTCTGTTTGCTTACTGTCTCAATTGGTTTTTCCAAATAATGTCTTTACCGATCAAATGTTGCCTTTTCCAAAACTACCTACTGCCCACTCTGCCCAGGCTATCCTGTTCCTATAAAGACCTCAGACTCAGTCAGGAGGGGAGAGAGGCAGCTTGCTTTCAGAGAGGCAGCCTGACTTCAGCCAGACAGCTTGACTTCAGGGAAGAGCCAGCTGGACTTCATGGAAGAGCTGGCTAGAGTTCAGGAAAGATTACCTGCCCATCCTATCCCCTCTCCAGCTTCCCTCTCCACTGAGAACCATTTTCATCACTTAATAAAATTCTCTGCCTTCACCATCCTTCAGATGTCTGTGTGACCTCATTCTTCTTGGACACTGGACAAAAGCTCTGGACCCACCGAGTGCAGGTACCCAGAAAAGGCTGTCATATTGGCCATTTGCCCTCACTGGTGGAGGGCAGCTGCCCCATGTGACAAGGCAAGTGCCCAGCTGACCTGATACACTGCTGTCCATGGACTGTGGAGCTAAGAGAGCACTATAACATGGGGTGCATGCTTTAGGATTGCAGGCACCCCCACCTGGGCACCACCACACAGAGCTTGCTCCAGTGTCACTACCCAGAGAGGCTGGCTAGGTACCACACTCACTGGTACACATGCTCCCTCACACAAGGGGTTGAGCATTGTAGGTCAAGAAAACATTTGCCCCTGTCATGAGTCCAACAAAGGGCCTAAGAAAATCCTGCATCACTTTAATTATCAGTTAAATTCTATCTCTTTTATATTTCTTAAATCACTCTTTCCTTTTATTCCTGCAATTGATAACATATTTTTTCTTACGCAAATGTTCTTATCATTTGTCTTCACCAAAATAACTTTTGTCTTTCAGATACTTCCTTAGATATCAGTTCCTCTGGGAAAATTAATCTGTGTTCTAAGACTTCTCTTGAGCTGACAGACCCTGTTTTATTGCTACCTCTGCAGCCATTGCTACAAACATCAACATTTTTCTGATATCCAAGTCTGTTATATACTTTCCAAAGTTCTATAGAAATAGGTCACAATAACTTTCTAAATTGAGAACTCCCTTGAGCTTTCTTGCTTTATTCCAGTGTCACTAAGGCCAATAAAATGATAAATGAAGAGAGTTGTGATTTGAATCAGGAGTTCTGGAGAGAGATATAAAATCTCTTATTTCAGCTTTTATCTTTTGTGTCTCTATGTGTGTGAGTCCTGTGTACCAAGTTTCCAGACAGGTGGTCACACCCTGGAAGGGATCTTGGCCAGAGCATCAAAGAGTTTTATAAATATGTATTTGATGATCTTTGAATTATGATCCTGAGATCAATATTTCATTGCTCTCTTTTGATATCTTTTTAGTAGGGAAATAGGAGAAAATCCTAAGAGATACCAGGAGGCAGCTGCAGATTTTTCAAAGGCTGAGACAGCAGGTTTTAAAACTCATGGGTTTGAACCATATACTCATTAATGTATGGAATATTTTGGAATGATGCCCCACAAAACAAGTGTGGTGTCCCTACTTGGAATCACTATAGCCATTTTTTACTCCAACTTTAGAACTCATCACATTCTATGTGAGCTGAGTGTTTACCTACAGCTTTGTCTGTTAGTCACGGCTATTCGCTTATAAAGACTTCACATTATTCCCCAATTATATTCTCAATGCTTAGAAGAATATCTAGTACAATGCAGGTGTTAGGTAAAAATGTTGAATTTAGTTGATTCTAACAAAAACATAAGAATAGAAATATTACTGGCTTTAGAAATCAAGAGGAATTCGATACAATCACTAAAAAATTTTGGGCCTCAGCTTTCTATTCTTTTTTTTTTTTTTTTTTTTTTTTTTTTTTTTTTTTTTGAGATGGAGTTTCACTCTTGTTACCCAGGCTGGAGTGCAATGGCGCAATCTCGGCTCACTGCAACTTCCGCGTCCTGGGTTCAGGCAATTCTCCTGCCTCAGCCTCCTGAGTAGCTGGGATTATAGGCATGCGCCACCATGCCCAGCTAATTTTTTGTATTTTTAGTAGAGACGGGGTTTCACCATGTTGACCAGGATGGTCTCGATCTCTTGACCTTGTGATCCACCCGCCTCGGCCTCCCAGCTTTCTATTCTTTAAAAGAATTTTGGAAGAGATTATTTTTAATTTTATTTCGGCTTTGACAAATTATAAGGCTAAGAGGCTCAGCTGAAGTCATCAGGACCTGTCTTACTCTATTTCTGAATTATACTTTCTCTGGGATGACAAATTTTTGTGTTTTGACTGCAACCCATGTATGAGGTCAAGTATGGAATTTTCCACTTGTGGCATCATGTTGGCAAATCAAAATATTTCAAATTTTAGAGCATTTTGATTTTCAGATTTTTGGAGTTGGGATGCTTAATCTATAATACATTTCTTCTTAAAATAAATGATTAAAACTTTATCTCAGCTTAAGGTAGGAAGACCTAGATTAGTGTCCTATTAAAGTCTTAGCTCTGCTTATGGTTTTTGAAAAATATCTGAGAAGCATATTTATAAGACTTCTAGTCCCCTCAATCTCCTACAATGTATATTTACATTAATACATTTTCTTACATTGAGAAAAATGTGTTGCATGTATTTATTCAATAAAATAGTTTGGGGGAATAAAATGTTTTATATCAGTAATTTACATTTGCACCATCTATTTCTGACTATCCTGTAATTTATACATTTTGTTAAAGAATGACAGATATTGATAATATGAGCTCAAGGCTATTTTATTCTATAGATATTTTGATAACATCCATGTATACGTTCCACCAAATGGAAATTAAGTCAAATTGTGACTGATATATAAATGGATCAATGAATGCAAATAAAATCAACAAATGGTAATCAGGCTTGCATTATAGCAGAAGGTTAACCTGGCAAAGACCTTAAAGGAATGTTTTCCCCTGGGGAGAAATATCATTAATAGACAAATTAGTGCATATCAGCCTGCAGCAAATAAACATTTTTTACCTTTCTCAATTGGCTGGAAGTTGTCTGGAACAGTGTGAAAATACCACAAAAAATATTTGAGAAAAATAATGTGATATCTTCATCTTATAGTTAAAAGAATTCATTATGTGAACACAGGATGCAGAATGTGCAAGACATGGTGGCATAAGCTTTATGACAAAGCTATTGAGGGCTGAGTGAGAAGACATATCAATATAAACCATGGTGTAAGTCAGCTGCTTCAAAGCTTGGACAATTTTGGGCTAGATTAATTAATAATAGATGATTCCCTTGTACAATCATGGAAGCATATATATATTTTATAATATTAAATGTAAAAATTAAAATCCACAAATAGGAAAAATGATACGACCTAAATTAATAAACATTTCACTGGTATAATATAGTTATTGAATGGTAGCTATGGAAATACACAGAGAAGATCAGATCTTGATGTAAGCTTAGGGTATGAAAACTGAAAGCAACACTTTAGATGTCTTAATATTGCCTCTAATTTCAGGTTTCCAGAATATAAAGATGGGAAATTATGGGTGATATATTTTCATTGTTAGATGAAAGAACCAAACCATCAGGAGGAAATACTGTTTTCTATAAATTGAATTTCACCTAAATTTATCATAGCTCTTTATAGAAGGAAAATTAGAAAGCAGTAACATTTTATGATTATATAACTTTAAAACTGCACATTTTCAAAAAGGAGCCTCAAATTTTATTTAAGCTTTATGAATGAAAAGCTGTTATCATGCAAACTGAAGGCTGCTTTTCTACCAGTTTATGGTATACAAGGGAATGGAGAGAAAGGAAAATATCTGTGAGTTTCTCTGATATGCCTATCATAATGAGCATGCGTGTTTGAGTTTTTTAAGATGAGGTTTTCATAAAAGCATTTAATGAAACACATCAATGACATCATTCATTCTTTCTCATTTTCTTTCTTTCCCTAATCTAGCACATCTTCTGTGTTCCCTATACTTAGTATCTTTAGGTACTAATTTCTGCCTGCTCTCTAGCTTATAGGCTAGCATTTAGGTCTTGTCAAACAGGAATTTTGTGCAAATTCCCTTGTGGAAATGCCAGTGTTTACTTGAGAAGGTAGTCTAGTGGTAAAGGGCATGGGCTTTACCATATGACAGATGTGGTTTTGAATTCTTCATTTTAGCATTCAAGCAGATTACTAAATGTCTCTAAGCCATAGCTGCCCCATTGTGGAATGATATCTACTTCAGAATATTGTGAAAATTAAAAGCAATGTATGTCAAACTTTTATGGCAGTCCTTGGCATACTCTAAGTATTGCCATATAGCAAGTTCTTGGCATACAGTAAGTATTGCTGTATAGTAAATTCTTGGCATATAGTAAAGATGGCATTTGTTGCCAGAAATAGCAAATGAAAACACTGGATGCCCAGTTGGATTTAAATTTTAGATAAATAGTAAATAATTTTCTAATATTGTATATCCTGTAGGAATAAATGAAAGCAAACAAATTAGAATAAGCAAAGGCTATTTATTCAGAGCAAGAGAGTTAGCCATCATGACTTGTATTTTGGCAGAGACTGAAAGGCAGGCAGAGAAGTGAGAAAGCATTATAGTTGAAACAAGGGAAAGATTCAGGTGTGCCCTGATTAGAGGCTTTTGCAATGCAGAAGCTTTTAGGCGTGCTAGCCAGAATGGGACATCCTATGAGATAGACTAAGAGTGCACATTTAGGCTTTTTTGATTGATCCTTAGTTGAAAGTAGAGACAAAGTTAAGGGAGTTTTCAGTTGTTAATCCAGGCCTAGCCATTTTGGTTTTTATAGAAGTTATTGTTTGACTTCCTGGATTGTTTCTGGAGATAGAAATCTGGCTTCCTGCAAATCTGACATACAGCAGAATGGCTTCCTGCACTAGTTATTGTAGATATGAAGCTGGTTTCCTGGGAAAGCTGTTGAAGAATGTGGGTCAGCATTTTATTTTTAGGTATAGTCTGACCACTGTCCATTTGTATGTTCATTCTCTCAGTCTTAAATATTACATGGTGTTCTGAATTTTATATGGCCACACTAATATTAAATACTTGCTAAATGGTAGATACTACATAATTGATGTTGCACTGATAATAACATGATGTGTTAGCCTCCTAGGAGCACTTTACATTTTATAAGAAGACAATGAAGACAGGACTTTGTCACATTATAGTATCACATTATAGTTTCATATGATTTATGCTATGGAATTTCTTGAGGAAATCTTTTAAGTCAATCAAGCCCTCAAGTCACACTGTGATATTAACCATCTGCACATAAAGTCAACTCAGGCCAAGATATAAGCTTTTACAGTTGGGGGGAAATAGTTTAGATGAGTGAGAAAACACATGGCTCTCAAGCAATTCCCATACCTCTCATTTCAGCAAAGTCCAGTATGCTCACTGCATTTTTTTTCCTCCTTCACTTTCTCTAGCTCTTCTAATGTTTATTGATTCTGCTTCCTTTATCACTTTCCATTGATTGGTGGGTGTCTATAGTTATGCATTAGGGGTATTGATCCTACAGAAATGGCCCTCTAATGGAGGTCGGCTGAAGTCAGACATGGAGCTTGGCCCTCTCTTGATTTTTGTTAATTTGGTTTATTGGGATTTTGCTCTTCTCATTTTCCAGTGTGCAATGGGTGAGGGAAGATTTTTAATATGTTTACTAGCTTTCTGTCATGTTAGCATTTCTCTTGTCATTATGGGCTGGGTGTTGTGATGCCTATTGCCAGGACCCATCTGGCTTGAACGTCTTGTTGTCGGAAGTTGCTCTGCAAGGTGAGGCATGCACTAGCTCTGGCAAGCTCCTTCTTCTCAAGTGAGAGAAAATTGTGCATGCCAGTTTCAATACCATATGTAGCTGTTTCTAATGCTTGTTCTTTTTGGTTGTAAATAACAGCTGAAGCAAACTTTCTAGTGCTTAATCCGGACTCATGAGGTTTAGAGTATCAAACCCAGAGATTTTGGTTTTCATATTCTGAGGTATATAATCAAGAAGCTTAAAAAGGCAACATGTTTATAGGAAAAGCAAAGCAATATGAAGAAAACGGGATTTAGACTGAGACAAAGCTGTTTTGATGCTTTGTACTAACACTGCCACTTAGTAGCTATGTGACCAGGGATGAGTTATTTGACCTCCTTAAGTTTCAGTTTTCTTGCCTATAAATTTAAGCCTCATGACCTTAATTGCCATGGAAGATTAAAAGTAGTTATTACATGACATACAGCCAGGGCTCTTGATATCAACATACACTAATAACAATAGGAATTGTTATTATTATAATTATTATTAGATAATAAAAAAGAACTTCTAGAAGTTACTTAGAAAATTCATCAGGACTCCAGTCTATCATATTTTTTTTTTTTTACCAAAAATGATATTGCAAAATAAACTTTTGGGGAAATGTTCCCAAAAAGCCTGAAAAAGTAGAAGGGCTATTTCCTGAAACCTTACTTTTTCTTGTGGAGAAGAACTTCGCATAAGTTCTATGCAGTTATGTAAAGAAAAAAAAATATTGCACAAATTCTGCCTTTGGTAAGCTTATTTAATCCACTTGGAGAAATGAAAAAAACAATAAATTACATAAAGCAATTAAGGAGTAGTGCAGTGGGATGTGTAATGATGAATTCAATTTTGCAGTAAAAGCTGGGAATTTCAGCACTTTAGAGAAGGGGTTAATCAGCATTGAGTTGGTCAGGTTTTTATATTGCCATGACATCTGTTTCTCCCCAAAGAGTCATTCATGTGCTTTATTTATCTTTCTACTTCATGTTTTACTGCTATTTTCCCATATTTACTTAATTTTCTTTTATTATTGTACTTTAAGTTCTGCGGTACATGGGCAGAACTTACCAGATTGTTGCATAGGTACACACATACCATGGTGGTTTGCTAGCTTCAGCCCCCCATCACCTACATCAGGCATTTCTCCCAATGTTATGCCTCCCCAGCCTCCCCACCCCTTGCTATTTCTCCCCTAGGCCCCCACCTCCCAGCAGACCCCAATGTGTGATGCTCCCCTCCCTGTGTTCATGTGTTCTCATTGTTCAGCACCCACCTATGATTGATAACATGTGGTGTTTGGTCTTCTGTTCTTGTGTCAGTTTGCTGAGAATGATGGTTTCCAGATTCATCCATGTCCCTGCAAAGAACATGAAATCATCCTTTTTTTATTCCATGATGCATATGTGCCACATTTTCTTTATCCAGTCTATCATTGGTGGGCATTTGGGCTGGTTCCAATATACTTACCTAATTTTCTTGGTACTGTGTAGACAGAAACTGAACATGTTCTGTTTCCAAAGTACCTGGTTTAATTTCAATTAAAAGATTTCTTAAAATGTACATGTAAATAAAAACAAAGCAACAAAAATAAATAATACAACCAAGGGAAGCTGGCTTAACAGCTCAAACTGGGACTACAGAAAGACCAGGTTTGACTCTAAATCCCAATATCTTCTTTACTTATCTTCCTTTCATGTAGTTGTGCTTCTGTAACCTAAAGAACTGTGTTATTAGAGAAGGCTTTGGTTAAATTCTTTTGCAAGTCTCCTGACAGCTTTGAATACTATTTTTGCTCAAAGTAGCTCCCTAAACAAGTGCCAGCCAATGAACTGCATATGATTAGCATGAGATAAATTTAGAACTTAAAAGTAAATGGTTATTTTTTAAAGAAATTTTAAAGCAGTTTAACATTACCATGATATTCAAGGGCATAATCAGTTGAAGTGTTTTATTAAAGAGAGTTTAGGAGTGGTGTGGGTGTGATTAATCCACACGATAAGTTGTGGTTTGGGCTGCACAGTAGACCTGCACAGTAGAACTGTGTATCTATGTGTGACAGTTGGAAAAAGAAAACAAACAGCTGTCACCATAGATAGTCTGAAGAATGATGCATTAGTGAACCCAGTGAGTCTGTCTGATGGTGGTAAAAATAACTAGCGTCCTTCCCATCTTATCAATCAGGAGCAGTATTCCTGAGAGTCTTTGTATTGGGGAAAGGTTTGATTAAATTCTTATGCAAATCAGAAAGCATCTTAAAAACTGTGATGTACTTAACTCATAACTCTTTTCCTTCTGAAGGTGGTTGGGAAACAGGATGATATATCATCTCAGAATATTTTGGTAATCTCTAAGTAAAGTGAATATTACTTTACTATTGCTATTCCTCAGCAAAGGCTAAAAGAGCTGGTGGCATTTTTCTTCTCTGTTACTGTTCACATAGTTTCTATGGGGGTTAATGTTGCTTTTCTTTGTCTTTATTAACTGACAATTAGGAAAAATTATGTTAGTATCCCCAAATGAAGTCTCTCCTCTGTCATTTTGATATAAAGCTCTGAAGAAGTAAAATTTGTCTGCTTTGCCTGCTCATCTCCTTTTTTTCTGCTGTTTTCTTGCCTTTTGGTCTTCAGAGTCCAGGGCTCCCATGCCGCCTTCTAGTATGTTGACTGTTCTACACACGGGGGCTCCTAGGGCAGAGTGGAGGACTTCAGCTTTACTCTCCCCGTCCCATTCTGTGTTGTTTCCTTCAGCCTAGCTCAGCCATTGATGATTCTATATCTAAAAGAGGAGCTTTGTAGATCCTTACTTCCAGGGAGCATTAAACCCACTATGACCTCCAAGACTAGAAAGACACTTACTTGAGAGAGAAAAAAAAAAGTATGAGATGAAGGATTTCTTATTTTCTATTGGTTGGTTTGGTTTGATGAAAGTTTCTGTTGCATTTGCCCTTATGGATTATTACTGTCCCAATTTTCTTTCTTCCCACAACTTTGAAATGAAAGTAGGAAGTGTGTAAGATATACGTTCTTAAATAAGAAAAAAGATTCACACCTAGAAAAAGAACTTAAAGATTATCTCATTTTTCATATTCCAAAGTAGAAAACTGAAGCCCAGAGAAGTGAAATGATTTGGATACTTTTACTACATATAAGTGCATTGCTGTTAATAATGAGATAATTTTATATTTAGCAAATATTGATTTACTATTTTTATTCAAATGATACGATTTTGAGCAAACAACAAATATTCTGGCTTTAATTTATAACTTGTATTTAATAAAATTCAATGTATAACTCTTTAAAGAGTTGAATTTATAACTATTTATAACTCTTATTTAACCTGCAATAATTCTGAAAGTATCTGATGCCTGTGGCATCTAAAATTTGTTCCTGCATTCACATGCATTAATTTCTTTACACTGAAGACCTTATCTTTAAAGATTATCATTCTGAGGTACAATTCCAACTTTATGTGTGCTTCTCTGCACATCATTTATACATATCCTGCTATCATATCTATTAAATACTGGGTCAAGAAATCTTTTAGTAAACAAGTAACAGTTTTTAAGAGGGAATATTATATAAATAGAATGGACTCATGTAAGCTTTGAAGAAATCTCCTTCCAAGGGCATTGAGTATGGCCAATGCAGAACATAGATTTCCAGAAATATTTTTTACAATAAATTTTATTGTGTATATTTAAGGTATAGAACATGATGTTATAAGTTTGTGTGTGTGTGTGTGTGTGTGTGCACGTGCAAATGATTACTGTAGTGGAAAAAATTAATATATGTATTATCTTACATAGCTACATAGTTTTTCCTCCTGGGTCAAGAGCAGCCATAATCTACACATTCAGTGAAAATCCTGAAAACAATACCCTTTTATAGTATAATACTACAATCATAGGCCTCATATTATGCATTCAATCATTTGATTTGTTTGAAACATTTTGAGCTGAAATCTTTCTCTAGTTAGAAATAGTTAACAGTGAGAGAACTGGAAGCTTCACAGGTTAGAACTGCATGATTCTTCAAGTAGAAACCTTTGACTCCTTATGTCAAAGGGTAGTATGAGGACAGTTTGAGGAGTCCTGCTTGACCAACTCATTCAGCAAAATTAAATGAATTTTGTTTTGTGCTTACATGGTTTAACAATCATGTCTGTTATGAGACTAATTTATGTCAAGCATGTCCAAAACATTCTAAAGGATGCAATGAATTCACTCTGGCATGAACTACTTTTTGCTTAATTTGTAGGTACATATTTAAGTGGATAAAATATTGAATATATTTTTTTAAAAAATAGTACAGGTCTTCCCTGTATACTTACATATTTAAACATTTTTTCAACTGTTTTGAAACATTTTTTCACATAATTCTAATTATTTTCCCTAATTAGTAAAAATTAATTTTTATATAATCTTATTTTAATTCTGCAAAAAGTTTTGAAAACTACTCAAAACTATTTTAGAAGCGTGTGTGTGTGTATACCAGTGTGTGTGTTAGATAGAGAGAGAATGATAACAAAATTTTACCCCACCCCCACCATTGCATTTTAAATAGTGGAGTTTCCAATATCCAGTCATGTAATTAATGTAGATAAAATTTAGTCAAAGCATTATTTTGGAAATAAGACAAACCTTTGGGTTTGTCCAATCCCGTCCATTCAGTTATACGTAAGAAAATAAAGGCTCTTGAAGCTTACATGAATTGTCCAAATCCAAAAAATGAGTTTAAAGCAGATGCAAATCTAGACTGCAGACTTTTGGATTCTCGCTCTACAAAACTTGCAACTATAACATACACCAAGCAGACAAGAACCTTCGACAAAACAGTCAGTCCTATGTTCTTCTTCTTGTGAACTTTATGGTAAATCAGTTTTTGCCTTTTGTTGGTTTATTTATAAACCCTGAAAAGGAGGAAAGCATGGTAGGGAAAGATCAGTCTAATTGGAGTCCATTCCACATCAGCTTGGAAAGAGGGTGAGTTACTTTTAATGTCTCTTTGCTTGCACTCCTCTGTGTAAAACAGAAGCAATATGTATTTCTAGTGGTTGTTGAAAAGACCAAAATCAAAGCATCATACCTAGGAGACAATAATAACAACATAATGTTTCTTCCCCTTTCCCTTCTTCACAAACATATGCCTTTTCACCACAGGAAGAGTGTATGCTGAGAACAATACTCTGTCTTTTATTTAATTTTATTTCTCTTTGTCTTTCTCTCTATCTGTACATACCAAAGGCTGGGCACAGAGTTGGTGCTGAATAAATATCTGTTAAATTATATTGCCCGACTTGAGCTGAATTAGCCTATACAAATGTATTGAACAAATCACTTCTCTAATTGAATAAGAAACTGAGATAACTTGGGATTTTGACTCAAGAGAATTAGTTTGAGCCCATCTGTAACTTTGAAGTTACTTGATCTTTGGTGCAAGTCATTTTACTTATTTTAGTTACATGAGTCAGTATATGTAAATGTATGTATAATATAAAATGCTGTATAAAGTAGCTTCATTTCCCATAGAGTTAATCCTATCTTTTAAAAAGACAAGATCTTCAGTATTTCAAAGGGATACCTGCATCCCATGTTTATTGGAAGAGAATTCACAGTAAAGGTATTGAATCAACCTAAATGTTCATCAACAGAGGAATGGATGTTTAAAATGTAGTATATATACATAGTGGAATACTACTCAGCCATAAAAATGAATGAAATCCTATAATTTGCAGCAAATGGAAATGGAGGTTATTATGCTAAGTGAATTAAGTAAGACATAGACAAATATTCACATGTTCTCACTCATATGAGGCAGCTGAAAAGATTGATCATGGAGGTAAACAGTAAATGATAGATAGTAGAGGCTGAGAAGAGTGTGTGTTGAGGGAGGAGAGATTAATAAATATATGTTAATATAATAAATATATGTTAATAGGTACAAACGTACAGTTAGATAAAACAAATAAGCTCTTTTTTTTTTTTTTTTTTTTTGAGATGAAGTCTCACTCTGTCACCCAGACTGGAGTGCAGTGGTAGGATCTCAGCTCATTGCAACCTCTGTCTCTGGGTTTCAAGTGATTATCCTGCCTCAACTTCCCTAGTAGCTGAAATTTCAGGCATGTACCACTAGGTCCAGCTTTTTTTTTTTTTTTTTTTTTGTATTTTTAATAGAGATGGGATTTCACCTTGTTGGCCAGGCTGGTCTCAAACTCCTGACCTCAAATGATCCACCCACCTTGGCTTCCCAAAGTGCTGGGATTACAGGACTGAACCACCTCGCCTGGCCATAAAGAATAAGTTCTACTATTTAATTACACAGTAGGGTGACTATAGTTAACTACAATATGTTGTATATTTCAAATTAGCTAGAAGAGAAAATTTGAAATGTTTTCAAACAAATACATGATAAATGTTTAAGGTAGTGATTATTCTACTCTAATTTGATCATTAAACAGTCGATTAATGTGTCAAAATATATGTACCCCATAAATATGATGTACAAAAGTTGTACGTCAATAGAAATAAATAAAATGAAAAATAAGATTTGCATTCAGGATCTTTTTACAGAATTATTTATTAGGTGTGTTCTGACAGTGGGAATTGCTTGGAAATCAGGTTTTGTGTAAAATAATCTAAGAAGAAAAATTGCTGGTTTCATTATTGTGGGTGTGGTTAAGTGACCAGCCTATAAGTTTATTTCATCAATACTTTTCATTTGGTATTTACATTATTTGGAAACTAATCACATATTTATTACACCACTTAGCTATTCACTGCTGCTATAGACTCAAGATTAAATGTAACGGGTGGTTTCATTCTAACTTTGACCAAATGCTAAATAATTAAAAGCCAAATCTAGTGACACACCCTGGACCATAAGCTGCCTCTCTGTCAGTTTCCAACTTGCTTCTTTATTTCTTTCCCATTTTCAGCATATTTTGTAAAATTCTTCCTCTGGTTGTTTCCTGCCCTGAAGCTTTCTCCTGTGAGTCTGCCTTTAGTGTAGAAATAGCAAGACAAGTATAAAAATAGTAGACATGATAGTTTGTGACTTGGGTTTATGTGAATGTTTGTAGGATTGGAAGAAAATTGAGTGGATATCAAGTTTGATCTTCCAAGTAAATGGTCTAGAAGCTAGAGGATTAATGTAGGGTCACAGCCATTGCAGAGTAGGGATAATGCATGGGGGGTTAGGAGCAGAGTGGTTTCACTGACCTTGATCTATATTTGACATGTATTTGACATTAGGGAGTGGAAGAGGAGCAGTAGCCAACCTTACTTGAACATCCATTTTCTAGTTAAGTGTATGTTTTATCTACCTGCATTCCATACCTGCAAGAATTAGATCAAATATAGAACTTACTATTCACAAATGTCAGCCTCATTACAGTTCTTCCTGCCTCCAGTTTTCTCTCCTCTTCCTTGACCCTCCATCACATTTCCCGCTCTTTGGAACCCTCGTTTAAGATCTCAAACAAGCCCCAAGTCCATCCCCACACAGAGCACACTCCTATCTGTGTTTTGATTAAAGGATCTGATTATCTCTACCAAAGCAAATGTGTCCAAATAAATAATGGGTTTAAACTAAAAATAATAAGGAAACAATTCTTAGCAACAAAGGACAAATCTGATAGAAAAGAAAGAAATAAAAACCAAAGCTAATTTTATGGAGAATGGGAGTTTCCTACCATCCTTCAAATTACTCTTCGTCTGAAGCATTTGCTTGTCTAGATATAAAACTATCTTTATGAGAAAACCAGTGTTTTAACACTGAGACAATCCTAAGCACAGATGTTTAATTCATTTTATTTGAGAAACTGTTCCTGCATTTCATAGTATGCACAAAGAAAAGAACAAACTATCAAGCACACTCATTTACATAATCTGTTCTGTTTAAAATGATAATTAGTTAGTCCCAGGCTAGAATATACAACTCAGCAGGCAAAAGTAATTTTAAAATCATTAGACTTATACATCATGGTCAGGAGGTCAACGCACTTGAATTTCATTATCCAATAAGGAAAAGCACTTTGAATTTCTACATCTTTGTTTTGTGCCCTTATTTAGAAAAGTAAATTAGAAAATACTATGGGAAGAAGAATCCATTTCTACCAATTACTTTCGGAAAGATAGTAAAATTGTTAACCCAAGGATTCTGTTTTTACATGGAGACCTTGATCATCCTTGATTCATTTAATGGTCTTGGAAAGGAACAGCTTATCACCAAAAAGCACTTATTATAAACCTATCTATAATTGAAGCAGAACTTGTTCACTATCTTGCCGTAAATTCCTATAGCATCTATTGTTTTCATATTTACAAGGCAGTCAGACAAGATAGAAAGAGTGATGTGGAAGGACCTCTGAGTTCTAGTCTCATTTGGCAGCCCTGTTTTCAGCTACAGATGATTAGAAAATTCCTGTCTTTGTTTAGTTCCTGTAGTGCTTTGTTTGGTCTATACACTTTATGGATCCCGAGTTTAATCTTCTTAATCCAGCAAGTCTGTTGAATGGGCAGTGTATAATTTCCCCTGGCTTATTTATGGAAACGTTTTCTCCCTGGAAAATTTTTCAACAACTAAGTGAAGCCTTTATGAAAGGAGTTCTCACTGCTGTCTGTATTTATGAGTCATGTGATATCCTATGTTGACCATCTTATTGTTGTAGAAAGCAGTTCAAACTGCCATTCCAAATAATTACTGTGAATAGAAAACAGACGACCAGGCAACACCAAATTGAGTTATGGATGGTTGCTATTGTAACCTAGAAACTCTACCTGTGGCCCTGTATTAGAAACGCATGTCCTTACCACTTCAGATAGTGGCTTTATCAGCCTGATCCTGAAGGAAGTGATAGTTGATTGGGTATGGCTAGCTAGTTATGGTCTCTATGTTCTGCCTATTACATTAGGGGTGGGCGTATCTGTCAAGAAAAACAACTGGACAGCTGCAAGAATTTTTAGAAATTCTCACTCCTTGTTTCCTTCTGATAAATTTTTTATTCCTCTATTTTCCTCATCTATTTATCGCATTTTTCCACTGTTTGAATGATTATTTAAATAGAGCTTTCTTCAGTCCTCTTTATTTCTATTACTTTTTAATCCTTGTCATTGGTCCTTATGTTTATTTATTTTTATATTTAATTTTTTCATTTCAATTTTACCATTGATTTATTTTCTGCTCTTTTAATCCTCTAAATTATAACATATCTTTTATATGGATGTTTTGTTTTGCTATTTATACTCTTGTTTATTTTTAATTTCTTTTTAATCTGCATCTCCTCACCTCACACCCTACTTCTGTTCTCTCTTCTCCTTGTCATCCTGTAGTTTTCCTTAAGTTTCTTTGAGTTTGATTACCCTTTATGCTGACTTTTAAGAAACATAGCCAGAAAGGTGGTGATGATTTGAGAGAGTTCCATCTAACAACAGATGGTCAGGGACCTTTTCTTTGTCCTTTAATTGCCATTGTATGCTCTCTGGGACTGGAAGTCACACCTGGCTCTCCTCCTCTCCCTCAGAACATCTCCTTGCAATTTAGGCTCAACCTAGAGACACAGGAAACACACAGATTCACCCTCCAATGAGAAATAATTATCCCTGGGTAGGTAGTAGAATTTAACCTTTTGTAAAAGTATTACTTTCTGGTATGTCATACTATCCAGATCTTATATGAAGAGATGTGTGTTTTATAGTATTAATATTACTTTTCATTTCGTAATTCTTGTTCTAAAAATCATGGTTTAAAAAGCCATGATCATTGTATATGTCTATAAGATGATCATCTAATATAGATATACATATTAGACATCAGAATCAGAATTTGGATGAACTATTCCAATTGTACTCATGAACCATAAGACAAAGAACCATGTAAGGAGAGTAGTCAGGCTTCTGGCCCCAATCCATCTCTAATATACTTATCTCCACCTGTCCAGATGGTTCTTCCAAAGATCCAAGAAGGATCCCGGGAATTTTTCTTAGTGCTCCGCTACTGATAGACAATGGTGAGAGGACACAAGGCAACACCTGTGCCCTGCTGGAAGAGGGCAAAAATGAGTCAGAAAACTAGTTTAGGGAGCACTTGTGCCCTGTTAGAAGGGTAAGATTTATTTTAGACAGTCTATGCCTGTCCTGAATATCGGAGCCTAAGAAGAAGGAATGATAAATTTTACTTCTAGAACATGAATTTAGTTTTTAGGCAACAAGAGAAGCATGATAAGGCTGAGTCTAAGCCTTTTCAGTCTCCTGTTTACTTCCAATGTGAGAATAGAATATACTATGAATCTTTACACTCCAGGCCATGGTGATAATTCCCTTGACTTTCCATATTTCTTTCCTTGAAATTAATGGTTGCTCTCCTTTGAAGTTACCACCAAGCTTCAATTTTCATTCCATGAAAGGTCTTGGCTCATCACTGCTTAGCCTAACTGATTCTCTTATATTAACTCTACCAACTTGATTGCTTTAACAACCAAGTGACTTTGTTAAATATTTACTGCAAAAATGAAGGGCTACATGTCACCTATTCTAAAACCAAAATTATCACTAAATAGTAGATTTGCATTATGTAACTGAATGGTAGTTTAAAAATCTACAGGTAAATTAAGCAATGTAGTCACCTAAGTCGATGTTTTACAAACAAATTATCTATGCTGATGCTCCAGTAATACCCACAATGAAATATTCTATAGTAACCCAACATGAAGTTTATTTTCATTTTAATGATCAATGTAAGTGTTTGATATTAATTTCACTGAATATTTCCTATTTTTGAATTGATAATTAATTGCATATGTATAACATGCTAAATATTGACAAAGCCCTCTCCAGAGTGGTTTTAAAAATGTATGATCTTGCCAGCAGAGTCTGAGAGTTTCTTGTCAATGCATATCCTGTTCAGCACTTACTATTGTCAAATTTCTTGTGTTTTCCAACCTAATAGAGAATAAAATGGCATTTCATTACGATTTTATTTTACATTTTTCTAAATACTTGACATTGAAAATCTTTATGTATTTATTGATCATTCCATTTTATTATGTGAATTGCCTATACATATCCTATGTTTATAATATAAACTGATTTGTTTGTGAATCCGTGCTCCTTCACTTTTACTTTTTTTTATGCTGGAAATGTCTTCACCTAGTATTTTTACCTGTCCCTTAATTTTATTTTTAGAATCCTTTGTATTAAAAAAGCTTGATTTTTGTACAAATATATTTATTATTTTGTGAATCATTTTTGCCCTTTGGGTCTAATTTAAGAAACCTTTTACTACCCTGAGGTCTTTAAGTCAGTCTTTTATATTTTCTAATAATTAATGTACAGTTATACTTTATTTTGTATGTGATTCAATGAATATATCTAATGCGATTTTATTTTTCTCAAATAGAAAACCTATTGCCTCAACGATGTTTATTAAAACATTCTTCTTTTCCTTAACAATTTCTAGTTATTATCTAAAATATAACCCAGTTTTATACTGGTCAGCATCTAAACCCTGTATTCTGTTCTTTCCTGCACAAATACTGTATGGTTCTCATTACTGTTGACAAATAGCATTACACAAAACCTCAAACGCATTAGGCTAAGTCTTTTCTCCTCGTTTTTTGTTTGCTTAAGAATTGCATTTTTGGACTTTTCCATATAAATTTAGAGAACTGACATACATTTTAAATAACCCAGTAACTGACAAAACGTGAACTCATTTTCTTTTATGTTTTCAATATATTTGGTAATATTCTCTCTTAGAGATAGATGTTATCATTAGATTTGTTTAAAAGTATATATTTTATTATGCCAACATGGATTTTAGTTTTTAGTATTTTTCTGATTTTCATTACTTATATTTTAAAATGCTACTAATTGTTGAAAATTTACCTTGTATTTGGCACATTTGCTGAACTCACCTACTAATTCTTATATTTTATATCTGAAAAATCTTAGAATATCAAATTGACAGTAAATAACATTTTTATTCTAACCCTTAAATTATTTTTTTATCTGAAAAAAAATTTAGAATTTTTTTGTCTGGGAAAAAAATGTAGCATTTTAATACATTCTTACTTTCATGTAAATAACTCTAATATGTAAATATTAAAACATGTTTGCTCCCAGTTTCATTATCTCAGGTTCCTGGGAGAGATTGGTTGGATGGTTGGTTGGTTGGTATAGGAAGATATAAATGTAAAATTTTATGAAGCGTTTTTTTTTCATCTCTTGCAATGATTAAATCTTCATTCTTTCTTAATCTGTTTCTCTATCAATTACAATATTAAACATTATAATGTTGAGATAAACCTAACCTTAGGTTCACATTCTGGCCATGCCACTTACTATGTGAATGGCCTTGGGAAAGTAACTTAACATCTATATGCTTCAGCTTTCTCTTCTGTAAAATCGATGTAAGAGAGTGCCTCCTTCAACTGGAGATTAAATATATATAAATCCAATTAGGATTATTTTGTGTAAAAAAGGTAAAGTCCACACTCTCAAATAAAAATAAAATGAACATTTTCCAATAAGTTTAACTGATTCATTAATTAATGGATTTGGCAAGATGTCACAATTGATTCAAAGGAGAGTTAGAAGTATTCCTCGTGTAGACCATAAGCAAGGCAGAAATTACTTTTCAAAGATATGGCAAATGAATCTGTCCATAGGGCAATAATTTATTGCATTCCACTAGATGAAAATTAATGCAGTTTCTGTAGTCACGAATTATTTGCATTGTTATCAGTTTTCTACAACTTATGGAGTTGCAAAAAAGCTCAAAAAGAGTGAAAGGTATAGAGATTGCACAGAACAAGTAAGCCCAAGGAGTATGCTATCCCAACCTTAGTTTTCAGTTGAACACACTTAATATATATTTTTGATCCGCTTAAAAACTTATAATTTTTCTTAGAGATTATTGTAAATCAATATATGTCTGTACATAAAACACATAGAACAGTATCAAGTATGAAATCTTGCTACTGTTATTGGTATTGATGTTATTTTATATATTATAAAAATTGATTTGCTTATATTTTATGTCACACTTTTACAGCTATGTACATAAGTAAAACTGTGCTATAGTTTTGTGTAAAATGCTTTGTTTCTAAATTTTTTAAATCAATTATGTTCTAGTGTACCAACAATGTATACTTTAAAGATGTTTTGGGAGGCATTATTCATGCATTATTCCTTTAAGAAAATTTTTTATTGGTCCTAGTAATAGAAATATTTTCTTTTAATCTAGCAATCAATTAACTGCTAACATAAAGACACTGAATTATGTGGCTAGCCCTATCTTCCTGTTAACACTAACTGTTAAAAGTTTAGAACTAAATTTTCAATCTGTCTCTAGCTTATACTTAATACATTATGGAATAAATTTGGCTTCATGTATTTTTTTCCTACTCTTTTCCATGTCCCATATTTTTACACACTTATATCAATGTTAATTTTGTCTTTAGAGATTATGTATATTAATGGAAATAATTTTCATCAGTTATTAAACCTGAGGTGACCATTATTTTTCATTAAATTAAATAACATAAGTTTGACTAAATTATCAAATTTATTTGACTACACAGATTGATGAATTCAGTCAAAATTGTAGAACTGGTTGTATGTGCAAAATGTCAAATTCCTGCAATTAATGGAGTTGATGGGAATGGTCCAATCTAATTTTTTTTAGCTTGAAAATAGAAGTTAATTCAACTTCATGAATATGGCTCTCTGAATATGACATTTTATCAGGCATAGAATAACTTGATGAAATTATATCAATAAAGTCTTGGTAGTGTGTGCTGTATATTTTTCTTAATTATCAAAATTTTTCTCCTTAGTTTTTTTCTCTCATAATTAAACACACACACACACACACACACACACACACACACACACACAGACACGATTTAAACTAGCTATAGCTAGAGATTTGCCTAGGAGAATCATTTGATATGAATATCCTTATTAAAATCCCACTGTTTCAAATGGATTTTTAGATTAATATATCTGCAGAGATATAAAATTATCTGATTTATAACCATGCATTATTAGATCTGAAATGTCAGTTATTATCTCTTCAGCTTAATACTTAGATTATCATATAATTTTATGCATCTTTGAGAAAAAAGGTTGAAAAGTAGCAAGGAAATGAATCTTGTCCCTACTGTTACAATTGTCAATGGAATGTCAAAAATAGCTGTGAATATTTCACTCTTATATTGACTTAATTCCAAGAAAGAAAGGAAATGGTAATGAAAGTGGAACACGTCTTCATAAGTCATTCCTTGTTTATGACTAATCTTTGTAACAGTCTAATTGACTTACTGTGTCAGTTACAACCTTCCCCTTGTTCTTTGACTTTTAAATTGTAAATGTATGAAATTAAACCAAGAGAATTTATCAACTCAACATTCGCTTCTTTCAGTGCATAACATTCAAGGTTAAAAATATGCTACATGTTGAAGAAGAGTTGAAAGTTCAAATATTTCTCACACAGTTATAAACTCATGAGTCTGGAACCATTAGTAATAGTGAAATTAATATTTCCTCATGATTATTTTTACCATCATTTACTGAATAACTATTTGATGTAAACAAGGAAATGAGTGGAAACTGAAGATGAACCAAAGCCTTCATTTGAAAAGATGATGACATACATGGAATTATGCTATATATGTAAAGAGTGTTTCCTGATAATTACTAAAGTTGAACACATGCTTGTTCAACCAACTTCCCCACATTTAAACAGGAAAAGGATAAGGTGATAGGGAGAGCATGGGCTTCAATCTCAGTTGTGCCTTTTTCTCACTTATTAACTTGACTCTGTGAATTGAACCCATTTTCTTATCCATTAAATATGATTATCTCAAACATTTTCTGTAAACATTAAAATGGTGAATGTGAAACTTCTGGTGTAGTACTGGTGCATAATAGACACATAATATATATGTGCTTACTAGTATTATTTTATTCTAATCCACATTCTCTTTTTAAAATGAGAAACAAGTATACAGGGATAAGTTGCCAGCCACAGGCACAAGCATATTAGACAGAACGTGAAAGTAGAAGATTGATCTCTTGATTCTCCTGTAATGCTATTTACACCTAAATATGCTTTTTATATTAGCAGTTGTTTAATCACCTAATCTTTGCTTCCACATATTTTAATTGAAGTTGTGTGCACCAAGTAGGCATTTGATAAATGCCTGTGGAATGCAGATGTGTGGAAATAATGAGTTTATTTTCCTCTCACTGAGTTTTCATCCAAGCTATATAAAGGTAGAGCCTAAATATCAGTTAAGGATTGGCCATATTCATCTCCATGGTGTTGAAGCAAATGTTTGAGATATTTTGCGATGAACAAATACCCTTGCAGTGAAATTTGGCTCTGAGGTTTTATTTTTGTAAAATACCACAGCTGAGGAAGCACTCAGAGAGGTTTTTCTGACTAAAAACGAAAATGGTAAGCATTAGAGTTATCTGATTTGAGGCTCTTGGTACATCTGCCCTTAAGGAATTTGATGCCACTTTGTTGCCTATCCAGTGCTGATTTCTTTACTAGCGCCTCTGAGGATGCTCCACAGATAGGCTTTCCACCATAGTTTTCTTGGGCACAGTCTCAACAGTGGGAATCACTTAGTTTCTCTCTCCTTTCTGAGCTCTGCTTCCAAGGGCAAATGCCTTCATTGCCAACTTTATTGAGTTGTCATTCTCTTTGGATGTTGGCCAGTGTTTCACATTTTTGAATTTCATGCTTTTTATGCCGTGAATTCTCAATTCTTATTTTCAAATTGTTATGTCTGTCTTTACATTTGCATAGTGCTTTAAACATTTTAGTGTTGTTTCAAAGACAGGGTGTCATTGTTCCTTCAGATATGTAAAATAAAGATATTATTAATAAACCTTTAGCAGCAAGAAATGGGATACATAGTTTTAGGAATTCTGATTATTACGAAGTAATTAGAGCAGAGCTGGGGGAATGAGGCAGGTCTCCTGACACTCCATTGGGTGTGCTTTCAACCTGTGTGCCAGATTGGGGCAGTGACTTCTGGTGTCTATTAATATTGTACAACAAAGTATTGTAACCAGCCATTGCAGATGAAACTGACTAGAGTACAGAATCTAAAGAGACCTGAGCAACTCTTTTTTAAACTGCCAACATCAACTGTCTCCAACAACACGTGCATGACTTTTCTTCAAAAATGAGTGAAATTGCCAAATAACTTCAGGGTCTAAATTTTGGATCCCAGGTTTTATGCATGATTAGCCATTGAGCCAATTATAATTAGGGTCATTTATAAAGTATTCCCTATAGGTGTAGAAGCTTTAAAAGGAATAGAAGCAGTTCTTACTTCTGAACTACTTATTCTCTAATTGCAGGGAAAAAAAAAAAAACAGTTTCAAACACAAATGCAATTCTGAAGTAAAAATGATCTACATGCATGAATGGAGTCACCCAGTTTCTCTTAACTCCAAGTTCTCCACATACTATCTCCTCTGCATTCAGTTTTTCTCCTGCTTTACCTAATTCCTACTGGATTCCTGCAGAAGGGGGTGTACATCCAAACTATTTGAGGGTCCTATATCAGGTCTTTTCTGATCTCATTGGATAGAACAACTCCCTTCCCTGTCTCCCATTTTAAGTTCCTGTATTTTCAATAGCCACACTTACCCAGTTTCTACTTTGCATGAACTTGTGTTAATAGTTTGATTAATGTGTTTTTCTTTCTCCATTTGGTTTCATGCTCTGTGAGGTTAGGCACCATGCTCCTTTTTATATGCTTTTGTATCACAGGACTTCACCCAGTGCTATGCATATGATCTGTAATTAGTATTTGCTGAATGAATGAATTAACCTTCCCTGCCTAGCTGCATTGTTATGGAAGGGCAGGTAGTCAAAGGATACTACATATATTCCACACTAAATTATTGACATTTTAAGATGAATAATTCTTTGTAGTGAGGGGGCTACCTGTGCATTGCAGGATGTCTACAGCTCTGTGCCTTCTATCACTAGATGTTAGTAGCACCTCGGGTAATTCCTCTTCCCTTTCAATTTTGACAACCATAAATGTCTCCAGACATTGATGGCCAAATATCCCCTGTGTGCAGAATTACACCTGGTTGACAATCACTGCTTTAAAGTAACAGTTACAACCTTATCCACATTTTCACAGCATGTACTGTCTACTCTATCAAAACTAACCTACTTACAGTCATGTGAATCCATCTTGTACCATCCTGATGCCACAGTTTAAGGTAGTATTTTTGTTCATCATCCCTTCTTTAAATCTCCTCATCATGCTATATCACTTCCTCAAATCCTTTTTGTTATACAGGTCTTCTAATTCCCATTCGCTGCATAAAATATTCTCTATCTATTTGTCCATTTCTCTTTGCTGTAAAGGAATACCTGAGACTGGGTAATTTAGTAAGAAAAAAAGATAAATTTTGGCTCAGAATTCTGCAGGCTGTGCAGAAAGCATGGCACTGGCATCTGCTCCTGGTTAGGGCCTCAGGAAACTTTATTCATGGTGGAAGGTGAAGGGGCAGCAGGTATGTCACATAGAAAGAGAGGGAGAGCAAAGAGAAGCTAGACTCTTTTTTAAACAAGCAGCTCTCCTGTGAATTCCTTATCATGGAGAGAGTCATTCATGAGGAATCCACGCTGGTGATCCAAACTCTCCCCACCTGGCCTTACATACAACATTTGAGATCACATTTCAGCATGAGATTTGAAAAGGACATACATCCAAACTATATCAGGGTCCTAGCAGGGAAAGGAGGACACTCAGATAAGAAGAACAAGAATATACACAAAGATGGGCAGAGTGTAGAAAAGATGGTTCAATATCTCACAATTTTTCTATCTCCAGACCAGAAAGCATGAAGAGAAGAAATGGTTAGCAGAATCTGGCAAGAAGTCTTGTAGAGAGAGCCACCTTAATAGGCTCTTTGACTTTCAGTACAGGGGCCAAGGCAAACCAAGGTGAACCATTAAGAAGAAAGCCAGGGAAATAAAAAGTCTGATGTCACCCTTCTTCACTGTAATCCCTTCCATGGTTCCCCATTGGCTGAATCCTACAGGAGATCAGAGAGTTAAAAAGTCTATTGATGTAACTCCTGTAGGTCAAACTGTTGGGGCAGAGACCAGAGAATAAATAGTAAATGCAAAGAGATGAATGAAAGATAATTCAGCTCACCTTATTATTTTTTTTTTTTACTGATTTGTTTCTGCTTTCTATCTGTTCAAGGTCAGAGTCCTGATGATGCTCGTCTGTATATCTATAGCTCTAAGAATAGTTTTTGATGCTCTAAATATAGTGATCAAATGAATGAATATTTTTCAGTCAATGTTGAACAAAAGGTGAATGCCAGAGTGAAATGAAAATGGAATTGACTTCATATCTGTGGTTTTATTATCCATGGGCTCAGCCAAGAGTGGATCAAAATATTTGGGGGAAAAATTATTTCGCAAAGTTCCGAAAAGCAAAACTTAAATTTGTTCTGTGCCTGAGTACTAATTAAATCCACATTAATAAAATGATATGTAGACATTATGTTGGTATCATAAGTAATCTAGAGATTAAAGTATATGAAAGGATTTGTGTAGGTTATATGCAAATGCCCTGGCCTTTTATAGAAGGGATTTGAGAATATGTGTGTTTTGGTATCCACAGGGGATCCTGAAACCAATCCTTTGTGTGTGACCAGGGATGGAAACAACTGTACTCTACTCATATTAGTATCAGATAGAAAACATCCATTGTTTTTTGTACATATTGATCTTTGTTTTTACTGCTGTTTTTACTGAATTCTCTGCTGACTTGAATGCATTTAATAGGTGAATAAAATTGGACACTGAATACAGGTACAATACTTGTACATGTTTATAAAGTTGTTGTGTTCCTAGTAATGAAAGACAGATACTCCACCTTTTAAGAACTGGGGATAACATAAGCAGGATGAGTTAATTGATATTTGTTGAGTACAATGAGATATACATAAAGATGTACTTTATTTAAACATAAAAACATACAATAAAATCCACTTCGCTGTAGAATATACAAGACACAGTCAGGCTTGCTTTAGAAGAAAAACAAAACAACAAAACCATATCAAAAATAATAAGGATTCAAACAAGATATTCTTTGGAAATGAACAGTTTATGAATGGCAATATTTTCTATATTTGACATATTGCTTACATGTTATTTCAAATCTCTGGTGATTTTAATGAAATGGAACTAAGAGTTTTCAGCATTAAGTGTTAGAATAGAAATGCAAGGATTGTGATATTTACATTGTTTTTGCATAATTCTATTACTTGGTGAATACAAATTTGATGACTCTAATGATTTAGATGCTATCAGTTCCTCTAGTTTCAACTATATCACCTCATCATATAAGGCAGAAAGATAAATATTTATTTTAGATAAGAGTATCTCACTTTTGCTCACAAGCTGGGTTTCTTACTAAATTTGCCTTCATTTGTATTTCACTTTCTTGAGCAAATGACTTTTCTGATCTAAACTTTGATATAGCATTGTTCTGTCATCTTCTTAATTCTGTGCAATATGTTTATAACATTTAGCACTTATAACAGAGATGAGGAATAGGAACATAATTTAAAGACTCAATATTTATGAGCCTTTTAGAGACCACTATATCCTTTCTCCATTGAATGTTTCTCCATTTCAATTTTTTCCACGTAGAACAATTCTAACTGTTCACTGGATATACTTTCTGTATTATATCACTGTTCAGCCTCCCACATTGTTCTCAAATGCTGCTGTATTGTAGTCCACGTGCTCCATAATTTACCCAATTTTATTTACTCAGCTATATTGACTGTGTCTTCTGAGGATTCACTTTTTAAATACAATCAGTAGCGTGCATACAGGATTCTGTGCTCAAAGCTCATTGCTCTGTTTCTGTGCTTCTTGATATCCTCAGCTAAGTGAGCATGATCCATTGATGCTTGTGGCAACTTTTCCAAATTCACTTAACATTCAAGGTCAAAAATTAGAATCTATGACCTCCCCAAAGACTTAGTTGATGATTCCATTATCCAGAGTTTATTCTTTTCTAAATATGTACGAAGATAGGATTGGATCTATCACTTAAGGGTCTAATTGCTTCATGTGTGAATCAGATCTTTCAATTTCTCAGAGGAAAAGAATCCCACATTACACATTTAATGTGTTTTTCATAGTACCAATTGTAATATGTAGCACAAACAGGCAAAGTGGAATTATGAAGTTCTCTTACGGATCCATCAGTATTTTAACTGTGTGTATCAGATAACACATGACCATTTATTCTGGTTGAATATTTAGTAACTCATATCTATAACATACTTTATTGTTTTCAAAGATGTCTCCTATGTGGTATTTATTTCCCTTTATGTTAACAATTAAGCATATTAAGTAGATGTTTTATTAGTAAACATGATTACTCTTTTTAATAAAAATTCATCTTGTGAAATCAAAATAACATGACAAATATATTACTCTAATAATACCTACTCTAATATATGTTGTGAATAAGTGCAATTTTTATCTCTAAATAAATTTTTTATATTAATAGAAAATGTATCACAAAAATAATATAATTTTTCCATAATAACCATGAAAATTATTTATTCTAAATGACTACTCACTGGATGCTTGTTTTGTGCATGCACTCTATTAGGTACTTCATAAATATTATTACTTAACAACAGTCCTGAAAGAGAAATATTGTTTCCCTATTTTATGTATGAGAAAATTGAAGAACAGAAAAGTTATGAGGTTTGTCTTAGGTTACACAATTATTACTTGGCCAGTCAAATTTCAAGGCCAAATTTCATTGGCCCTAAAGTCCTCCCTCCTCCCCTGGACCAAACTCCAATTTTCAATCTCCATTTGAAGATAAGCGACACTCATCAGAAATTCAATCCAGATAGACTGAATTACAATACAGTTTTACTTTCATTATAATGCAATTGCCTTCAAAAGCTATGCTAATCTGTTATTTTAAACTCCTTTAGTATATATCATAATTATGACATCTAATAAATGTTAACCTTTTGATGGAAGTAATTTCACACCTACATGAACATTATCCAATTAATTATTCAAAGACATTGTTGGATAATAATTGTGAAACTAATTATTACAGATCAAACTGGTCATGAAATGGATTTTCTTTTCCATTATGCCAACAAAACTCTTCAAATCTAATCCATTGTCATGCATTCTGTGAAACCTTTAAACTAGATGAAAAATATTAAAGGAGAATCAACTTTGAGAACACAGTGAATCAAATAATCAATTTAGCATCAGCTAAATTGTGGGTGTTCTAGCTACCAAAATGAATTCAGATCTGTTTAAATAGCTGATGTTATTCAAATCCCTTTTTTCTCCCTACAGTTCTTCCAGAGCCAGATTGTAGTCTGAGAAACTGAAAAAAAAAAAGTTTTACTTCAGTCTACATGCTTGCTCTTTGAAGTCTGGTTCTCAGGCCAGCAGTATAGCTTCCCCTCGAAAGCTTCTTGGGAATGCAGATTCTTAGACCCTATCCTAGAATGTCTCAGTCCAAATCTGCATTCAACAAGATCCCCAGTTATTTTTATGCACTTTAATATATGTGAGAGGCTTCTCTAGCTGATACTTTCAGCTGTCTGATGTGCAGTGAGTGGTGGAACCAAAATAGTTTCCTCTCCCTCTCTAGCTAAATCAGGGTCTTCTGTTTGTTCATTGCTGGCATTCTTTGATTTTATAATGGAGTTGATTCAAACGTAGAGCCTTTTAAAAACTATGAGATGTATTATCATTCCTATGTTAGCTTAGATACGGTAGTCATAGGGCCATGCCCTGCTGTTTACATTGTGTTATTATATAGGATTATATATTTTTTCATAGAAAGAGTTCTCAGGAACAATGTTATTTAAGCCTTTTATTTACACTTAAGAAACTGAGGCTCCAAGAATTGAGCAGACTTGCTCAAGTATCACAGGTAGTTATTGGCAGATAAAGGATTAGATAATATATCTCTTGACTCAAAATCTTCTATTTCCAAGTGTTGCATTTTGCTTATCTATGCACACTTCATTAACAACATTACATGAGCATGATGGTAATATCGAGCCTTCCTAGGTGAAGCAATTGGTGAATTCATTTCTCTAGATGCATTAGGACACAAGAGTGATCCTGATACCATGGTGTGTTGAAGTTGGCGTCCTCTGGCTTGTGTTAACTCTCAAGAGCCATTTGTGCACAAGCATTTCTTCCCAAGTCTGTGTACAGTGACATCATGAAATCAGCCATGGTGGAGGTATTTATACCATGGAAATTGGAAAACTACAAATCAGACATTGTTTTTTTCCTTGGAGACCTGATTATTAAATATTTACCAGCACACCACTGTCCTGACTGGGTTGTTATTTCCAAAGGATATTTCAGCTGATTAAAGACTTGGAAAGAGATTGTGCCATCATGCTCTCTATGTGGACTGGATTCTGAAAGCCAAGTCTTTCAGCTGTGTTTTGCCGTTAACTAAATGATGTTTTCAACATGTATAGTCTATGGTTGTTATGTTTGTCCCTGCTATCATAAAGATTTTTAGATTTTGTCCCCTGCTACCATGAAGATTTTTAGATTTTATTCAACCGATGTGTCAAGTAAAATTTAGTAAATATTGTATCCCTAATTGCTACATAATTGGATTTTGAGTGATTTGTATTTTTCTGATTGCCTCTGATACCCTGGGGAACTTTCTAAAAAGTATGTTTCCTCACTTCATAAGAAAGGCCTAACCCTCAGCGTTATTAATTTCTACATTCATACAAGTACAGGGCTATTCTACTAAAATGCATCAAATAATTACCTACTTTGTTTCATTCTTCTTCATTCTTTGAACATGTCAGTTGTCTTAATTCTGTATACATTTTGTATATAGATCACAACATGTCATTTCTATACCAGTGTACTAATAATTTTTAAGGAATCACCACTGATTTGCATTGATATTTGTGTTTCATTTTATAATAAGCCGAGACCACAAAGGAGCTCATTTGAAATTCTGGCTAACGGAGTTGCAAATTGCAAATCGATAGGATTGGTATCAATTCTTCTCTGAATGTCTGTTAGAATTCTGCTGTGAATCCATCTGGTCCTGTAATTTTTGTTGGTAATTTTATAATTGCCATTTTAATCTCACTGCTTGTTATTGGTCTGTTCAGGGTATCTGATTATTCCTGATTTAAGCTAGGAGGGTAATATCTTTCCAGGAATTGATCCATCTCTCCTAGGTTTTCTAGTTTATGCACATAGAAGTTTTCCTAGTAGCCTTGAAAAATATTTTGTATTTCTGTGATGTCAGTTGTAATACCTCCCATTTCATTTCTTATTGAGCTTATTCAGATTTTTTTCTCTTATTTTCTTGGTTAACCTCGCCAATGGTTTATGCGTTTTATTTATTATTTCAAAGAAGCAGCTTTTTGTTTCATTTATCTTTTGTTTTTTCTTTGTTTCAATTTCATTTAGTTCTGTTCTGATATTGATTATTTCCTTTCTTCTGTTGGGTTTGGGTTTGGTTTGTTCTTGTTTCTCTAGTTCTTTGAGGTATGACCTTAAATTGTCTGTTTGTGCTCTTTCAGGCTTTTTGATGTAAGTGTTTAGGGCTATACTTTCCTCTTAGCACCACCTCTGCTGTAACCCAGAGGTTTTAATAGGTTGTATCACTATTGTTCAGTTCAAAGAAGTTTTTAATTTCCATCTTGATTTCATTTTTGACCCAGTGATCATTCAGGAGCAGGTTATTTAATTTCCATGTATTTACATGGTTTTAAAGGTTCCTTTTGGAGTTGATTTCCAGTTTTATTCCACTGTGGTCTGAAAGAGTCCTTGATAAATTTTCAATTGATTAAATTTCGAGGCTTATTTTGTGGCCTATCATATGGTCTATTTTGGAGAAAGTTCCATGTGCTGTTCAAGAGAATTTATATTCGGCAGTTGTTGGATGGACTGTTCTGTATATATTTGTTAAGTCAATTTTTTTCAGGGTATAGTTTATAGTATGTTTCTTTGTTGACTTTCTGTCTTGATGACCTGTCTAGTGCTGTCAGTGGAGTATTGAAGTGCTCCAATATTATTGTGTTGCTATCTCATTTATTAAGTCTATTAGTAATCGCTTTATATATTTGGTGTTAGGTGCATATATGTTTAGGATTGTGATATTTTCCTGTTGAACAAGGCCTCTTATCATTGTATAATGTCCCTCTTTGTCTTTTTTTCTTAGGGAGAAGGAAATCATTTAGATTCTCACCTAACAGCTTAGAGAAAAATGTCCCATCTGGAAATAGTAAAATAAAAAATCAAGCCACTGGTATATTAGGAAAAACAAAATTTAATATTACCAAATAACTAAAAAAAAAAAAAAAGAAATTTGAAAGTCTAAAAGAAAGGAAACCAGTCATTTAGGAAAAGATGGACTGACTTGATTAAATAAAAATGTTTCTTTACATAAAACAATTAAAAGTGAAAGAAAAAACTTTTTGTAAAAAACAAAATGGGCAATACTGAGGTTGCAGCATACACAGAATGTATTTCAGAGAAAATATTAGATTACTCAATGATTAAGATACATAAGGGCTTTGGGAGACCAAGGCAGGCGGATCAGGAGGTCAAGAGATCGAGACCATCCTGACTAACATGGTGAAACCCCGTCTCTACTAAAAATACAAAAAAATTAGCTGGGCGTGGTGGTGTGCGCCTGTAGTCCCAGCTACTTGAGAGGCTGAGGCAGGAGAATTGCTTGAACCCGGGAGGCGGAGGCTGCAGTGAATCAAGATTGCAGCACTGCCCTTGAGCATAGTGTCTGGTGGCAGAGCATAGTGTCTGGTGATGGAGTGAGACTCAGTCTCAAAAATAAAAAAAAAATAGGTAGATAAGGGATGACCATAAAAATAATTATTGTAATTTTACATAATTGTGGAATTAATTTTTTTAGTTTCATAGACATATAGGAACTAAAGTTAGAATAGTTTATGAAAAGACTACATTTCTAATTAGTCTTGCAAATTGTAACACTTGTAAGACTCACATACCCTGAAATTCCACCATTAATCAAGCACTCATTCATTCTGCAGATATTATTTGGAGATTTAATATATATCAGACCCAGTAGTAACTGCCAAAATGATTACTGTGAATAATAAAAGAGCTTTTTCTCAAGTGAGTCACAGTTTAGGAATGTAACATGACTTCTTCCGCTGTCCTCTTCTCTTCCTTTGGTGAGTCTAGTCTACCAATATATCTACCTATCTGTGTATCCAAAACAGTTTTAATGAGTTCCTAGAATGTAGTGGGCCTTGTGGTGGTTGTGGGGTTTTTAAGATAAAAAGTGAAATTCTATCATTAAGGAATTCAGCCAAGGAGATGAACAGAGTAAAATGTAGTTAAAAGATACAAGAGATAAATACCATTCAAAGAATAGATATCTCTAGATTTATAAGGGGAAAACATACACTGTATTAAATCTTGAAAGTTAACACTAAAATATTAATGCATTTTATTCAAACTTTACATTCTAAACACAATTTAAAATGTTATTATCGTTTTCAAATATAATATCTAATGAATGAAATAATCTTTGTCTTTTTTAACTGCTGTTTCTGTAAAGTTTTTTTTTGTCTAAGAACAGCTGCTCCTGCTCACTTTTGGTGTCTATTTGCATGAAATGTCTTTTTCCACCACTTTACCTTAAGTTTATGTAAGTCCTTATGTATTAGATGAGTCTCAGGAAGGCTGCAGATAGTTGATGAATTCTTACACATTCTGCAATTCTGTATCTTTTAAATGGAGCATTTAGGCTATTTAAATTCAATGTTAGTATTGAGATGTAAGGTACTATTCCATTCATTGTGCTATTTGTTGCTTGTATACCTTGGTTTTTTAATTGTTTTTTAAATTGTATTTTAGATTTTATATGTTTTATAGATTCTGTGAGATTTATGCTTTAAAGAGATTCTGTTTTTATGTGTTTCCAGGATTTGTTTCAACATTTAAAGCTTCTTTTATCAGTTCTTCTAGTGGTGACTTGGTAGTGGTGAATTCCTACAGCATTTATGTGTTCAAAAAAGATTATATCTTTCCTTCATATATGAAGCTTATTTTTGATGGATACAAAATTCTTGGCTGACAATTGTTTTGTTTGAGGAGGTTGAAGATAGGGCCCTGTTCCTTCTAGCAGGTAGGGTCTCTGTTGAGAAATCTGTTAATCTGATTATTTTTCCTTTATAGGTTACCTGGTGCTTTTGTCTCACAGCTAAGATTCTTTCTTTCATCTTAACTTTACATAATCCGATGACAATGTGCCTAGGCGATGATTTTTTTTGATCAATTTCCGAGGCGTTCTTTGTGCTGCTTTTATTTGATTGTCTAGGTCTCTAGCAAGGCTGGGGAAGTTTTCCTCAATTATTCCCCAAATATGTTTGCCAAACTTTTAGATTTCTCATTTTCCTCAGGAACAATGATTATTCTTAGGTTTGGTCTTTTAACATAATCCCAGACTTCTTAGAGTCTTTGTTTATATTTTTTCATTCTTTTTTCTTTGTCTTTGTTGGAATGAGTTAATTTGAAGACCTTGTCTTCAGCTCTGAATTTCTTTTTTCTACTTGTTTGATTCCATTGCTGAGACTTTCCAGAGAATTTTGCATTTCTATAAGCATGTCCATTGTTTTCTGAAGTTCTGATTTTTTTAAATTTATACTATGTGTCTCATTGAATATTTCTTCCTTCACTTCTTGTATTTCATTTTTTCCTTATGTTGCGCTTTGCCTTTCTCTGGTGCCTCCCTAACTAGCTTAATAACTAACCTTCTGATTTATTTTTCAGGTAGATTGGGGATTTCTTCTTGGTTTGGATCCATTGCTGGTGAGCTAGTGTGATTTTTTGGGGGGGTGTTAAAGAACCTTGTTTTGTCATATTTCCAGAGTTCATTTTCTGGTTCCTTCTCATTTGGGTAGGCTCTGTCAGGGGAAAGGTCTAGGGCTGAAGGCTGTTGTTCAGATTCTTTTTCCCACGGGGTGTTCCCCTGATGTAGTACTCTCCCCATTTTCCTATGGATGTGGCTTCCTGAGAACCTACCTGTAGTGATTGTTATCTCTCTTCTGGATCTAGCCGCCCAACAAGTCTACTAGGCTCTGGGCTGGTTTTAGGGATGGTAATCCAGCACCTCTCCAGTGGATGTGTCATGGGGCGAAATGGAGTCTGAGGGTTCTTAGCTTTGGTGGTTTAATGCACTATTTTTGTGCTGGTTGGCCTCCTGCCAAGAGGTGACACTTTCCAGAGTGCATCAGCTGTGGTAGTATGGGGAGGAGCAGGTGGTGGGCAGAGCCCAAGACTCTCCTTGGGAAGGTCTTGCTGCACCTGCTGTGAGGGATGGGGGGGTGAGGTTCCCAAGTCAATGGAGTTACATAATCCTAGGAGGATTGTGGCTGTCTCTACTGTGTCATGCAGCTTCTTAGGGAAATGGGGAAAGCTGGCAGTCACAAGCTTTACCCAGCTCCCATGCAATCCAAAGGGGTGCCCCCACCAACAGCGCCAAGTCTGTTTCCAGGCAATGGGCAAGCGGCACTGAGAACTTGTCCCAGGCTACTTGCCTCCCAGCTACGACAGCAAGTACATCTTTCCTTATTCTCCTGCCTGTGTAGCCTGCACACCAGGTTCACACCCTCTCCTGAGTTCTGGCAAGGAGTCTTCTCCATCACTTCAAATTGTTACAAAGTTCAGCTGGAGACATCCTTTTCTCTGTGGGCTTTCCCCAGTGCCTCTGGCTGCCCTCCCAAAGGACCCCTATAGGGCCAGGCAGAAGTGGTTTGCTAGGTGACCCAGTAAGCTCAAAGGGCTTTCCCCTCTGCTTTCTCTACCTCTGTATTTCACTCAGCGCTCTCAACTCACTCAGCTCCAGGTAGTGTTAGAATCTTCTCCTGTAATCCAGGCCTTCAGTTTTCCCAGTAGGGGGTGTGCCCAGGGGTGGACGATCTCCCTTTTCCACTTCCACAGTTTCGATGCTCACAGTATTTTTGGTGTCTTCCTTGACCTGCAGGAGCAATGTGTTTCCTTCAGAGGGTCTGTGGATCCTCTTGAGTTTCCTGATTTATTCTGCAGTTGTTCTGGAGCAAAAAAATCACAATTTTTTTGTTCGCCCAAGTCAGAGCTGCAATGTAGTCTAGATCTCCACTACTTTAACTTTTTTTTATTTTTGGAGTGCTAACTTTCACCAGAAGGTTACTAAATGAATTTATTTCTTTTACTGAAGGGTTTCTGTCAAATTTGAATAACACATAGCATGTTTTTAAAGGGACACTATCTTTGTAGATGCTCAGTATTGACTTAGATGGCTGTTTTTGACATATTGAAAATATGTACAAATAAAAGTTTAGACATAAATTTTTATCTTCTCCTAATTTTTATATTATTATTCTTAAAGGAATAAAACATAAAACTCTAATGTCAAGAAAATTCTAAATAATGGACAATGATATTTTTCTAAAACTGTTGATATTAGAAAAATCCATCTGCAGATGTAACTCCACAGCTGCTTTTTTTATTTCTTTCAAAGTACATGGTCTGAAATTCTTTAATAATTATTTTCTTAAATCTTCATTGTTAGCAATAAAGTCAATTCAACCAATGATGATGATTTTAATAAGAGAACCTGTTAAATACATACCTTCAAAAGAAATTATTTATATTTTCAATATATCAGAAACAGTCATCTAAGTCAATACTAAGCGTCTACAGAGATAGTCTCTCTTTAAAAACATGCTATGTGTTATTCAAATTTGACAGAAACCCTTCAGTAAAAGAACTAAATTCATTTAGTAATCTTCTGGTGAAAGTTAGTACTCCAAAAATAAAAATAAAAGTTAAAGTACTGGGGATCTTGACTAGGTTACAGCTCCGAGTATGTAAAAATAAGCTGTAGTAAAAACTCTCTATTTAGGCTTGCTACATTACTATGTGCTACTAAATTTTTGCAAGTTTTTATATGCAAAACCAAAACGCATTCTGTTCCTCTATACTTCTATTGCCATAAAGCCACTTTCATGACCCTACATACTACATACTAACATGACCCTACATACTAACATGACCCTAACTTTAAGATCTAATTGTCACTGAGGTGGCTGTAACAGAATATGCTTTAAAGCATGTGTTGACATTCATTAGAAACTTAAAAGTTTAATTTTTGTAAAATTTGTGAATAGACCAAAAGGTTTGCAAAATTTACTTTTTGAGAAATACACTATATGATTGCAACACTGAAGCTAATGAAAGGCTTTTTTAAGAGTGGATTTGCCTCTGGGCAGGATAAATATGTCACAAACTCTTGAATAAATCAGTCTATCCAATCAGCATAAATAGCCTGGGAGACTGCATCAATCCACTTTTTCATTTCTTCCTTTTTCTCTCCTTCCACAAAAACACATTGAAGATCTTGCTAAATGCCAGATATTGTGTTAAACTCTAAGGATATAAAATAAAGATATGCAATCTGTTTCGGAGAGAAGGAAGTACTTAGGAGCAGAACACTTAAAATCAATTACTTTGTTACATTACCATGTAAGAGAAGTATAGTATAGAAATGGGGACATTCTAACAAAATTCTCCCAGCCAAACATGCCATTTCAGTCATTCAGTATGATCCAGTTTATGCTTAAAATGTTCTTCTAATGACTTTAAAGACTTAAAACTTGATTTGTTGTTTACACTCCTGTCAATCTTAAGTTGGAAGAGAATTCTACTTCCCATGATCCTAAGAAATCCAAGCTGAGGAATGCTCCATTTTGAGCCTTCCATGATGTTCAAGCCAGGAAAATGGGAATATGGAGATATGTATACTAGGTCTTAAAATGCAGCTCACATGTCATTGGCCAAAGCGAGTTGCATAGTCATAGCTATCTTCAAAGATATCTAGGATGTATAATACTATTATGTCCTGGTTTCAGAGAGCCAGAAATACTCTGTGAACGGCACCAATAACTTCTCTACCAAATCAAAATACTATGAAAAGTTGCTCATATCTCACTTACCATACATCTTGCATATTTATAGATAGCTGCATTTTCTTCTGCTTACAAGTATCTCATATTTACTTTATTTACCCAATGCTGGCTTGAAATAGATCTAGATCTTTGCTTTCTCTGGATAATTTAGTTTTTATGATAATTGCTCATTTATTTCTTCATAATTTTATATATGTTCTTTTGGTATTTGATGTCTTTTAATCAGTAATTATATACTCAAAATTCTAGCACCTTGCCATGCTTTGCAAATGAATCCTTCCACTCTATTTCAACTAAGGCATGACAATATGTGGATTTTTTTAAGTACAGTGATGTTTATTTTTACTTGTTATTTATCATTTATTTTTAAATTTACTTCTTTCAAAACAAATAAGAACAACTTTAGATCTCATCATTAAGAAAGCTAAATATGAAGTTCAACCATTTGACTGTATGTACGTTTTGGAACCCTTGTCAGATGTTTATGGTCCGGGAGACTTTCCTGGATCACTAACATATGGTTCTGTATCATCTTGGTCATTTGTAAAGCCATTCAACACTAGTGTAGTCCTTTGTTTTCTGGCTTTGGCCCTACTTTACAAGTCCTTACATCTACATGTCTTCTACAAATATGACTTCAGTGTGAAAATGTGTACACTTAAAATGCTATTATTGGCTATAGATGGTGCTATCATTTAATATTCAGCAGAAAACTATGAATAATAAGAATAAAGAGTAGCACATTTAAGTTATTTTAAGTCTGTAGTAATGATCTCTTTCTAGATCTTTTATTTGGTCTGCAGCTTAATGCTAGGTGATCCCTCAGGGATAAATAAGAAATAAAATAATATCTAAGAATTAAAAGAGGCTTTTAAGGTCATCTACTCTAACTTTCCAACCAAAATCTAAAATATTCTGTACATTCCTAAAGTTGAAAGGAATGAGTCTGTCATCCCAAACTGAGAGAATGGCAGAAACTAAGGCAAAGCTAGGAAAAATTATACAACCTTTTGGAGAGATAGCAACTGAAGCTTAATGCTCAGATTTAGAAATCAGGCAATGCTAGGAACCTGAAAACTAGAAATCCAGTTTGGAGTCACAATGTGTAAAACAAGGTGAAAAAAAAAGATTAGCTTTTATATCTGAAGGTTTATGGGCTTCATATTAGAGTTAATGAGAAGGCATTAGAAGTTTCATGTAGAGAAATTGCTCTGAACTTTAGCATCTATTCCCCTCTTAAAGAAAGCCAAGGAAATTTCTAAGGAGTAAAGAGATTTAACGTCATAGGTAGGGTTTGTTAAAAGAGAAGCAGTTATTTATAGTGAGGTCAGTGAGATTCCTTGCTTGAGATGAATGGACTGGTCACTGTAAAGAATAGCCTCTCTATTTCCAGGTGGTCGAATGCAGATGACCTAATAGTTCTCTTTCGTCTTGGATTTTTATGGTGCTGATTACATTAATTAGGAGAAGATACTGTATAATGAACCTCTTCAGGAAAAAAAAATTAATAGGTTACTTTAATAAGTTTTTTCTGTGATTTGTGTTGCTAATATGAACAGCAATTAGCCAGCTAAGTAATGAGCCACTAATGAACATGTCTTTCTTAGATTACTTTGCAAGTGCACTAGAGGTGTTGTACTATAAAGTCAAGCAGTGATTTCTTTTCTGTGGGTTACTAGTTTGACAGTATTTTTAAAAGCCCACAATAATGAACCCCATTATTTATTGAAATGGCCCTAAAACACCTCATTAAAAGTTACCTCACAATTCTTAAATTGTCTCTTTCTTTAGACAGTTGTTCTTGGGTTTTTTTGGATTTTTAAAAATTGATACATAATAGATGTACAAAGTTTTGATAATTTAATAGATTTATATAATTTATAAAGATCAAATCAGTGTACTTGGGATATTTATCATATTAAATATGTGTCTTTAATCTAGTACCATTTGAAGTCTTGTCTTCTACCTATTTTGAAACATATAGATTATCCTAAACTATAGTCATTTTACTGATCTAACATTGGGTCTTATTTCTTCTATCAAACTTTATATTAGACAGTCATTTTATGACACATATATTCATACAAAACTCTATTCAAGGCTGGTAGAGATCATTTCTACAAAGTAGCCTCATACAGGTGAGATGGGAAAGGCTGAACACTCATCCAGGTGGGTAGGTGCTACAAGATTTCACTTAGAACTGTCTCTTCTTGACTAAGTAAAACATTCAATTTAACTTTTGAATTTATTTGAAATTCCCCAGTTTCAGGGCCCAAAATAAAGCCTTACTTGACAAAACGTTAAATCACATGTGATTGGGCAGCTTAGTGTGGTGGAGAGCAAATAATACTGGGATTTCAGAATCTTGAATTTAAATCTTTCTCTAGTTTTAGAACTCAGTCAAGTCTTTTAATCTTGACCCTACTTTTTAATCTGAATAGGGCATTTGGCTGGGATTTTTCTCTGAATCTGTTTCCAGCACTAAAATTTTATGACTCAAATCAGATGATTTTCAAAACACAGGTTAGAATAATTTCTTGAATTTCATGTTTCTTTTAATCACATAATGCAATAAGTATATATGACCTTTACTTTTTGTTTTGCCTGTCCTATCTCAACAGTATAAAATCTTTGAAAACAATACCAATTCTAATACAAAATTTCACCCAATGTAAATGCATTCTAAACAAAGCTCTCTGTTTATTGTAACATTGCTAGAAAGCTTAGGAAATCCAGATCTTTACTGTGAAGCTTCAGGCCACCATTTCTGGTATCAATATTATTTTTAATTTAGTAACTGGTACTAATAGAGTGCCTGTCCTAAATAGGACAGTATAATTATATTCTGGTTATTTTTGGAGTTGTTAAAAGATATTTTATTGAGCTCAGTCTCTGATGAATTTTTACACACAGTGATGATTTACATGAACAAATTACATGCCCTACCATTTTTTCTGGTATTTACAAAATAGGGCAAAATTTGTTTAAAGAGGAAACTATGCTGAACAAAGATGACCTACTTTTCAGTTTAATCAAACTTTTAACTGATAGTGTGTTAACTATTCCTTTCCCTCTTACCACGAAAAAAAAAAAAAAGACTGAATTCACTTTTTTTGCCAACTTACTAATTCAAATGATGTTTACTTAAGTTTGTTTAAATCTAGAGGTTTTTATCATGACATCTACACTGAAATGATATTGAATCAGGTTTTGTCTTTAAAGACACTGTGGCTCCTCCCTTTAATGATAGGATGAGGGAATAAAATCTCTACAAAATATTATGACTTTATATGATGTCCTCTATATGTATTTTTTGTGTGAGTGTATAAACTCTCTTTTCTATGAAGCACATCATTTTCCAGATCCTCTTGATGTGCTTTAGCAGAATGCAGACCTCTGAGTATGGTAAATATCAACATCTGTGATACCGACCTTCATGTTAATATTTTAGTTCTTCTCAGCAGTAACTCACCCTTTTCAGTTATTTCATGCAACTCTGAGGCAAGAGAATGGATGCTAAATGATTCTGCTTTTGCTCCATTGAGCAAAACACCCTTGAAAGATGTCATGCTAAGTCTTCTAGGAATTCATTAATCCTTTGTTCGTATTTATTCTGGCATACTGAGAATTTTGACTAGCTGGCCAACCGACAGCTCATTAGGGTCTGCAGGGGCTCTTCCAAACACATCATCCACATATGCCAAAGGACCAGCTTTGAGTTGCTTTTCATTTCTCTATAAGCCAGGATCATCAAAAAGCCTTCTTTAACATCTTTAGCATTGACTGTTACCTACATCATTACCTGCTGAAGTTCCCAAGGAAACTCACATCTAATTTATTTTCCTTCAGATTACACATACACTCTCTCTCTCTCACTTTGTATTAAAGTAGTCTTGCCTCTAGGCTTTGTGCTTCCAAGGGACAAGGGTTCCTATAAATAACGAAAGCACAAGGACTAGAAATGTTTTGTTTTATGTCTTTATTCTCACCCAGGATTAACAGTTTCATACACTATATATTTTTTTTCCTTTTTTTTTTTTTTTTTCTTTGAGATGGAGTTTTGCTCTTGTCACCCAGGCTGTAGTATAGTGGAGTGATCTCAGCTCACTGCATCATCTGCCTCCTGGGTTTAAGCAATTCTCCTGCCTCAGCCTCCCAAGTAGCCGGAATTACAGGCACCTGCCACCACTCCCAGCTAATGTTTGTATTTTTAGTAGAGACTGGGTTTCACCACGTTGGCCAGGCTTATCTTGAAGTCCTGACCACAGGTGATCCACCCGTCTCGGCCTCCCAAAATGCTGGGACTGCAGGAATGAGCCACCGCACCTGGCTACCATATTTTAAAATATTAGAAGTGTTTTCAGAACATAACACTGTATTCAAGGCTACTTAAAATGTATGAAATGAATGACCTATTCACCAAGAAAACAGAGGAGACTAAGGACCATGTCTTGTCAAGAATGTTGAAAGAAAGATATTACACAGAGTAAAATGGCTTTCTTTTTTGAAATTTAAGGTAACAAATTTATAAACTGAAAGATTCAGAGGTACATAATTTCAAAGGCCAATACCATAGGAATAATGAAGTCAAAACAGGAAAGGAAGAAAATATGAACAGTTAACAATTAATAACAATATATAATTTAAAGCCATGCACCCTTCATAAATATATTATAGGAGTAATTCTTTAAAATTACCGTGATTAAAAGTTATTTCCTTCAGAGAAGAATAATTCTTTTAATCTGCTAACCTAAAAAATTCTGTTTATAATTTACTGTCCTGAATTTTATCAATATTGCTTAAGTATAGACTCATTTTTTACAGAAATATTAAAAATTTTATTACCATTTGCCTTTGCAAATGCAGTAATCATTTACATTCGAAACTCAAGCAAATTTAGGCTAATTGCCTTGCAAAGTGTTAATCTAGAATATTACACTCAAAGTGTGGTCCACAGACGCCTGAGATTTTATGAAGTCAGAACTATTTTCATAATAGTAAGTTGCTACTAGCTTATTTCACTGTGCCAGTATTTACACCAACGGTGTAAAAGCAAATGAGGGGAAAGTTGCTGGTCCCTTAGCTCACATCAGTGTATGGCACAAGTTGCATTTGTTGTCATTGTGTTCATGGTCATGGTCATTTTTACTTTTTACTGGAAAAAAAAAAAAAACTTTAAAAAAAGCCAGTTTTCTTTAAGAATGCCTTTAATAGATTTGTAAAAAATTATATTAATTTTATTAAATCTCTACCTTTGATTACCTATCTCTTTAACCTGTTAATGAAATGAGAGGTCCACATAAAACACTTTTGTGACATGATGTACAAAATAGTCTTGAGAACAAGTACTTGTGTGATTGAATGGTGAGTAGCTTTTTTCATAAAGCATTATTTTTACCTGAAAGCATAACTGACAAACTATGAGTATTCAGTAAGAAGTTGGTAGACAGTTTCTCAAAACTGTATAAAGCAAGCCTGTCTGTTGAAGAGAAAGCACGAGCAGTATTTGTAGTCAGTAATAAAGTTTTAGTAAGGGACAGTTAGAAATTTTTAATGTTTTTATCTGCGCCCTGACTTTGTAGCCTCCCTACACATAAAGATTTCTCTTATGAGCTGGGTACATGAATAAATGTGATTCTTTTGATATTGTATAATCAATGTGTTATTTACAAGATCTGCATAGGTCAGTGAGCCAATATTTTCCAAATGATAAATACATGATGTTACAAAATCAGGCATGAGTACAAGATGCATTTGAAATGCAAGCTAGAAAAATGGATTTAAATGTAATAGAGCATATGACATTTACTCATATAGTTTCAGATTCTACATTGAATCTTACTTTTAGTCAAGTTTTGTTATAAAAGCAAAAAAAAAATATCCACAATTACCTGGAAAGGCTGGTAAGATACTCCTCTCTTTTTCCACTTTGTGAAATCGGTTAGTCTTTACGTATTTCAACTAAATAATATCTTGCCACATATGAAATTTTAAAAATAGGTAATCAGGCTCCAGTTCTCTTATATTTGGCTAGATATTAATGAGATTTGAAGAAATGTATAGTAATACTGTTCTCACAAATTTGCTGTTTTGGAAGACGTATTTTTCATAAAAAGTTATTTATGTTCACTTGTAACAGATTCATCATTGTTATTTTAATGTGAATTAATACATTCTTAATTTTACTTTTTTAATATGGCAAAAATCAATAGATTTAGCATAACTATTACATAAACTATTAGAACCATTGGTCTAGAACCTTGGTCTTTAGTCTTAAATTTTTGTAGTCAGAGAAAGGTGGATGTTTTGCTTTTGGTTGTGCTTTTGCCTTTTAAAAGAATTTTTGCTTATGAAAATTGCAATAATCTTTAAGCCTCACCATTAAAAACCACTGTGCTCTTTCCAATGGCCTCACATTGCCCTGAGCACTATCTGATGTGTGCCTGATTAGGGAACATCCAGGAAAACAGAGAACTACAAAGTCCAGGTTTTAACATTTATCCCTATCTGTAAATTAAAACAGGAATTAGAGGTTATCAGTCTTGGTAAGCTGGTGATGGTAAAGACCCTCCAGTGAGTTAAGTCAGCAGGCTCTGGTCACAGTAGGTTGTGATAGTTGACACCTACTTTCAGGACCAAGGCCATGAGTTAATCATTTATCATGTTAAATATAGGAAAATGTTTGGGGATACATAGAAGGCATTTTTCTTTCTTTTTTTTTTTTTTTTTTCTTTTTTTAGTTTTGAGATGAAGTTTCGTTCTTGTCGCCCAGGCTGGAGTACCGTGACATCATTTCAGCTCATTGCAATCTACACATCTCGGGTTCAAGGGATTCTTCTGTCTCAGCCTCCCAAGTAGCTGGGATTACAGGCGCTTATCACTACACCCATCTAATTTTTGTATTTTTAGTAGAGGCAGGGTTTTACCATGTTGGCCACCCTGGTCTCAACCTCCTGACCTCAGGTGATCCACCTGCCTTGGCCTCCCAAAGTGCTTAAATTACAAGTTTGAGCCACTGCTCCCAGCATGTTTAATTTCTTAAGAAAATAAGTCTTAATCCATGTTGAAGTGAATATTCTTTCCTATACAATTTATGCTTGATTTGTATTTTGTAGTCCTGAAAATCCTAATGCTTTGTAAAATCTTCTCTTGGGACATGCTGATTTAAAAAATTTATTCTCATTTTTTGTGATTTATAGTCCACCATATGTGACTCTATTCTTCAATTCACTTATAAATGGTTTGATTCATTCACTAATAAGTGTGTACCAAGTTCATTTGGGCTCATGTTTTGCTTTCAGGCTTGAATGTAACTAAAATTATTATATTAACAGGTTTCTTAACAGCAGCACACCACCTCAATACTTACAGTGCTTTGTACTATGCAGGATCCAGTTCTGTGCTAGCCAATATAATAGATTCTGTTTCTTAAAGCAAAAACATCTTTTGAAAGTTAATTAATACAGAGTTGTTGCTGGAATTGAATTTTTTTAATTAATGTTTTTATTTTTATCAAAGCAATGTTGTTTGCAAAATGCTTTATAGGACTATTAATAAATACTGTGGGCAGCAAATAACATCAGGTTGGAATGTACCAAAACATGTTTTAATTGCCCCATAAAACATGTTATATTATTTCATACTGCTTAAATTAGGTGGAGTTTCCAAGGCAACCCCTGCATCCTATAATGTACCACAATAGTTAAAATAGTGCATACTAAATTTCTGCTCCACTTACAGAAAGCTAACAGGAAAGCTGCACAGGAATGAAGAGCTCCCATTGTTTACAATCCTCTGCAAACATACTCACATAGCCATATAGTATTCAGCAACAAACAATATCAGATCAAACACTCACACCATACAGTATTCGGTGACAAACAATATCAAATCAAACCTGGTCAGATATCCCAAAGCAATAGAAAAGCTCCACGTAGTCAGAATAACAAACTTCTACTTCAAGTGAGCTCTGTGCCATTCTTTCATCTAAGTTAAAATGTATATATTATTTAATCAGCTGCGAAGGCACATATAAGAAATCATATGAAAATGCCCACTGAGAATTAATAGATGTTTCTGTTTTAAAACTTTTTTTTTGCATTTCTTGAAGTATTTTTACCTTTAAATAACATTTATTTTATAAAATTAATTATTGAACTCAATGACCTACAAACTTGCTTTTTCTACTATTTCAATTTATATGGACTAATAATTTGCTTTCTACTTCTGTGATTCCCCACCAATCTACCTGATGAAAATTACTACCACACATTGTTTGAATATGTATTTTAGGATCTAGGTTCTAGTAATTTTATCTGATAAAAGAAAACAGCCTAAATACTTTGAAAAGTTTCAATAAAGAGGTAAGTGTACTTAAAAAAAATACCTTATGAATCTCCAGTATCACAAACATCTCTTCGGTTATATTATTTATAGGTGAATATAATACGTAATTAGGAAAGAGCCGTTTGAAAAGTAGAATATCAGCTTCTATAAATAAAAAGATAAAAATATTTGTGAATTCAAAAGGTAACATGTCAATTCGATTCATATTAATTCATTTTAATATCAACTAATGCTGATCTCAGTTCCTTTCTGTGGATGAGACTGAGAAAATTTGGCATATTCAGTTGAATTTAACAAAAGAAGCAAATATATTTGAATGATAAATAGGTTGAGACGATGAAGTCATTGGAATTTACTGATGATATACAGGTGGATGAGTTAATGTTTGTTGAATCTACTAAATAGATGTACAATATCTATAGTGGTTGTTAATGAATATTTAATTAAAATTATATGTGAATGAAGGGATGAGTGGCATTATTATCTACAACTTACAGAAGTGAAAATTAAGATTTAGCAAGGTAAATGCCTTGCCCAGAGCCAGAGTTCTGGTAGATGGCAGAGTCATTATTCCCTGAAGACTATCTCACTCCGAAGCATATAGTATACTGCTACAAAAAAAAAAAAAAAAAAAAAGCCAGTAATGAAATGTTAAAGATGTTTATTTTGTTTTGTTTTACAAATAAACAGGGCATAACATTTCAAATTGCCTGACAATAGCATGGTTTTGAGATTCTAGGACACCTAATGTAGAGAAAATGAGGAAGTATGAAAACATTCGTGTAATCAGCAATATCACAAGAATTAATCCAGAAAATGAATAAAGAAAAAGATGGTTCAGCAAGAAGAAGTCCCATATGTGGTTTGAAGAGACACTTTAAGAAAAATTATGTCCTAAGTCCCAGGAATTGTTTACAAAATAAATAATGCCTCCATCCTTTTAGCCATTACTCTTTTTAGCAAAATTTTCCATTTTTTATCTTGTCACTATGCAAACAGGAAATGATGATACTAGACAATGTTGCTCATTGGTCTTCCATATGAATGCAAGCTTTCATAAATATTTTCCATAAAACACAATGGCTATAACTACATATGAGACTACAGATATCTTATCAGGGCCAAGAACAGTACAATTTCTGACTTTATTTTTAGTTTTTCTATTATTCAGCTAAAAATTGTGTTTACTTTTTATAACTCTACCATATCATTGTTTGTTCATACTGAGCATGCAATCTAATGAACTGCTTTCTCATTTTGTATAAACTGGTTTACAGATAAAATCTCAGGCATTTTGGCAATTTTACTGATTGTTTGAACCCAAGTAAAAGACTTAACATTTATCCTAATTATGATCCTAATTAAAATTTATGCTTTTAATTTTGACCCTATTTTCAACTCTATCTAATTCAGACTGTGATAGCCTATATTTGCTGCATTTGGGCTTCATCATTTGTGTTTCTTGCATTGTTTTCAAGCCTGCTTTGTAATCTTTTTATAAGTCAGATAAAAAATATAAAATAAATAAATAGGGCTATTAGTGTGGTTACAGAAAAAGTCCCATGACTCCTGGCATTAGGATGGCCAAAATGACATTGAGCAGAAGTCCAATTTTCCGTGCTGTGAGTACATTGTTCAACAAACTGCCCAAACATCTGGTAGCACTAGCATCCAGTTAACATTTTTGTGTATTGTAAAACAGTGTCATGAGAAACACTTTCAAATAGCTGTTGAGTGAATCATATTCCCTCTGTAACTCAGGAGATGGGTATGAAAGAAAGAAGGAATGACAGCCATCAGTAATTGGTGCTAGTGACCAAGGCAAAAACCAGAGTTAGCTATTTTTTAGCTTATTGGTATGATTTCCTCTAGACCTGAGATACATTAGCTAGTTCTTATTTTCATTATTGCTGCAGAATTGCAGATAGGAAATTTTTAATGAGTTAAATCTGAATTCAAATTTTTCACATTTTGTAACTGGCTAAAATCACTGCAGTGTTTTGGATATTCTGGTTCTGAAAAGGAACCAGATGTTGTCAGGGTTCTATGCTTGAAGTAGCTAGTCCCAGGGTATTTCCAGTTAGAATTCATGACATTCTGGATCTTTCTGCCTTTCAATAAATTTCATCAAAGAATAGGTAAGTGACTGAGCTTTCGTTAATTCAATAAAATACATGTATGTAGTCAGTTTATATCTGTCAGGAGCTTAGACTTTCAGACCAAGCAGCCAGCCATGTTACATCTAACATTTTCAAAACTAGTTTGGGATTAGTCAAGGCTGATTGTCAATGTGATCAAAAATTTAAGACTAGAAGTAAAGCTTTGGCTACTCTTTGGATATGACAACTGTTTCTTCTTTTTCTTAATCACCGTCATCACCACTATGTCATCATCAACAATAACATACATTTGCATGATGTTTTATAGTTGACAAATCATAAAGCTGAGTTTGTTTTTTTTTTTCTTGTTTCTACTTTCTATTAAAGACTAATGGTAATTTTTAAAAAAATGGTTCTAGTGAAAACTATGGGAAAAGATGAAACTGCAAGGGAATGCATGCAAAATTAATAGAATAAAGAACAGAATTGTGGAATATATCAAAAACTAGGACACAGTCAGAGGTAATAATTCCAACACAGGAAACTAAGGGGAAAACATAGGAGAATTTGGAGGAGAAGAAAGAATGCAACGTGCTTCAAACAAATGGAGGAACAATTACCTTAAGAGTAGATCAGCTCTGATGTTTACTTCCACATGCAAATTAAGCAGGTTCAAGTCAATGTGTATAATAGTTTAAATATTAACCCCTGAAGCAGCACAGAAATCTAGAGTTCTAGAAGAGGGTAGCTAAAGGTTGAAACCAGATTCCATATACAGCAGATAAAATTACATATCAATATTATTTTAAAGAATACCAATAAATGCTTCAGGGAAATTTGCTATCCTCAAACATGTATAGGACCAGCTGTGTACAGCTCCAGAGTCAAAATAAGAAAAAAATAATGGAATTTGTAGACATATTCACAGGATGAGCAGGCTCACAAAATAGTTTATAATTTTTTTTAATGAATGCCATTTGTTTATCCATTTCTTTGATTAACCAATGTTTATTGAGCCAGACTGCTTTTCAAAGTGCCAGAAATATAATGGTGTCAGAGACAAGCACATTTGCTACCTTTATTGAACCGATAGCTTAGTGAAGGAAAAGATATAAAATCCATATACAAATAATTTAAATTCCAATTATAATAAATTCAATGAAAGACAAGTGCAAGATCTATAATAATTGTGGGAGAATTAGATTAGTCTGGGAGGTTTTGAGAAGGTTGCTTTGTGTTGAAGTGAGCTCTAGCTGAGACCTGATTATCCAAAGAAAAGCTAAGAAAGTGCAGGATCAGGGAACTTAAGTACAAATTTTGCTCATTGCAAATGAGAAAGTAAAGTAAAACCAATATGGATGGAGTCATAAAATATGGGGAAGCATGTTCTTAGATGAGACTAGAAGGTTTTGCAGGATTCACATCATGCTGGGCTCTGTGAGATTTTAGTCTTCACTGTATTATAAGAAAGTGATCATTGAAGAAAAGAAGAGACCAGGATTGGTTTTCTTTAAGATTACTCCAGTTGCTGAAAGGAAAATACATTAAAGAAGCTGAGAGAAAAAAAAGGAACTAACATTTAGGAGGATGCTGCAATAGCTCAACTGGGAAATACTGGTAGCTTGGGCTATGGGAGTGGTAGTGAAGATTAATAAGTTAATTTGAAATATTTTTAGAGTTTTTTGGGCATTCAAATGGATATGAAAGATGATTATGAGAAATGTAGTGAGAAATTCTAGTTTGGATAAAGGGTTTGACTAGATTATTTATAAAGCCCATTCCAAGAAAGTCTATAGTCTTATTATTCTGTAACACTCTTTCAGCTTCTTATATTGCAATTTCATGAAAGGATTGCCTTTGAATCCATTGTTCCAACTCCTCTGGGGGGCTGTGGGGCAGGGAAAAGAATTTCATTTGGCTCTCCCTACTTTTCTGTTTTCTATCTCTGAAGGCCTGACAGAGATGCCCTATTTATTTTTCAGAATTATTCCCTCCTGATAACTGCTGAAGTTAATATATTGACAGTGTGACAGTAGTTGAGGATAACAAGTAATTACAAACAAACACTAAAACTAAAATAAACAGTTTATGCAATGAGACTGGCTGCAGTTCCTTGGGTTGATTATGATTAAAGACCTGTGAAAATCCTCCAGAATGATTCTCCAGCATGCTGAGATCCTGAGGGGAGGGTTCTTTATGGTTCCATCTGCATCAGAGTTATCACCAGGCTCCCTCTAACAGAGACAAGAGATTTTCAATTAAGTCCTTGTGAATAAAGACAAAATCCGTTTCTGAAGCAATTGTCTGGAAATCAGTGGCAACCCAGTTTTCAACATGCAGTGTAGCCATTAGCTGGCCAGGTGCCAATGGTAGAGAGGAGGGGCTGGAGAGAAATAAATAATAAAATATAAGGTACAATGTAATGTCCCTTGACAAGTTTGCTTGCTTTCCTGTAATCCCATCAGTAGGGACAGTCTGATTGAAGATCTGTAATTATCTTTTCAATTTAATATCTATTGGTTATGTGCTATATTCTATTTGTTTTTATAATATTTTAACTCAATAGACATTAGGAGGGAAAAGCCAATATTATTATAAGCTATTGGAAATTGAATTAAAGTGAATTAGCTTTCATCAAATATACATAATCTTAATGCTTAAAAAACAAAGAGAGACTGTTGCTTGCCAGAAATGCTTTCGGTTTTAACTTTGCATGACTGTGGGGTAACATTTCTCATAATATTAAGTTCACAAATCCTAAACCTTTTTGTTTTTCCCAGAATTAACAGAAATGGATCTGAATGAAAACTTAAGATTGTTGTTTGGGGCTTTCTAAATTCAGAATGGTTCTTGGCACATAGGGTTTACTCAATGATTAATTTTGAATAACTGAAGACAAAACATCACAATCTCAATGCATATATGCTGAAAAGACAGGCAAATTTTCTATTGGGACAATAGCTTAAAAGACCAGAAAATAAAAATTACATATTTCATGCTATTATATGATATCCTGCATATATTCAAGGAAGTTAAGATTCATGACCTAGAATAACAGAATTTGTAGACCTGAAAGGAAATATATAGGATAAAACAAACCTGATATTTGGCAAATAAGAGTGTAGAGAATCAGCCAAGAACAGTGCCATGTTTCCCTCTATTTGACTGCCTTCTTGTAGGCAATTGTGTCTTGCCATTTTAGTATTTTGTAAAACATTTAAATTTGCCTTATATATAAGTTAAGCACTTAGCTCTTCCCACTGGTGACCTATATGTTGTTTTCCATGCTTTCTATCCATGTAAATTCAGTTTATAGCAAGGTAATGATTGTGGAGCTCTGCCGAAGAGGAAAGCATATTTTGAAGACTTCTGAGGCAGTACTGCTTCAATGCCTAGTCCCAAATCTTGGGAGTCTTGAATTTGCCTGTGCTGAGATTAGTTGTAAGGTCCCCTTCTCATGTTTTGCAACAAACAATAGTAAAATGCCTAAGTTTGCAAATAATTACTTTTAACAAAATAAAACCAGAAACTGTAAATTAAACTGTATAATATGATCACTCTCATGGTGAGTCTTTTGATTTTTTTTCTTCTGATAGGATAGAGAGATAAAATTTTGGTTGTAGAGCCCAGAATTTCACATAGAAGTATGATTTCTTCATGTGCTTTGAGTGAATAAAAGTGTGACCACCACGAGAGTAAATACATCTTTTCCTCCTTTTTAGCACTACAATTCACAGTCATGGACTTTCTGATTTTTTAAATGACCTTTCTTAGGACCTTGAGTTTCTTTTTAGATTATATGCCTGGCTTCTAGTCCTTTTCATTTCTCCTACAAAGTAAGCTAAGGATCAAGGACAGAGACTAATATTTATGGTCTCCTCTGCTCAGGCATCTCCTGAGGGCCTGCTTTATAGATGCTCTCTGTAGGCACTGTTTATTTTATTTAGTTCTTTTAATAACATTAAGAAGTTCTAACTTATTCCTTGTTACAAACAGGTACCTGTGGATTTAGAGATATCTAAGATTAGCTTCCAGATAAATTCAGGAAAAAAAAAAAAGGATTTTTAACTCATGCTTATTTCTTTTACCAAGTGAGTTTCTTCACTATTCTGATGTCCTCAACCTTTCTGTCTTTACTTAAAGAGGCAAGAACCATAGTTAGGTGTTAAGTAATATTTGTAATCTATTACATTCTGAATTTATAATGCAGTTCTGATAACTGAGTCTTCTGGAAGAACTGTCAAAGAAAAACCAGAGCTGGACAGGAAAGTGGCAAAATCAGATTCATTCAGAAACTCTTCCATGAAGGGAACATACCTCAGTATAGAAGTGGGCTCAATTCCACATATAGCATGGGCAGGTAGAAATTTATAGCCAAGGAGCAGGGTAGAGGGTAGTGGATGGAAAATTACTGAAAGAAAATACCAGGGCTAAGGGAGAGTTCAGCTTCATTCACTGTATTAGTCTATCCATCTCATGAGAATGCCTAAAGAGAGCTGACCCATAAGAAAACCCACGTGAAACCCTGGGTGTGGCACCCAGCTCAGTTTGATCAGGAGCAGATGTGGGTCCTCTTGCTCATCTCTCTCCTTTGTTTCAAAAAAGGAAAACATGTAAAATGTTATTGTCCATTTTTCTACTGTCTTTGACATATTAAAGATTTTTATCATGGAAAAGAAATGTCATAAGCAAATGGTGTATGCCTCTCACTCGTGTCAACTTATCTGGCAATTATTTTTATCATTTTTATTATGTATGATTTCTCATCAGGCTAAAAGAAAAATTAACAAGGCAGTCCTCAAAGATTTCTCGTTCCTCTTTTGATAAATAGCATGATATGTCAGCTTTTTCTGTATAATATGAACTGCTTCCTATAAAAAAACATGTGCCATACAATAATTCCATCACTTTTATTAGCTCTGAGGTTTTTTTAAAAAAAATATTTCAGCTGTTTGCACACAGACTTTCGTGTGAAATTTTTTTTAATCAGAAGTATAAATCAGAGATATAAACTCTGTCTCCAATATCTAACTATTTGTATTAACCTTAAAAAAAAGTAAGCTCATGTTTGCTTATGCTTCTAGCTTTTAATCAAGAGAACTCTTATGAGAATTTTGGAAGATGTACTGTAGAAGCAAGCATTGTAATTAATTAAAAACTGATTCAATAGCCAAACCTAAATTATTCAATGATCTATGCCTTTCAATGTGATATCATATAAATGACTTAATTGATTTGGCCTAGGCTGATATTCCTACTTTAAAAATAAAGGTTCTAGTGATTTATAAGATTAGTGGCTTGTCTGATGCTACCACATCAGGTAAGAACCATGTCTAGAACATTGCACTTCTGATGCCTGGGGCTTTTCTGATTGCTTGTGTCTGCTGGGCAGTGTGTGGCCTAGCACCCTGTGTGGCACTCTGGAAGGAGGAAAGGAAGGAATGCCTGGCCCTACCTTCATCAAGAAGAGTGAACTGTTTTCTTGGAGGAAAACAGAATGTATGCTTATGAGATACCTGTATTCTTTCTTATACTCTAGTTAAATACTGAACTTGGGAGCACAGAAAATTTAAGTATATGACAGTCTCAGGAAAAAAAAAAATGCTGATCGTAGGGTGCGAATGAGAAACTCTAAGTGGTTCGGATAGGAGAGAAGGCTTTTCCAAAAGTCATTAGGCTGTCCCAGAAAACGTGAAAAGAAAGAAATCAAGAAACTTTTTGGTTAATCTTGATACCCATCTTCCTCTATCAGGTAATAAATAAAAAGAGCAGAGGAGTAAAAAGTCATCATGATTCAAAAATAGTATTTGACACATGGATTACTCTTTTCTCCTTGGAATATTTTTTGCTTTCACTTGAATGTTTACTTTGAACCTTTTGTCTTAGTCTTTTTTTCTCTTTGGGTCTCTTTTTCTCTGCAACTTCTAAATTTGGAATGCCTAGGTCTCGGTCCTCGGGCCTCTTTTTTCTTTGTTTTCTAACTGTACTCACTTAACTGGGTGATCTCATTCAGTTTCATGACTTTATTTAGCATTAACATGTTGAAGTCCCCCAAATTTATTTCCCTAGATGAGACCTGTTCCTTAAACAAGAACAAAGAGTCCAGATAAGAAAGATGACTGTCTGAGAAGTCAGAATAGGATTCTCGAAATAGGTATTTGGAATCTGAGCTGATTTAAAATGATAGAGAGGAAGAGTAGATGTATGATGGATGATTAAAAATGCCTGCATACTGTTCAACAGGCCAAGAAGTAAAATAGTTAAGTTTAAATGAAGAGTTTCTGTTGGGCAGCATAGGGCAAAAAAGCTTAGAAAATTTGACTGGTATCATTTTATAGATAGAAATTAAACTTGATAGATGAAATCTTATTTTACATATAGCTGCTCCCTCCTATATCCTGTACATTTAACAGAACCACTTGTATTACTACCAGCAAGTTTGATATTAGAGCCCATTCAAACCATTTTAAGAAATAGTAAGAAACTGATAAATACATTATTATCGAAACACGCTTTTTTTTTTTTCTTTTTTTGAGGGCTCTGGGTTAACAGTGAGAGTGCTTATGAAGAGAGAGTATTTCCTCACCTTCAGTATTTCCCTTGGTATCTGGATAAGAATATTGGTAAAACAGCTATGACTTTGGAGAGAAAAATAAAATTAACAAAACATGACTCACTACAGTTTTGCACAGAAGGGCAGAACCAGGGGAATTTGACCATTCAGTATAACTGACATTAATGAGGTAATTATTCAATGACATATTACTAAAATAAATAGATTTGTATTTATTTTACAAATGAATTTATCGTTAAACAAAAAAGCCAATCTGTGGAATAGGACAGTAAATAAAAAAGCTCTTCAACTAGAAATGGGCTTTTGCCTGGCTTCATTATGGACTCAGCATATGGACTTCAACACACAGTGCAATCTATTCATTCATTATCATTCTCATTTGTAAAATGTAAACGCTACCTGTCGAACTTCACTGAATTGTCTGTGGATTAAATTAGATAATGAACGTGAAAAGGCTTTGATGCACATAAATACAAGGCAAATGGAAGTGAAACTTGGTTACTCCTATTATAAATATTGTATATGTGTAGATTAGAACAGATTGGAAAATAGCAATGGAATTGTGAATTAGTTACATTGCAATGACTGATATTGTAAATAGCAAGAAGTAAGTGAAATTGACTAAATTATAGTTCAGTTATTTCCCCAAGTACTAGGCTTTGATGCCATTAAGCATTTATATCATGAGTACCCTGCACACTTGGTCCAGATGTGCATTAAACCAGCTGCGAATCAAAGAGCACCCAAGTAAAGTTGAATTAAGGAGAGAAAAAAGTAGGGGAGATAAATTAATTTAATACACAAAAAATACAAACATAGATAGGATTTTTTGAGTAGTTGGAACCAAGGTTAAATATCTCTCAGTGATACTTATTTTTTCTCTATCCATTGCTACTTTCTATGTTATGGCTCCATCGTTGGCTCAATTTTTCCATCATGATGTCATGAAAACTATAACATATCCAAAGTCCTATCCTTCCAAGTTCATTGCCAGTGAAGAACACATTTTTCTTCTCCAGCAGTCTACCAAAATCCTTATGTTTTATTAGCTACGACTGGGTCACATTTCCATCTTTCAACAAATTACTGTGACCAGTGGAAGGCAGTACTCTGGTAATGCTAGAGTCAGATAAGTACCCCTGAAATCATAGCTGGAATACAATAGTACTATAATGGCATAGGCCAAGCACAGAGGAAAGATTGAACCATTGAGGAAAATCTTGTTAAGAAAAGAAACAGGAATAGATTAGAAGAGCAGAAATCAGCAAATGTTGACCACAAAAATTAGATTAAAACAATAAGAATTGAACTTGTCAATAAAATGTATTTGTGATTTCTAAGTCTAGTTTAGCTTTTTAAAATTAAGATTTAACAAATCTTAGAAAATCTGACTTGTTCACCAGAATACAATGAAATGTACAAAGGAAGTGGGAAAATAATGAAACAGGCCACTGGGACACCAACAGATATCTCTCAACATACTGCAACAAAGTAAATTGCAAAAGTTTTGTTATGAAAACATAATATAATTTCATTAGGATACAACAAAAACAGTTACTAAGGTTATTGACAAAGAAAGGTTATCTACTCAGTCACCTACAGAGTATTGTAACTAAATGGCAAAGCAAAGAATTGAAGATACATATCTAATTTGGTCAAGGTAGCACTTTAGGATTTGTCTGGTGTTGGTATAGACCGCTGACAAGCATATTGAATAAAAAGTTATGTAATTAAGAAAAAAGGAAGAAGAAAATTGGGTTGTCTTATATGACCATATTAATTCAAACATGCATTTTTAATAATTTTTGGATCCTACAGTCCTGTTGCTTTCCAAGTTAATTTATTTAATATAGAATGTAAGTTTATTGCCACATTAGATTGTTTATTCTACCAGCAACAAATGACATGTAGAGGGGAAACTTTTAGGCCAAGAAACGGTGGAGGATCACTCCCCTGGATTTCTGTGTCTGATGGGCAGCCGAGAATGGAATCCCCCAGGAAGCTTGGTGATGGTGTTTTCTTTGTTCTTGCTATTGCTAGGAAGGTTAGACCAGACCAGAGGGGCAGGTAGAATAGAGTTAACAATGTCTCAGATTCTTTGAGCATAAGTTTGCTTATCTGTAAAATGAGAACACATCATTAAACTTTTCTTCCTGTAGGCATGTTATCAAAATTAAAATAATTAAAAAGCTTTAAGTTAGAGATTTAAAAAATTAAGGGCCCAAATGGGGAGAAATGCCAGACACAGGTGATGGGGGGGATGGAGGCAGGAAACCACATTGCCATGTATGTATCTACACTACAATCCGGCATGATCTGCACATTTACTCCAGAATCTAAAGTACAATTAATATATATAGTTATATATATTAATTACATGCTATAATATTTGGTCAAGGTAGCACTTTAGGATTTCTTTTTATTTATAATGACAAATGATGGCTTTTCAGACTTGGGTAGTAGGTAGATGTTTCCTTAGAAATGAATGAATCATCAAACTTTCAAATAGTAATTAGAATTTTTGAAATTTACATCTACTACATGGAGCTGGACAGGTTTCCAATACTTAGAAACTTTTCTGATGCAATTGGTGGTGATATAAATGAATCTATTTTTTGATATTACATAATAAAACACACCAACATTAAAACTTCCACCTGAGAGTAAACCATGTTTTCAAATGAAAAATGCAGGATTTTTCAAAACAATCCATGGATAAAGATTCATTCAAATTGCCAAATTGACCAATGTGGAGAGTTTATTAACTTGGCTCTGGATTTCCACATTGCAACCAACCTTTAGAAAACTATCATCTTGCCAAGTTCTGGTGTTGTATCAGAAGAGAATATCCATAAGTACCTGAAGAAGCTATTAAAATACTTCCTGCTCTCCCAACTAAATATCTATGTGATCTCAGACTTTCTTCATATACTTTAACTAAACAATATATTAGCAAAGATAATAAACTTAAAATTTGATAATTTAAATTTTAAACTTTTATTAAAATTCATATAAATTTTGTTAAATTTTACCAAATCAAGACAAATTTATTTTAAATGCATACATCTTTTATTGTATCTATTTTAATTTTTAATAAGTAAATATTAACATATAACCAATGCAAGCAAAAAAGCTATAGATTTCTCAATAATTCTTAAGAGTAGACTCTTGCGATCTAAAATGGTCTGAGAAATTCTGCTTTAAACCATTAGGATTCATGTTTAATAATTCTAAAAGTTTTTATTGAATATTCAGATAAGACTGATAAAAATAGTTCAGGAAAGACATATGTTTATCTCCTATGAGCTGATTTAATTTTGGAGACAAGAAACATTCATGTTCATTAAGCAAAAGTGCATAGTATCAAAGAACTTATCACAAATGAGCAACTGCATTGGCTCTGACCCTGCTAACTCATGTTTGGAAAACAACAGAATAGCTTGAGCTTCAGATTTTTAGTTACTTCTTTAATAGTCAAAAAAATGTTTCTTTCTGCATTGAGTGTTTACTATGTTCTTTATGGCAGTTTGGATAATGGAATTTCTGTAAGAAAGCTCTTAATCCCTCTTGGAAGCATGCTGGTGTTATTTTCTTTTTCCTGGAAATTTCATTTTGCTCTTTGAAAGACTCCCCTTTTCCTGTCTATAAATTTCATCACCTTTTGAGTATTTTCTGAAATTCTGTGATGGTCTAGTATGATAATCAGAGCTGTAGAAATTCTGAACAGGATGAGGATAAAACAATGTAGAATCACAGGGAAGTTCTCTGGAGCAAAAAGACGGAATCTGAATAAGAGACAAATTTTGATAAACTGAAGGAAAGATTATGTGATGGGTTTTTCTGGTGTGACACGAAGTCACAGCATTGAGATTTATTATGTAGGGTCTATGGGTAGAAATGAGGAGCTCGATGTGACTGAGCAAAGAGTTCACATAAAAGACTAGTGAAAAACACCACTGGGATAATAGAATGAAGCCACCAAAGATGACTGTCAGTCCTGAGACTTAAGATCCTCTAATTACCAAACTGTGCTCCAAACTGTACTATGTGAACTAACAGAGAAAGGCAAAGCCATTTAAGTAAGTATACATTTGTATTTCAGTATATTTGTGTTTTAATAGTTGTATATATATTTTAATTTAAAAAATAAGTGAATTTATTTTAACTTCTGTCAAAAACAAATATGCCAAGTAGTTATAAAGGCATAATGGTAGTGATATAAAATTCCTCTATAAATATATTTACTTCAGGAATAACAATGTGTTGTGTCAGTTTTTAAATGCCTTGAGTAAATAAGAGTATACGTGGAAGCTAGAAGATAGATATCAAAGATACAGCTATCTAGAATAAATTCACACTAATATGCATCAATCAACTACCAAACCAAAAAACTTGGAAAATATAACTGTCAATACACTGAGCTTCCTTGCCAGTTATATCTCTAGAACCATCTTTCAGACATTGACTTTTATTTTCTTTTTTCTGTCCTCATGTGCCAAAAATTTGAGCCATTCACCGCACCTTTTCAACTTTTTAACCTGCTATGAATTACTGTTTCACTAATCTAGTTCTGAAGTTGTTTACATTCATCTATAGTACATTCAACTTAAAAAAGACATTTTTAACTGCCTACTCAAGGATAAACTATGTACAGATACTGGAAATCTGGGTAATCATGTTAATTGCTTTGCTTTGGGCAAGTTACCTGGGCATCAGTATTATCTGATGATGTTTGTGACCCTTTCTAACTGTAAAATGTATGAAAGACGCAAAGTGTGCTAGGCATGCTACCGGATGTGCTGTCTGCCATCTCATTTAGTTAACCATTGCCACAATTATATAACTATAGCTATTCCCAGGCAATACTATTTTATAAGTGAGATTGCTGAAACACAAGGAGGATGAGTTTCACAATAAAACGATTCCTCATAAACAGAATAACCTTATGGCTGAGTCCTTTAGTAGTGCTCAAAATTTTTACCTTATTTTACACAATAAAATAGCATAAGATGGAGACACCCTGAAAAAGAAGAAGAAGAAGAAGAAGAAGAAGCCAAGAAACTTAACATGGATTTAATAATGATTCCTGGGAGATGTAATCTCACAACTCCATGTACTGGGATGATTATAAACAAGACTTTTAAAGTCATTTACAAACCCAAAGTAGTGAATAATTTGGATCACAGCTATTCTTAGCAAATGAAAAAAAAAATCATCTATGCCAAGGTTATGCAAATGAAACTTGAGATTTAAAGCAAAATGTCCATAGAGAGCATCTTTCAGAAATTCCAAAATGCAGTCTCTCAACTAGCTCTGGAAAATAGGGTTCATTGACCTTAGAAGTGACTTATGAGATACTGATGCCAAAGATTATTATGAATGAATAATTTTTATAAAATATGGAAAAATGCTATATCTAAATTAATATATTATTTAACAAATGCTTTAAAATGTACAACCAAATTTTAAAATTACATATTATATGTAATTATGTAACTCGTAGACGGAAAATTGATCACTGTTTTCAGATCTTTTTATTTGGAACTGGTGAAGTCCCTTACCTTTGATCAATTATAGTTACATGTCTAATGATACATAGCAAGGAAATGACAAAGAAGAGATTGAAGCTTAGGTCTGTTTGAATTCAAAGTGCGTTTCAATGTTCTATAAATCATGTTGTTAAAGTATTATGTGACTCTCTATGGATACTAGGATAATTCAAAGGAGATTAATGATTATTAAGGTATGTGAGACAGTCTTAATGTTAGATATAAGATTTGAACTCAACATTGAAGGGTAGTTAAGATTTTTATTGTCAGAAAAAGCACTGCACTTGGTGTGAATGTAAAAAATAGAGTAATTCCATTCCCCAAAATTTCTCTGATTTGTGAGCTCATAGTAATTCTAGTATTTTACTACCAGAAATGTTGTACATTTATTGAGAATTTACAGTACCATGCATAGCTTGTTGGAAAATCTTCTTATTCAATACTCATAACTGCCCTGAACATTGCTGTTGCTTCCATTCTACGACAGAAGAAATTGAGGGAGATGAAGATTAAGTAATTTGCCTGATAGCTAAAAGAAAATAGTAGCACAGTGGTTGAAACCCAAGTATTTTCAAATCTACCACCTTAGTTCATAAACCATGACATTCTGTAGCCTTTGTCTTTCATTTCATTTTAAGATTAGTTTTTTTTTGAGTGTGAGAAAGAGATGAATGAAGACTAGAATCATCAAGGAAGGTTTTATGCAGCTACCATATTTTGAGTTTGGCCTTGAAAAATATGCACAATTTAGATATGCAAAAGGGAGACTGGCAAATATAATGTGAATAAAATGGTAGAACTATGGTAGAATTGTGTATGGTAGGAGAGTGCGAAGTGTGTACAACTACACTCACTACAATTAACTAGTGAACAAGGAGAACATGGTTTTGTCATTGTTAATTCTTTGAAATTTTCTTCCCCTGAAAGTTTTCCTTAATATCTAGAAGTACATGAGTGCTGAGTTATGGTGATTCATTGAGGGTTTCAGAAACAAATATCCATAATATGTTACCCAATAAGGAATAATAAATGACCTTGCCATAATGGAGTTAATACAAATTTTACCTCCCATCAGATTGTTAGAATTATAATCCAGCTCTCATGTCCACCAAAGTTCACAAATAAATTATTTTTTAAATCGGGATCAACACTGATACAAATGATGCCAGGTTCCACGGTACTTACCTAATTGGGAAGCTCAGGCAAATGAGCTACTATATGTTCTTTTTTCCCTCTTTCCAAGTCACTCCTGTAGGCAGAATTAGGTAGTGCTTAATGTAAGCATGAGCGCAGACATTTCACATGCAGCTCTCATTGTGTCCTCTGTCCTCTGTCCATCACTTGTTTTAAAATTATAAACCTATAAAAAAATCATTTTTGTTTCAAATAGAAAAAAAATTAAGTATAATTTCAGTTGAAAACCACATAATTATTTATCACTCCTGAATCTGGTATTCAGAAGTACATTTAACATTGCACAGGCTAAATATAATTTGGCCAACTCATGTAAAATCTTTATTTCCTTCCATTTATTTTGAAATCCCCTCATTGCTTCTCCCCTACCTTTACTCTTTGGCCTAATTTGTCCATCACCACTCTCTGCCTGTCCATTTCTGCCCACTTATCAATGACCAGCTTAGGTTCCATTTCCTGGAGTGTTTTTCTCTTAGCACTCCAGTCCTCACTATCCTTACTTTCACCTCAGTTTCTTTATTGTTTTGAGTGATATATACACACATTATACAATTAATTCCATTCATGGCATTAGAATCTGTACAAACATTTATTTGGTACAACACTAATACTTAGAATGAAAGAAATTGGACTTAGAATTATTTTACACACAACATCTATAGACTTTGTAGTGCAGATTGAGTTCCTGGAATATTCTGGTTGGTCGATTTGCCTATGGTTGCTCATGTGGAACTGTACCCGTCAACAATTGTCCTGTTTCTCACCTTCCTCTGTTACTGGCTTCTTACAACCATTACCTTTCTAGACTGCCTAGAAATGATCTTGCTTGTTCTTTGCCTGTCTCTGGCACTTAAAATTTTCCCAGTAGATACAAGATTCTGCCTTTTGTTGCCCATGTTTAGAGCTCTCTGTCTTGTCATTGAAGCATTTAGATACCCCACTAAGGAGATTCTAGGCCACATTAAACTTGGGCATAAAACCATAATTACTAAAGCATATCTGCTTTGCAGTTTCTATGATTTTCCTTATGAACACTGACCTCCAGGAATCTTACAGTATTGTTAGAGCATTTATTTTCTAGCCTGTATGGTGTTTTGTATACTACTCTTTTCTTTTTCTGAATTGTCTTAAACTTATAGAGCACTATTGTCTTATATTGCGTCTATCTATCTATCTAACCTACCTACCTATCTATATATCTATTAATCTATCCATCTATCTTTCTATCAGTCATCTTGCCAGCCAGGCAAACATGTATATAAATGAACACATTATATATTATATATAAGATATATATAATATATAATATAGCTCTATTTTAAGCAAATTATCCTGCTACCTATTATAAGGTATAACAATTTAGTTAGAAAGAGCCAAATAACTATATAACACTAAGGAATAAGAGCATAGTAGTTGTTCAATAAATACTTTATTCAAAAATACATGAGCACTAATCTCCAACTATTAATGTTATAAATTTTCTATAATAGCAAGGGACAATTTTTAAGCAGCCAAACTAAAAGTCTATTGAATGGATGGTAAAATAGTTGTCTCCCAGACTCTTAGGGTTGATCCCATCTTTACATCCAGATAAAATCAATACTGAACACATACATTCTGCAACTATACATTTTCCTGTGCTTTGAAAGATATTGAAAAGTTAGATTTTTTTCTGAAACTTGAAGTTAATCTTTAATATATTTTCAAGAAATTATTATAAATATTTATTTTAATTGCTGTTGCATAAGAAAACTTTATGCAGTAGGGGAAAAAAATGCCAGAAATAGAGCAATGCAGCAAAAAAAGAGGATAAAATGACTCATTTTCCCAAGAACAAAAGTCAAATGGCAAATGTCTGTCATTTCTAGCTCTACCACATCAGACTTTTGGTTTCAACTGTAATAAAAGGGATCCATTTAAGTTTGCATAACTCTCCTTATCCTTGCTTATCTTTCAGAATGCATTAACACAAGTATGCAAATAATTGAAAAACCATGGGCAAGGCAGAGGAGAGTCAGAGAACAAAAATCCCCAAAGAGCAGAACTAGCGCATATGTGCTAGTATATTTTCATACATGCTATCAATATGTATCAATAACCCAGCTAAATTCTACCATTCCTCTGGGTTCTAGTGCCTAAAAGTCATGAGGAATATGGTAACAGATGTGTGGAGCACAATCCCAACTTTCAGAATAGTAGACAGTTGAGGCTCCCAGGGAGAGATCAGAGAGCGTGCTTTGGGTGGTTAGCCAGGCAGAATAAACAAAAGGAAAGTTCACACCTCTTAGGTTTTCTCTTCCTTGCTTTCAGTTGAGAGAAAGCACCAATTTCAATCTGTCCTCAGCATTAGGAAGAAAAGCATTTATCAAGGGATCATGCTGCTGATCCAGGAATGTAGAAATTTAAGCATAATTTTCAAATGAGTATAGAAGAGGAAGACAAATATTTGACATTTTAGAATGTAAAAACTGAAAAGAATATCAGGAAAACATCATTTACAGAGTTTCTATTCATTACTCCATACATACCAGAATACATAAACTCAAAAATTTCAAAGTCAAACAGTTTTCATTATTTTCAGAGTGGATTTCTTTTTATATTTAACTTATTTTCAGTGTATTTGATTTTTTTCAGTTTGAAAACACTTTCACAGATATTATTTGAGTGAAGTAAGCAGTATAGTGCTTAAACTTTCACTGCAGGTCAGCCACAAAGGACATAATTATTTTTACCAAGATAGTTACTTTCTTTTTGCCTCAGTTTCCTCATATATAAAATAGAGATGATAATAGTACCATCTAATGATGCATTAAACAAAAATAAATGTATAAGGCCCCCAACCAACTGACTGGACAACCTCTTGGCCAATGGGATTAAAAAAAAAAAAAAAAAAAAAAAAGCCTGAAAAGCTAATTCAGGCCATGAGGGAAGGGGAAGAGGGAGTCAGACATACTGTATTATACTCTCCTTCCTTTGGAATTCAGTCACGACTGACCAGCATCAGTGTTAACACAGAGAGATATTCAGGCTGACCAAACAAATTCTTAGTAGCAAATAAGATACCATGTTCCAACTTGTCTGTCACATGATGTTTCTTTGACACATGTTGAAATGATCCTGCAAAAGTCTCTTATAGGGAAAATTTACATTCTGTAGAGAAGCTCCTTCTTTTACTAGGTCTTTTCCAGAGAGTCTGACATTTTTCAAGATCTGAATCTATGCTCTCTAAAGCCTGCTACCTGGAGGCATCATCTACATGACATGAAGCTTGGGCTTCCACAACCCTTTCCTGCCTTACCTCAACTCAAGCTGACTTCAAGTCTTCAGGCAGAGCTTAACTCTTTCAACCAATGGTCAATCAGGAAATTTTGAAATCTTCCTGTGAGCTGGAAGCCCCTTGCTTCCAGATGACCTGCCTTTGGGGCTAAACCAATTATACCAAGCCAATGTATTGAGTTATGTCTTTGACTATAACTTCTGCCTCCCTAAAATGTATAAAATCAAGCTGTAACCAACACCATAGGCATATGTTCTTAGGACCTCTTGAGCCTGTGCCATGGGCCATGGTCCTTAACCTTGGGGAAATAAACCTGTAAATTGAGGTTTATTTCAGATACTCAATTTAAAGATTTAATATATATAAAACAAATAATTTAACATATATAAAACATTTAGACTTTATAGCTATCATCTCATAGTTACTCAATAGCTATTTTTAAGTTTCATCACCTAGAAAAACTGTCTATTCTCTCCATTTCATGTACAAAAAATCCAGGATCCATGGATATTAGGTAACCTGTTCAAGGTCATAGAACACTTAGTGGCAAAGTCAGAGTTGCACTTTGTACAATATTACCTTTGCGTTTACACAGGTGTTAACTAATCTTATTTGTAGGCCATTTCCAAATCACATTGACTTCTCTCATAGAACTTCTATTCCCCTTACTTTTTCACTCATTTTCTCATGCATTTTCATTTCTATTTATTGAAAAGACTGTGAGCTCTGTATGATGAGAATTACATTTACAGTGTGACCACATCTTTCATAGCTCCTGTTCTCATACTATAAAAAATAATTGCACCAGATACTTATCAAAAATGGAGAGGAAGATTTCATTCAAGACTATTGTAAGGGCCAAGACTTGTCATAGAAGAGAGAGATTGAATTTAATACCCCTGCCAAAAAAAAAAAAAAAAAAGCTGGAAGATTTTTAACCACTTGGGTGAGCTAATGGAAAAGCATGATAGGATGTTATGAGGGAATTTTCTCCATTTGGTCAGGCTGTGTGTTTGTTTATTGTCATTTGTTGAAAAAAGCCTCCTACCCTCCAAGAGATGCAGGGAGACAGGGACTCTACCTTTTTTGACAATTATATTTCAATGGGATGGCTCACAAGTTCTTTAAAAAACATTCCTGGGTTGAAGATTTGTATCTCAAAGGAGAAGAGAAAAAGCAAGGGCAAGTTTTCTAAATTGAATGCTCTAAGTAAAGGGAGGTCAGGGACCTCTAGGTAGCAAGAAGCCTGTCTAAATTTCAGTTAGGCTGAGGAGAACATTAAGGACATCTTGGTCAATATGAAAATCAGGGTATCTTCACTAAATTTATTTTTTGGAATCAAAAATGATCTTAGTAAACTTCTGATTTTTGTAATGTGTTTGTTCAATTAATAATTTTCTGGGGAAAGGGATTACCAGGGAAATCGAAGAGAGTTCATAGTAAGTCAATGAGTTTAATGAATCATAACCAATCTCTTGTCCAGAGGGAAATAGATTTTTCAGGGCTACAACTGACAAGCAGTCAAATGGATTGCCTCTTTTATGTGTGTGCCGTCTTTGCCCCTTATGGGATGAAAGTGCTCAAGAGCATTTACATGCTTGCAAAATAGCTAAGGAAAATATGTAAAATAAGAAATTAGCTGTTCAGATATAGATGTTTGGAGTGTTTCAAACTACATGGAAGTTTTAGCAGCTAGCACTCAAAAGAAGGGATACAGGCATTACACGTGGGTAAAAGAGCTGGTAATGGTGAGTGGCTGGCCTGGCGCTGTCAGAGCACCTGGTGCTGTGAACAATCGAATGACTTCTAAAAATGACAGATAATCCCATGTACAAGGGTTATCATTTTTCTGTTAAATATATTTAAAGTGTTCACTAGGAAAATGTCTTGGTCTTAAATTTTAATTTTATATGGAGTATAAGTTTATATTAAAAAGTTTTTATAAAAAGTCCAGTAGATATTTATAGATAAGTAATCATTAGTAACCATATGTTAAATTCTTTTAAAGAGTTAATAGATTTTTAAAAAGAGAAAAAAATGATGACAGTAAGATTTCCAAGGGTTAACTAAAATTATCTGTTCTCTTAATTGATGGAAAGTCACCATCTGGAGCTGCCATATTTTCTGTAAAGATTTTTTTTTTCTTTTGGTGACACTATAAGAGAGGAAATGAGCATATAATTCCTGTTCTGATTGCAAGAAGGGAGCAGTCCAGACCTAATTAACTAAGAGGCTTAATGACATAATTTTAGAGTACATGTGTAGATCAGTCCCATTCTGTGCCTTTGCTCTAAAAGTACAGCAGCCAGCCATAGGCAGCATGAAGACTTTGAATAGCAAATTTCCCAATGGCAGTTGTAGGACAGAACATACACAAAAAGTTTTCCTGAAAACCAATATGCAAAGAGGATCAATAGGATAAATGCCGGGCAAACTTGGAGTTACCATGGTGCAACTGTTCTTTATTTATTGATGATCGTTTATGATGTATGTTTTTAAACATATATTATTATTTTATCATGTAGCAAAAGATTATATAATTTATAATGGCTAAAAGTTTCAGACACCACTGTTTACCTGGTACCAGCTATTTAAATTAAACATACGCTTTTAGGAGAGAATGAATAGCGTCTTCAATGGAGCAAGCTTTGAAAATTCAATTTTTGGTAATAGTATCTTCCAAAGAAAGAATAAGGCTGCTGTCTAAAGCTATGTTACTAAAATCTCTAACAACTCAGAAGTGAGGGGTAACCTCTATCTAAATGACAATATGTATACTGACAAGGAACTCCAAAGTACGAAATCCCATTTTACTTGACATATCCTAGCAACTTTTGACACAGTGGATGACTTTTTTTTTCCTGTGAAGCTGGAAGCATTCCTTACATGGCTTTCAAGAGTCTCCATTCCCCGGGTTTTTTTCCTATTATATTGGCCACTACTTCTTAGTCTTCTTTGTTGGTTCCTCTTCCTTTTCCCAACCTGAAAACGCTGAAAGTCACAGAGATTTATTTACACTCAGACATCCAGGACCATGACTTAAATGCCACGTGTATGCTGCTGAATCCCAAATTTATGTCTTCAGCCTTGTTTCTCCTTTCTTGAAGTCCAGACATGTATTTCCAATGGCCAGACTGATATTTCTTCTTCTCCATTGGAATGCTTAATATGTCATTTCAAACTGAAAGATTTCTGAACAGAATGTTTTGTTTCTCCTACCCCCAAACTTATATGTTTTTCTCCATCTCAGTGCATAGCACATTGTTCACCCAATTGATCAGGACACAAACCTAAGAACAACTTTTCCCTCTCTTTTCTTAAACCCACATGCAATCTGTGAACAATATGTTCAAATTATTGCAGAACCTGACCATTTTCCTCCGCCTTTTCTACCGCTACCCTAATATAATCTCATGTTTTTTAAATACATCAATAAATTTACTTTTTCTTGTACTCTAGACTTTCAAAAGTCTATTCTATATGCATGGCGACCAACACATTTTGAAAATGTAACTCTGATGTTATTTCCCTTCTTTATTCTCTTCCCATTGCTTCTCATTACACTGAAATTCCTCCATGTGACTTATTTTACTATTTTTTTTTGTAGAACAATAATTAAGAGTGTGAGAAACAGGGTCATAATTCTTAAATTTGAATTTAGGCTCTAGTGCAGAACTTTTGGCAAGTTGTTAAATCTCTCTGAGCCTCAGTGTCCTTGTTCACAAATGAACATGATACTAGTACTACTTCATAAGTTTCTTTTTATGAAAAATAAGATATTTGATAAATTTAAGAAGCATGTAAAATTGACAATTTTACTTTTTTGGTATAATTTTCAATGAACACAGAGTTCATATGTGTAGTAGTTCTCAGTGAAGGTTAAAAATTAGTTATGATAATGTTACCCATTTGAACCTATGAGTTCCATGAAGCGAATGACTGGGTTTTTCTTGTACATTCCGTATCCAGAGCCAACTACAGAGCTAACAGGTGTCAGGCATCAATTAGTAATTGCTGAAAGAATAAGTGAATGAATGACACTGATAAAATTGTCATCTATGTTTAGTCTCAGATATCTTTGCACTTTTGATCCTCTGTTTTCCAACTGTTCATATACTTGCATTTGCCTAAGACCTGGAAATTCCTTTCTTCAGAATCCATCCTTCCTATCACTGTATTTTCCCTTTGTGTTTATGCCCTTTTCCTACACTGTTAAACTCTTGAGCCAAAATCCAGACCACTTGCAGCTGCCAACTTTTCTTACAAAGTAAGTTAAACCCATCTTCAAGATTTTACAGCATTTCTCATGATCTCATCACATCAATTTATTGCCTTAAGCAAGATACTTATTTATTTTTTACTGAGTAGTACTGGAAATGAGAAAAGAAAGTACGAAAGTGTGTGTATATATATATTTGCATCTGTGTGTGTTTGTGTGTCTGTGGTTTCTTCTGCCCTCAGAACTACCTGTGGAAAATCTAGCAAAGAGGAAATCCGTAGATGGCTTTTGGGTATCTATTTTGGTCCTGAAGTCACTGTTTCCTCCTAAAGGGCTATGGAATTTATTAATATTGTACCTAAAATATTTCTGGGTTTCTGCCTTCTGGACAAATAGTTGATTTACCCTTCATGATTTTCATGTGATTGTATGTAATCATGTGGTTGGTTCTGGCCAGTGAATTGTAAGTGGGATGATGTCTGTTGCTTCTGGGCCAAAATATTTAATTATTACTGCAACGCCTTTCAGAGATGTCTTTTCTCTCTAGCATAGTGATTAGCCTTATTAAAGATGGTGGCTCTTCCAATAAAAAGGATACTTGAGTGGCTACAATGAACACAGCCCTCAACCAGACTGTGGTGAAGGCTGTATATGTAAGAAATAAATTTAGTGTATGTAAAAAACTTTTGTTAGTTGTGCCACTAAGACTTGGAGTCCTTGTTATATCAATATAAACTGATAAACACATAAGTTGAATATTATTTTTGACTCCTCTTATTTTGCAATGAGAAAAGTAGACATGACAATATGTAATCTTCTCAAAAGTATAGTACAACGTTAAGTCTCAATCTCTGCTATCATACTGTTGCATATGAAGTGTCAATAGAAGGACATATACGTGGTCGTGGTCATGCTTGTGTTTCCATCACTACATATTCAAGATCATGGAATTTCAGAATCTAGTATAAGCTTCTCATTCAAAAAGTGTTTTACTTGTGGGAAAACTAAGATAAGAATAAAATACATTTAGATACAGCTATCTTTCTAATATTTAACAATAATACTGATATTTAAAATGAATCGAGTAACACCATCTCTCCATGGTGTCAAATTATTCATTTGGTTTAGTTAAAAAGAAGTCTAGTCGATTCAAACAATTGATAATGTTAAAAAATAAAATGCCTGGCTACCTGATTGACCTGATTTCTGATTTCTCTGTGTCACTTAAATACTGTCTGGGGAAATGATAAGTGATAGTATTTCTATGTTTTACCTTTCTTTTCTATTTTTTTTTTTTTTTTTTTTTTTTGTGGGGCAGCAATGAGAGAGTATGCTATTCTCCAGGAAGATTCATAGTGCATTTACCCTTCATCATTTTCTAGCCTCCTAGAGACTTTCCCTCTATAGTCAAATTACTAAGTCCTGTCAGAAAAAATAGCCTATAAAGTTGGGAAGAGAGGGGAGAAAAAGCAATGTAAAGCAAAGAAACCATCATTGAGTCTACCATTTAAATATGTAGTCATTAAAATAATACTGGTCTTGAAGTGAGTCTTAAAAGAGAGAAACAAATTGTAAGTGGTCTAAATTGCTTTCCTTTTCTTAACTTTTACAGGTGTGAAAATATCTTTTTGTTCAAAGGCAGTGTTAACCTACTGGCTCCTAGTGACACTGATTAATTTCTTTTCACAGCATTGGTAAAACTGTCAATTCCATTAATCTCATTCATGTTTAGTCTAATATTTTCTACAGACTTTTTTTGTGTAGCACTTAGAATTTAGAGGAAAACCAGGTGAATAAAAGAGAAAACTATTTTCCTGTTAGTCCTTTTGAATAATTACTATTTTAAAGAATGAAATGTAGGAACAGTCCAGCTTTTGTATTGTAGAAATAGACATGGTAAATCTAGTTAATGCCAACTCTTCTATCATCTCCCTTACCAATTATTATTTCCTGAGGATCCTTTCTCTGACTTCCTTGATTGGATGTATTCAAATCTGTATACTCATTAATTCTTCCTACAATTATCCTTCATAACATTTATTGTAATTGCTATTTTATATTAATTGATGACAGAGACAATATTAGACACTGCTCACCCAGCACATAGTACAGACCTGCCACCAAATAAAGTATTTAAAACAAATTTGCTTAAAGGAGGGCATACTTCAGTGTTCTGGTCTCTGTAGTGTCTAACTATTCAAGTCCACTGTTGTTAATAAACTTAGTTTGCCACACCCATCATCTAGAAAATAAACTGTTTTTTCCATCAGTTTTTATTCCCGATATTCTTACCTTAAATTGTTTCTCAATGCTATCACTCTATTTTTATTACTTATTCCAAGCATATACAAAGAGCTTCCTTCCATTACTTTTGGTTGGAATTGATTTCCTGTTTTCTTGGAGAGTCAGAGACGTCAGTTCTGCATCAAACATTATGATCAGTTCATAAATATAAGGAGTTTTAAAGACTTTATTTGCATATACATAAATATCTATTAAGAAAACACCAATGTTTAGTCTTTGCTTTGCAAAGACGGGGGTAAAAAACAATTTTATTTTTCCTTGGATGAATAGATACAATGTATAAAGAAATAGGCCTTTTTATTATGGCTTAAGGTTATGGCTGTCATTGGAGGGTAAGTTGTCTCAAACACGAGGAGAATTTTTAATATACATGTGTTTGTTCTCTACTCTGGATGCTTCTCCCAGAACCATGGCTCTCCACTGTCCCACTAGACCTGGTGTGCAGCAGCATGTATAAAGAGCTTCCCAAAATTAAGGGAAAAAATCATTCCAAACTATCTCAGGATGTCCCCTTCCCAGGGTTTTGGGTGAGACTGAAAATGTCAAGCTTTTAATCATAGCTTGGTCTTTCTGGTGATCAGCTCTCATCCAGGAGCCCAACAAAAGTCAAAAGACAACTCATTAGAACAAAAGACACTTTTATCACCAGAAAATTGTATTAGCATCTCCACGTCAGGAACCACAGTCAAAGAGCAACTATTAGAACAATAGGTGTACCTGGTATCCTAATTGCTCATGAAATTACAAAGGTTTTAGTAGTTCTTTGCCAGGAACTGGTAGCAGAGAGCAAATATTACATTTTTTAGTATGTCACAATATAACAAACAATTCATATACTTCTAGAAGACCTAGAAATTTATTGGATTTATGTGTTTGAGATCAAAATGTTGGAGGGTTGACGGCACTGCTGAGGGAATTCTTAATAAAATTAAGCAAGAGGTTTATGTTTGGAATTAAAGAATGTGAATTCAGGAGAAAGATACTTACTTTGAGATAAAGACTATTAGGGTCAAAAAATTGCCATTGAGAACAGTGAGCAAGTATGTACCGGTTCCAGGTATTTTATGCATCCAAAGACAAGGGCTTTCAAGGAGAAATTCTGAAGGAAGAGGAAACACTCACCATGTCATTCTAGTGTTCCACAAGCATCGATGTGGTGTCAGAAGACTTGGGGATTTATGCCATCTTTATTATTAATTTGCTTTGTGACCTAGGGTGAGTCACTTAACTTCTGGAGATCTCAACTTCTATAATTGGATAACTTCTCATTCACATTTGTCTCTAATTCTTTGACTAACCCCCTTCGTGCCAACTCAAGAAGCAGACCTGAGTTGCTTCTGCCATGGCTATTCAATGACCCTGACCCTATTATAGCTATTTTATATCTTTTTGGACATAGGATAAATGTCATATCAGCAAAACATACAGACTGACAGCCATCAAAAATGTTGCAAAGGGCAATGTGTCAAAATTTCTAATTCCTGCCTCACTTGAAAGGTCACTGTTATTCTTTGAACCACTATATTGCTCATATTTGAGGAAAGAAATATACGCTGAATAACATTGCTACCAGTCCATAAGCACCAAACTCTGTTAATTAGGCTTCATCTCAACAGATATAACATAATTCATCTGGAAAACAAACCAGAAAAACATCTAAATTGTTTAGTGACTTCTTCCCATCATGAAAGGCAAACGCTGTCTTAACACCTTCCATGTATTTATTCCAATCAATTCATTCATGATTTTAATACTCAAATAGGTATTACATACATACTGTATGGTAATACCAAATTCTGAGAAAACAAAAGATTACGAAAATGGCTAAACTGATGCTCAGAGAGGTAAAACAGTTTGCCTAATGCCATATAGGATTTGAATTCATGATTATTTCATTATGAATATGTAAGTACAAGAATGTATGCTTTTAACCATTACTGTATACTTCTTCCCTTCCCTCAAAGAGCTTAATTTTAACTGAAATAGATCAACATAAAAACAAATATTAAAGAGAAATTTGATAAATACCATTTTAGAAGAAGGTACAAGAAACATAAGAGAAAATGACATAGCAGTGAAACTAATGTTTCCTATCTGTCTTGATGATATTATTATTGATTGTTAAGGGTGACAAGAAAGGAAAGACATGTCTAGCTAAGGAAAGTGCAGCTATAGAAATAATGAAGGGAAAACATTCAATGTATATTTTAAAAGTAAAAATTTTCATAGTTTGATGTAGTTTGACTTAACAGTACAGAGGCAAAGTGGAAGTGGTCCTGAAAAGGTAAATGAGTGGGAATCATAGAAGCTCTATGAGAAAGTCTGTATTCTGCGTCCAATTCATAATGTTTGCACAATCCTTCCGTAAAACAGAAAAGAGAGAGATAAAGTAGAGGTCATATTGGTTTGTTCCCTCATTTTATGTTTTGCTTTGAAAATGACCTTTTTAAAATGAAGATAGTAATAGATTGAGTCCTTCCCTTTTGTTCCCTCCCTCCCTCGCTCTCTTTTTTTCCTTTCTTTATTCTTTGAGTGTCTATGGAAAGATTATATTGAACAGTCTCAACTCACAGACATAACTGAAATCTATTTTGCTGTTTTAAGTTACAACCTATTGGAAACTGGCCTGGAAAGCAGAAAATTTAATATTGCCAAATAACAATATTTCTATCCTTTACTAAGAAAATATTAATTCTATCCTTTCCAGTCTGTTCTAGTTTAAAGCTATTCCATATCTTGTAAATATTTAACCAAGTCTAGATGTTACTGTTTGCCACTGTCTAGTTCAGACCTTTCACAGAACTAGAATGAGGCTTATGCCAAGGAAATGGAACACTAATTCACTTTCCTCTCACTATCTCCCTTCCTGTTCCATCAAACTTCTCTCACTGTAGAAACAGCAGGAATATGTGTGTGTGATATGGAGGGGGACATGCATGGAGAAAGGATTATTATCTACTGAGATAGAAAACTATGCCTCTAGGTCATTGTGACTTTTCTGCTGGCTCTGGAAGCTGGTGACTGCCCTACCAACTGGTCTTTGGCATTGACAGTGGACCAAAGTATTTGTGTTGTATTAGCTTGTCATTCAGTGCCCATGTGGCCCAAACAATTTCTAACATTGGAGATAGCACAGGACAATTCCACATTCTTCCTTTACTCATTCATTAATCCCTGTGTATGCCCCAGAAACCAATTCTTGGCCCTATGATAAGCAGTCTCTGGGTGGACAGCCAGAAACTGCACTTCCTTTCCAAACCTGGCCTAGGCTGTGAGTCATGACTGTCTTGGATCCGTAGAAATCCATACTGGAGTTCTTTCAACTCACTGTGACACTCTGCCCTTTCCCTAAGGTTCACTCATTCTCCCATAGTCCAGTGGCTCCAGGCATGGTGGTATATCATACCATTCAGAAAACATCCAATACACAGCTAGGAAGTAAGACATCTTTCTTATAAATATAATCACGTATTAAAAGGAATCATAGTGGCCCTCTGAGTGCCATGAGATGGAGAGGGGAAGTGATAGTACTCTGCTCAACAATTTCTGCTGTGCCAAGAAAACACTTTTTGTTTTAGCTTTTAGCCTATTTTACAACATTTGTGCTTAAAGTAATACATAAACAGATCTTGAAATTTGGTGCAAAGTATGAAGGTCTAGTAAAAGTTATAAGCCTCCCATTGAACCTGGCCATTTAAAATTTATCCTGTTTTCAACTGTGGGATCTTTTCACAGTAATGTCTACATAGTAGTTGACGACCCCAGAATTCTAGAAAGGAGTCCCAGGCAATGCCTTACATATTGTATATTATTTGCTGAAAACCTTGATAACTATATTAGAACCCATTCAGTTGTTACAGAACCCCAATGTATTAGTTTTAAAAAAAATAAAGTCACAAAAATGAATATATTAGCTCCTATAACTGGGAAACTCAATTAAGCTGGCTTAAGGCAAAACTGGATTCAGAGTCCCTAACCATATTATCAGCATATTTCTTTCTATTTATTCTTCTTACCTTTCTATTGACTTTTTTCTTAGGTAGAAACACTTCACAGTCTAAGTGTCTACTATCAAGGGACATGATGATTTCCCAAGAATGCTAGCAAAATTCCCACAGAGGGATCATATTAACCTGTGTATGTCAGATTCTAGTCACACAACCAGCATTTGGATAGACAAATGTAGTTCTCTGACTAGCCTGGCCTGGGTTATTTGCCTAAACCTGAAGCCAGAAATAGGGTCAACTCCAATGAAAACTATTCAGCTGAGAAATAGCAGGGTATTGATCCAAAAAGAAGTTGGGATATCATTACAAACACATGAGAGAAGGCCTTCAGAGCAGGCAAAGATAAATATCTATCATTGAAATGTATATAGAGCCCAACTCAACCTACTCCAAAATGTAAAATATGCCTTATCCCTGGAAAACAGAAATCTGGGCATGGTGGTATATCCTGCAATTCATAAAACATCCAGTACTCAGCTAGAAAATGGGATATATTTCCTAAAACATAAATTGGGGAATTTCTGCTTTAGGCATCAGAAAATCAGTCAATAACATTAGAGAACAATAAAAACAGTTATAAGTTTTAAATCTCTACTTTCTTCCACAGTTTCATTTCTTCATTTTTTTTTAGTCCTGTGATTAAAGTGGGCTCTGGAAACTGTCATAGAAACTAATTTTACTCTAGCAGCTAATTAGGCTAACCTCCACTGAACTCCCAGCCATCACAGTTATGCAAAGAACTTCTGAAGAGTTATCACTTCACCCGTGAGGTATTCATGGAAACCTTGAACTTCTGCTGACTGATGGTTGGCTGGCTCAGACATCCAGAGAGCAGTTTATTGCTAGCCTACCTTGAGACCAGCACTTGGGCCTGCCATCCTGATTTAGATGATTTTGTTAGTGGTAACACCTCATCAAAATCTATCTTGGGTTAATACCAGTATTATTCTAACAAAATTATTCACAAAGGTAAATGTCCAAACTCAACTAGATCACTGAGGGTGAGGAGCAGTAATCTATAACATTTTTTGACTTAATGTTATAAGTCTCTGATAATGAAAAATCACTGCATCTTATTTTTAGTCTCATGAAATATATATATATATATCTATAATACATACATGCTATATACTATATTATACATTTTTTACTACATATATACATGTGTATACATATGTATTGTATTTGTTTTTGTGCTGCTGATAAAGACATATCTGAAACTGAAAACAAAAAGATTTAATTGGACTTACGGTTCCACATGGCTGGGGAGGCTTCAGAATTATGGTGGGAGGTAAAAGGCAATTCTTATAAGGTGATGGCAAGAGAAAATGAGGAAGAGGAAATAGTGGGGATTCTGGGAGATAAAATTCAATTTGAGGTTTGGGTGGGGTCACAGCCAAACCACATCATTTCACCTCTGGCCCCTCCAAGTCTCATATCCTTACATTTCAAAACCAATCATGCCTTCCAAACACTCTTCCTAACTCTTAACTCATTTCAGCATTAACTGAAAAATCCACCACTCAAAGTCTCATCTGAGACAAGGCAAGTCCCTTCTATCTATGAGCCTGTAAAATCAAAAGCATGCTAGTTACTTCCTAGTTACAATGCGGGTATAGGCATTGGGTAAATACAGCCATTCCCAATGGGAGAAATTGGTCAAAACAAAGTGATTACAGGGCCCATGCAAACCCAAAGTCCAGCAGGGCAGTCAAATTTTAAAGCTCCAAAATGATGTCTTTGACTCTGGGTCTCACATCCAGGTCATGCTGATCCAAGAAGTGGGTTCCCATAGTCTTTGGCAGCTCTGCCCCTCGTGGCTTTGCAGGATACAGCCTCCTTCCCAGCTGCTTCCATTGGCTGGCATTGAGTGTCTGTGACTTTTCCAGGCACCCGGTGCAATCTGTCATTTGATCTACCAGTCTGGGGTCTGGAGGACCATGGCCCTCTTCTTACAGCTCCACTATGCAGTGCCCCAGTAGGGACTTCGTGTGGGGGCTCCAACTCCACACTTCTCTTCCTTACTGCCCTAGTAGAGGTTCTCCATGAGGGACCCACCCCTGCAGCAAACTTTTGCCTGGGCCTCCAGGCGTTTCCACACATCTTCTGAAATCTAGGCAGAGGTTCCCAAACCTCAATTATTGACCCGTGTGCACCTGCAGGCTCCACATCACGTGGAAACTGCAAAGGCTTGGGGCTTCCATCCGCTGAAGCCACAGCACAAGCTCTAAGTTGGCCCTTTCAGTCACAGCTGGAGCAGCTTTCATCTTCTGAGCCCTTCAAACTGTTCCAATCTCTGCCTATTACCCAGTTCCAAAGTTGCTTCCACATTTTTGGGTATCTCTTCAACACACTACTCTAATGATTCCAATTTACTATATTAGTTCATTTTCATGCTGCTAATAAAGACATACCCAAAACTGGGAACAAAAAGAGGTTTAATTGGACTTATAGTTCCATACGGCTGGGGAGGCTTCAGAGTCATGCTGAGAGGTGAAAGCCACTTCTTACCTGGTGGCGGCCAGAGAAAATGAGGAAGAAACAAAAGTGGAAACCCCTGATAAACTCATCAGATCTCATGAGACTTATTCAGTTTCACAAGAATATCACAGGAAAGACTGGCCCTCATGATTCAGTTACCTCTCCCTGGATGTCTCTCAAAACACATGGGAATTCTGGGAGATACAATTCAAGTTGAAATTTGGGTGGGGTCACAGCCAAACCATATCATGTATTATATGTGTCTATATAAAAATATGCAAGTAAACATTTATGCATCTATGTATATAAACATATGTTGTCTTTCCTATTAGTCTAAGGCGAGAGGTCACTGATATCGACACACTTTGTTCTTTCAGCCTCTCTGTTCTCCCTGGGCCTTGTGTTTTGCTTTTGTTCTCTCCGTATGTGAGGGCTGACCTTAGCAAAAAGTTGGCTGTCTTAAATATGGCAGGTCATCTATCAATCCCTCCCCAGGCTGTCGGAGTTTCTTTTAATTTCACTTGTAATTTTCCAGGGAGGTTTACAAAAGCCACAAACAGAATTTTAATGTTGTAAAATACTGTGGAGACAGTAAATATTTCCTATGTCATGAGGACAGGCTGTATGTCAACAAGTCTTAGAGAAGATAATGACATGTTCCAAGTTAAAGTTTATTGTTCTTAAATTGTCCATGAATTGAGTCATTTGCATTACTGCTCTGACATTCTCTCTACATATAGTTAAAGCTTAGGCTTTGGCATACATTTCTTGTTACTGAACGCTTGATTCTTAAAACATTTTTTTCTTCTTATGCAACCAAATATTAATTGCTTCTATAATTGCAAAATATTCACCCTACCAATTTGCAAATGCATGTATAATGCATTCCAAGCATCAGTTACAGAAACTAATGACAAAATTAATGGATATTCCAATCCCCATTGAGAAGAAAATATAGGCTCAGAGAAGCTTAGTGATGAAGGCTGTACTGAGTGCCTAAATATGAAGGCCTCAATAAGTCACAGTGACTTTTCAAGATAGCTTAGATAAATGGACTCTCAAATGTGTCAAATCAGCTGGCAAGTAAACACTACAAATAAGGCTGCATCACAAATTAGTTTTGTAAGTAAACTTTTAATTACTTATGCTAATACTTCATAGGTTTCTCAGAGATGGCACATGCTTAGTGAAATAAGAAGGTTAGCAGATGAAAGGATAAAATTAGTGATTTTGTGATGCTGTGACTTTATTTGTGAATCTAATTCATTCAACAAATATTTATTAAAACTTTGCTATAGTTAAATTCTGAGGATAAAAAGTGCACTTGATAGTTTCTTCCTCAAGAACTGCTATTTATGGGGGGAAAAGGACATCTAATCTATTAGGTACCTGAAAAAAATGTGTAAATAATGGATAAAGATAATGGCTCACTTCAAAGACAGTGGAGGTTAAACCTTTAAGAGATGGGATATGTTCCTGGAAAATACACCTAGGTAGAGGTAATGATACATTCTAAAAAGTGCAAGTGCTTTAAAGTAGCTGGAGTGTACCATATGGAAGGTGGCAGGTGGTTAGCATCTGGGTGAATGTTAGTTCTACTCTTGGAACTGGGACATAGACTGATTCAGGAGGCAAGGATAGACAGGCATGGAGGGAGGCAAAGAGAAACAGGTGTAAGAAATCTTTAAAAGCTCGGAGTAGAAGTAACTTCAGTTACCCTCTAGACCTCTCCATTGGTCCTACAGATAAGAAAACTGGTATCCAAATCAGTGTAATCACAATGTTGCTTTGCAGAACACTAACTTACTTTATCTCCTTTGGAATGAAATTCATATGTAACAGTTATTTCTGAGTTCTGTTGGTTTAATCTTCGCTGCAGCATTATTTATTTGATCCAGAGCATCTTCCTTGTCCTTCAACAATTTAGTGTCACTCACCTTAGACGCAGAAAAAGCAGATACACAGTCATGTGCTGCATAAGAACATTTTGGTCCGTGATGGGCTGCATCTACAATGGTGGTTTCATAAGATTATAGTGGAACTGAAAAATTCCTATCACTTCGTAATGTTTTTAAGATTCTGACCCTGTGTAGGTCTAGCCTGTTGTGTGTGTTTGTGTCTTACCTTTTAACAAAAGTTTAAAAAGCAAAAATAAGTTTTAAATAGAAAAAGCTTAAAATAGAGGAAAATATTTTGTACAACTATACAATGTGTTTGAATGTTAAGTTTTATTCTCAAAGTCAAAGATTTATAAAAAATAAAAAGTGGCCGGGCACAGTGGCTCATGCCTGTAATCCCAGCAGTTTGGGAGGCCAAGAAGGGTGGATCATGAGGTCACGAGATCAAGACCATCCTGGCCAACATAGTGAAACCCCATCTCTACTAAAAATACAAAAATTAGCTGGGTGTGATGGCACACACCTGTAATCCCAGCTACTCAGGAGGCTGAGGCAGGAGAATACCTTGAACCCAGGAGGCGGAGGTTGCAGTGAGCTGGGATCACGCCATTGCACTCCAGCCTGACTGTAACATTTTTGCTTTATAAACTTTTTATTTATATATTTATTTTTTTTTTAAGAGTAATGATCTTGCAACCAAAATCGTTGATATTATTTGTTCTGTGAATCCTTATTTTTGGTCTCTATAAGAACAAAGAAAGAACCACATACTCATTTTTCTTCTCTGTGTCATTTTTGCTGAAGATTCTGCAGGATGAAAACTGTCTTCTGAAAATAAGATAAAACAATCTTTTAAATATAATTCAGTGGTAAAACAATGAGTAGGAGACATGCTCTATATTTTCCATATTAGAAGAGTTACTGTACAGAGGAAGTGGGAGGAGTTTATTCTGGATGTGTTTCTAAAGGCCAGGCATAAGGCTAAAATTTATAAAATTAATGAAGAATGATTTACCTCTTATTATTAACTTCCTTCCAGTGAGAGCAATACATAAGTGGCCTGGAATTGGCTCATATGTGAATAAACTTATTTCTGGCAGTGTCTCTAATGTCAATAATTCCATGATTTCTTGGCTTACATCTCTACCAGGCAGCTTCTAAACCCTGCCTCCCCCATCTCAATGCATAGTTTGTACTTAAACAAATTACAGTTGGTCAAAGGAGCTAATACTTTTGCTGAATTAGGTGTCACTGAGAAAAACTAATTGCTGATCTCAAGAGCAAATTCATAGCTGGACATAGTGGTGAATGCCTATAATCCCAGCTTCTGGGGAGGCTGAGGCTTGAACCTGGGAGGCAGAGGTTGTACTAAACTAACACTGTGCCACTGCACCCCGGCCTGGGCAACAGTTAGACTCTGCCTCAAAAATAAAAATAACAATAATTTTTAAAAATTAAGAGCAAATTCAGGTTGCTTTGATAGTCACATATTATGAGAGGGGATTAACTAAGAATTGAAATTCCTAAAGAAAGAGTTGTGTTAATTGGGAGAAGAGAAGGACTTTATAAACAATTAGTTCAGCCGGGCGCGGTGGCTCAAGCCTATAATCCCAGCACTTTGGGAGGCCGAGGCGGGTGGATCATGAGGTCAAGAGATCGAGACCATCCTGGTCTACATGGTGAAACCCCGTCTCTACTAAAAATACAAAAAATTAGCTGGGCATGGTGGTGCATGCCTGTAGTCCCAGCTACTCAGGAGGCTGAGGCAGGAGAATTGCCTGAACCCAGGAGGCGGAGGCTGCGGTGAGCCGAGATCGCGCCATTGCACTCCAGCCTGGGTAACGAGCGAAACTCCAACTCAAAAAAAAACCAATTAGTTCATTAATAGTTAATATTAGGAAATAGGAGTCAAGTTTTCAAGTCAATCCGGCAATTTTTCCACTTGTAAGAGACATAGCGATAAAAGGAACACTGCTGTAATGTCCATGAAAGTTGCCCTCAGTAAAGAATAAGAAAAAATATTGCTTCTACTAACGGACAAGTGATAAGAAGCAAATGCTTAGGGATTTCTTTATAAAAAAAGAAAAAATATACCTAGTCTGGGAGATCAGCAAACACTTCTTGAAGTTGAGACTCGGAGTTACTTGAGAAAAGCCTTAAGGATTAACAGAATGTTGACTAGTGAAGAAATAAAGACAAGTCTAAGGAGAAAAGCTAAAGCGCTAAAAGTGGATAATGAAGGAAAACAAGGAATTTACAGGAATAGGCAGAAGAAAGATGTGGGAAAACAACAAGGAAACTGAAACAATATCTGTCTCTCAACAGATTGAAGAGAAAAACGATTCTAGCCTACATAGATTTAACATAACTGTGATTGCTTTTGCAAATGAAGACTTGTAATTTTAGCAAAATGCTTTTAGGTCTGATTCAATAAAATATGCCCAAAGGAAGAGCCCACCCCACTGAGGAAAGATATGGTAATAAAGTCAGCTATGTAAGGATATCTGATCATAGGAGTCCCCAACCTCACCCTCTCTCATGGTGGTCATAAAAACAAGAATCAAACTTCTCACTCATATCAGGATTCACGATTCATGCAGGGAGACAAGCCATGAGTTAAATAAATAAACAAGCAAAAAAGTCCCTATATAATTCCATTTAGTACATAATAAGCAAATGGCTTTCTGTATATTAATCATGTTTCTTTTTAACCCATTTTAAGGTGAGGACATTGAGTATTAGAGAGTATTTGTAATTCAATTAAGGACACTCAACTAGTAAGTGGCAGTGCTGGGACTAGAACCCAGGCCGTTTGATTTCAGCAACAATCCTCCTAAATATTTGGTTGTATTTTTTCATTGTATCTCAGTGAGACCTACTGTTTTGATTAACACAGCCTATGTTCTCTGCTGCTTCTGTGGAGGATAAAGCACAGATAATGTCAGTGAGCTGACAAGCCATTGCAGTGATAGTGTTGTTTGCCAGGTGCTCTGACATGACCAGAATCTGGAAGAGAAAACAGGTGTCACTGACTTAGAAATGCAGTCTGAGGCCACTGCTTCTTAACAAACTTGTCAAGATTACCCTCCTTACACTGGCATGCTGTGTGCCCAGCCATTGAGGCAGGTCGTTTTGTTCACCTGAAGAATGATCAAACAACTGGGCTTGGGAAGCAACAAATGAAAGGAGTTTCTAAGGCCACAGAGGGGTTTCTCACAACAGTTAAAAGCTGTCATCTGTGCAGCCACTTGAATCTACATATAATATCTCCAAAATCCAAGGGGATGGAGACTTGCAGATATATATTCTATTATCAAAGACACTCAGAGAATGTCAATGTAAATATATATCATTGTTATTGAGATGGAGTCTCGCTCTGTTGCCCAGGTCAGAGTGCAGGGGCACAATCTTGGCTCACTGCAATCTCCGCCTCCCAGGTTCAAGCGATTCACCTGCCTCAGCCTCCTGAGTAACTGGGACGACAGGTGCTTGCCACCATGGGCCTGGCTAATTTTTTTTTTTTTTATTTTTAGTAGAGACAGGGATTTCACAATGTTGATTAGGCTGGTCTCGAACTTCTGACCTCATGATCTACCTGCCTCAACCTCCCAAAGTGCTGGGATTACAGGTGTGAGCCACCACGCCTGGCGTAAAAATATAAATCTTGATTTAACAAAGCAAGAGCCCCAGCTCTAGCTGTCTAAAGTCTTCTGCTACTTTCTGACTTAACTGGAAAAAATGGCAGCAGCCTCTAATCCCTGCCTCCCCCATCTCAATGCAAGCCTAATTGGCCAGGAAGTCTCTTTGCTAAACCTTTTCTTTCATTTTACTCTTTATCAAAATGCTCTTGTCTTGTGCACCATCTCTTTAATCCCATTATCTTTGTATTCTAGACAAAGAGACAGGGTAACAAAAAGACAGTCCTGGGTTTTTAATGCCAATTCCAATATTGAAGAATTATATTATCTTGGAAATTTAGGTATTTCCAAACTGTTTTCATTTCTTTAGTTCATATAAGATGGAATTTGGAGTACATGATGCCCAGGAACAATTTTAGCTGTGAAATTCAAATTTTCTTCTGATGACGTGAGAAACTGACAGAAATGGTCATTTTACAGAGGAATGTGCAGTACGCAAGTGCCTACAGAAACTAGACAGTCATTAACAGAAATGTGGATGACACATAGGTAATGACTTGATGGCCTGAAAGATGACCCTTCAGATTATTGCAATCTTGAATCCTTTTGCATTTAGGATTGTATCACTCAGGGTTCCCCAGAGAAACAGAACCAATAGGATATATAGAGATATAATCAAAGAGATTTATTATTAAGGATTGAATCATGTTACTGCGAAGGTTGAGAAGCTCCACATCTGCCATCTGCAAGCCGGAGGCTCAGAAAAGCCATTTGTATCGCTCCAGTCTAAGCCTGAAGGCTTGGGAACTGTAGGAGTTGATGATTTAAGTCTGGTCAGAGTCAGGGAGAGAATCAATGGGCACATAATTGTGGAAAGCATGAGTGAAGAGTCGAACTTCAGAATATTCAGAAAGGGTAATCAGATCAGGCATGGCGGCTCACTCCTGTAATCCCAGCACTTTGGGCAGGCGGATCACTTGAGGTCAGGAGTTCAAGACCAGCCTGGTCAACATGGTGAAACCCCGTCTCTACTGAAAATACAAAAAGAAAAAAAATTAGCCGGGCATGGTGGTACAGGCTTGTAATCCCAGCTACTTGGGAGGATGAGGCAGGAGAATTGCCTGAACCTGGGAGGCAAAGGTAGCGGGGAGCAGAGATTGCACTGTTGCACTCCAGCCTAGGCGACAGGAGCAAAACTCCACCTCAAAAAAAAAAAAAAAAAAAAGGTAATCAAGAAAAATGTAAAAATCAAGAAAAGGAAGAAGCCATCAATTAAAGGATAAGAATTTAAAGAAGGGACTAGGCAATTTGTCAAACATTGCGGCTGGTAAAAATTGCTGGAAGCATCTTTTGGATTTGGCAGTAAGAATGGTACCTTTGCAAAAACCATGTTAGAAGAATGATATGGAATAGAATGCAGATTGTGAACATTAATGTACAAATCAGAAATGATTAAGAGAAACCAGTACATAAACCTACAATGTATTTTATTTTAAAATTGTACTTCCTTCTTTTTTCTAATTGCTTTCCTTCCCCAGCCCTATCCTTTCTCTGTTTAATGTTATGAAAAGGGAAGATGTAAGAAAATAAATGAACCGGGCACTAAAAATAGTTGAGACTTGAATATTTTTCTGAAACCAAAAGGGCTGTTATAGAAGAAGACTGAAAATATAGGAAAAAGGTGGGACGACTAATAGTGCAGGATTGAAATAGATTTTTTAGAAAAGGTTACTCAGCCCAGGTAGAGGTATAAAACTTGACAAGAATCAGTAACCTCTTTTTGCCTGAGAGGAGAAAGAGTATGATAAGATGTCTAATGATACAGACGAAATTCTAGGTGCTAGTTCAGGATGTTAAAGTCGTTATTTTTGGATGCTTTTATTTTCTCGCTGAGGTGAAATAGGAGGGTGAGAGCATCTGCTTAAAATAAGGATGCGGTCAGAGACTTGGGACAAGAAATGAAGGATTTGAAGAACTAAATGAGAACTAGGAAAGGGAACTGGCTGATAATAAGTATAATGATTGACAAAAGCATTGATGGCTCTGCTAAGATTGAAATATAAATGCATAGCAGTGCCAATAAGCACAGGCACATACATTTTCAAAAAATGCCTGACTCCCTGTGTGTAAGATCAGAAAATGTGGAATATGGTTCAGTTTTGTTTTCTGTAGATGCCAGGGTTAGAACTTCTGTCAAATTTATTTTGCTCTAGTTCATCCTTCTTTTCATATCATGCTTTTCCCAAATATAATCCAAAAGATATATAGGTTGATAGTGAGCTTGAAGGAGGCTAGGATACCTCTGTGGAGCCAGCTTTCCTCTTGGCTTCATCAAAGTCATCTGCCACTGTGGTCCCCAGATTTCGTTCAAGAAGGCATGACGACCCAGTCTTCTTATTTTTCTGTGTGAAGATTCTGCAGGGCCATGGTTTAACCTGACAACAAATGTAATGAAGCGTTTTGAGACTTTAAATGAATTGTATGGACGTGGTAATGGAAATAACTTAAAACCTTAAGCATTTCAAGTGACATTTCAGCTTTCAATTCCCCAGTTAATTCATAGAGAGTTTCCTCTGTTGTAATTGGTTAGTTCCTCTTTGGTCAACTTCCTATCCGTTTATTCAGTCTCCATTCAGTGAAGAGATAGGAAATGTGTTTATTGAACATGGTTCACATGCAAAGCATTGATGTATTGATGGCAATATAATGTCCCTTGCCTTCTTGGTCTTATATTCTGCAGGAGATCCAGACATTGTACAGTTATATAATTTGTTACTTAATTATAATCGTTTTATGTGTTACAAGTATAATACGTAAGGTTTTGTCTTCTGTTTTTACCTAATACACATTTATTAACATAATAGATTAAATAATAAAATATTTTCTGGTCTTTAAAGAGTACATTTTTAGGCCATGTGAAATTTAGCTATTCATAATAACCAATCCCCTGAAGGTTCAGAAGAACCATCAATTTAGTATACATCAAATACATACATTTATTTATTAGTGCAAACATGTGCAGATATCTTTAGTCTTGCACATACATGTATGTATACTTACGTGTGCATAGGTCCGCATTTATATATATTGCACATACTGCCCAATTGTATTGATTTCTATTTTTAATAAGGTATTTAAAAGCAATGTCTTTAGGAGAAAAATTCAAAAAAGAAGGCACATATTGCTGTTAGCAAAATATTTAGCATTAACCTTTTCTTTTTTCCCTTCATAGCAACTACTGGCTACCATGGCAACCTTTCCCCCCTGCACACTAGAGCTTCTGGGATGAAAAGCACAAGGCCTTTGAGACTTCAAATGTCTCCTGTACAAAGCAGTCTAAAACCCTTTACCCTAGAGCCATTACTATCCCGTGTCCCAGAATGACTGGCTACACCATTTAATTTATTATGTCCTGCTTTTCTCTCCATTCAATCAATATCTCTCCAGAACAGCAAGAGAGAGAAAACCTATTAAATTTCCATAGTAGGCACTCAAGAAATAGGCTTTTTAAAAATTACTTATTTGATGGATTCCTAACAAATTTCATACAGATCTGAATAAATTAGACACTTAAACTCACTAATTTCTTCTGATTGTGCTCTTATTGACTTCTTCTCCCTTGTGCTCTGGTCTAAACCACATTAACTACTGATAATCCCACAAAAGTGCCATGATCACTTCTGCCTTAGGCCTTTCTTAGTCCCTTTACTGAGACTCCTTCCTGTTCCCCCAACATCCCACCCCTCCTCACCAACCTAAATAATTACTACATGCCGTTCAGGTCTAAGATTAAGGCTCCCTCTCTCAGGAAGCTGAGAACCACAAACACAGGGCTGGGTACTACTTGTAAATGCCACCACAGTGCTGTACATTGTGCTAACCATTGTCATTGATCTGAGATTTCCCTTTAATTTTTTTGTTTGTCTCAGTTGACAACCAACTCCTCTGTTTATTATAACCTCAGATGTATTCCCATGTCCTGGGTGCCAGTGATGTCATCCACAAATAATGAGCCCTCTTAAGTGCCAGTCATTTAGCTGGAGATCAGGTACAGAGGTGAACAAAACAGACATTTTCAGCAATAACTAAGCTTATTTCATACCTGTGGTGTTGAAAAATACATATCAGCAAATTAGTGAGATGAATTCAGATAGTAATTTAGTGCCCTTCCAATCAAAAAAAAAAAATTAATGGGATAGCATTAGTGCGGATGTGTGAGAATGCTTTTAAGAGGATGGTTAGGCAAAGTGTCTCAGTGGAGGTGATATTTCAGCGGGGACTTGAAAACAGCCAGGAGGAGACCTGTGGGGGAGCACATTTCAGGCAGAGGAAACAAAAACTACAAATAATTGAAGGCAGAAAGATAGTACTGGGCATGTATCGAATATGATGGGATATAGTTAATGAGGCAGAGTGGTATGAATCAGGCTTGGGGAAACAGAAATAATATGGAGAATTGGTAGGTCATGGTGAGAAGAAGAAAAACTTATAAACATGGATAAAATGTGGTCTGAAAAGAAGTTAAAATTTTTTCTGTCTTCTTTTCAGACATTGAACAAACCAACCAAAAATATTTACTGGGTGTACACTGTATACTAGGAACTATGTAAATGCCTTTCATGTAATAGCTCATTGAATCCTATTATCAATTCTATCAAGTAGAATTTTATGAGGAAATTAAATCACAGTCTAGGCAACTCCCTGAGAATTCAGGGCTAAAAAGTGGTGTAGCCAGAATTTGGATCCTGGTAATCTGATTCCGGAACCTATACTCCTACCCACTATAGCACAATCGTAGGCATTTGCTGAAGCCCACAATATAGCAAAAGTACAGTTGAGGGCAATATCCTGGCCTCTGAAATTTCAATTTTATGAACTCATTATAATGGACTCTGTGGTCTCCATTGACTGTTTATTTGGTGTCATTTTCATCATCATCCAAATTAAATATTTCATGAGCACCTGCCACTGCCAAGTAAGTGTGTGGCTTGCTGATTGTGTGGCACAATGAGGATTAAAATAACACAAAATATGGTTTCTGTCTAGCTCCCTTGCAGTTTAGTTGGTGAGATAAAGCAACTAAGGCCTATGAACTTCCGCCAAGGATGATAAGCTACACAGCAAAACAGAGGCCACTAAGGTCACCATAGACTGACTAGATTGGTCCGTGAAGCCTTGAGTAGGTCTGGAAGAGGTGAGAGAAAAGAAAAATGAAAGACTTTTTAGATGAGGGGGAAAAGCAATATGCAAAGGCATAAAAATATATGTTGAGGAATGATGGGCTCTATGGTATAAAATGTGCTCCACATTCTAAAGAGACCTACAGATAAGCACACAACTAAATTGCCTCTGTTGACTCCTACCTTTCCCTTTCCCCAATACACACCCCTTCCCAGTCTAAGAACTGAGGTGGAAATCTGAGTTTTTGATACCAAGACCAGGAGTTCTTTTCCTTCTCCCTACCACAAAGAAGGCAAGGGAGGATTCTTGCCCTGCTCTTTTATAGTACAAGAGAAGGAGGCTCCAACATAATCCCTCCTAAAAGAGGGACCTGCTAAGAAGATACTGACATCTCTTCACCAGTTGAGTTTTTTGCTTAGTTTGCAGACTTGTTCACCCATCTAAAAAAGATAATTGGGGAAAAATAGCAGAGCAGATAGAGCACTCTTGGAAGGAACACCCTGTAAGCACACGCTGATCTGTCAAGAATGGTTTTCCATATGTCAGTTACTGCAGCTAAGGATGGGACATCTTGCCAGTGCTTTGCTTTGTTTTGTTTTTTCCCAAAAAGAGTTTGAGATGACATCTAAGCACTTACCTTTAAATGGAAGATGATCTTTTTTAAAAAAAGTTACTCTCATATTAAGCGTATAAATCAAGTTTAATAAATCAAAAGTATTTTCACTAGAACTGGTTAAGAAAATTGGCAAGGCCATTCATATTATGAAAATCGATCAAAATTAATTATACAACTAAACAAAACAAAAATAGAATAATTCAAGTTTGGGCCATTTTTCCTTCAAGTTAGCAAATAAGATGTGTTGGTTACAAATTTCCCAGGAAATTTTGATTTCTGCTACTTTGATGATGTAGGCTGCATAATGAAAATTAATAACTTCATGGGAAAAAGGGAGTGAAACACTGACAAGAATGTATTAAACATATATAAAATAATCCCAAAGAGTTTGCTGTGTGCACTAAGCATTTTACCAGCACCCAGTAGGTTGAACCACTAAGATTTTTGCTTGCAAAGCTTCTGTTGGAAGAGCCAGACCCATCTTTCTGCCAGTCTCCCTCACTCAAGGTTAGCAGTTACAGCAAAACAGTGTCAGAGTTTCCTTTTGTGGTGTTATCTTATTAGGCGACCACCATTACCCTGACTACCTTTCCAAGAACTTAATTTAATTTAATGTATTTTATTTTCACCAAGCTCGGGTAAAAGATAAAAATATGCAGAGAGCTAAGAAGCTCCTGAAGTCAGCAGATTGTTGGGACTGAAAGTCTAATTGGCCAGGATGCTTGCCGTTTCCCGCTAGCAGCTGGGCTGCACTAGAACAGGCTCGGCCTGCCTTTTTGCCCCAGTGGTCTCATCAACCCCCCATGCAGCTGTGGCTGTGTTCTAATGCTTCCTCTGGCAGATGGGAAATGGCATTTCAGGGAGTACCTGGCATATTACATGGTGATCTTCTTCGGTGAAAAAGGTCATATATATTAAAATGATGGCACCCCTGGGTTATTGAAATTTTCTATTACTTGTATGAAACATTTTTCTTTATTCCTTCTTTTTTCCATTGCTTTCTAAGGCCTCCAGGTGGCACATTAAATTAAAAACGTTTTGTTTTTTCACAACTGAGGGGCACTGTGGTATAATGATATCTGCATCAATTGCTTCCTACCCCTAAAATAATCTCTCTGCAACATTTCTTTCCCCTCTGTTTCTATATTTATTTAAAATTTAACTTTTCATGTAGATGCAATATAAAATATTGTGTGCCATTTGTTTACTATTTAAGAATTATCTTAAGTTGTAAAACCTCACATCAGAATAATCAACTAATACACAGAATCATAGCACAGGGAACTGAAAATACGCCTTGAGAGACAGCAAGAAAGAAGGGAAGCGATGCTTAATGGAAGATTGTAGAAATTGATGGACATTTTACTTAATTAGATGTGTGACCTTGAACCATTTCTTAACCACTGCTTAACCTTTCCAAACCTGAAACTCCTCATTTGAAAAATAAGAAAATTTAATTTCTTTCTACCGTTGTGCTTCTTTCTTAGGAGTTACTATATCAAGTAGATGAATATTTATGCATATTCAATATTTAATTTTACTTAAAATTTAATTTTACTTAAAATTCAGATAGACAAGATATCTTATGCTAAAAGAATATGTTAATTACCTTAGTTTTCAATTCTAATATGGGAGCTGTTACTTCTTGTAATACATTCTAGTTCCAAACCAGTCAGGCTACCACTAGTGGACTGCTATGGTCCTAATAATTACTCCCTATGATGCTCTTGCAATATGGCCTTCAAATGAACCATAACAGTAAGCATAAAACCCAGAAATCTATAAAAATTAGTATGTGTTGGGCTTGGTTTTTTGACATGTTTGGACTCAAATGCTTGCATTAAATTTATGGCATACAAATTTCAAGGTCAAAGGTAGGAGTGACATGTATGGTTTGTCAATATTAGTATGAGACGAAATTTTCTTAAAGCATGAAAATGTATTTTCTTGGAACATGAAAAGTATGCTTTCACTTTTCTTAAAACATAAAAACTTTTTCTTAAAACATAAAAACTTTAGGTATTTTTCTTAAAACATAAAAACTTTAGGTTACTGATATAATTTTTAAGGAAATATAGAAAAGTAGTTTAATTTCCATTAGATATTATAGCAAATGTGAAAATTAATGTTATTCTTCCATTAGATATTATGGAATTAATATTTTGATAGTGAATCGAAAATTATATGCAACTACATTTTATGCTTTGAATTATAGGGTCCATGATTTCTACATTACTTATCAAAGTAATGAATAGACACAGTTTATGCTTCAGCCTGCTATAAAAAATGAAATATTTAGTTATATCATTTATTAAAGGTGCTGTTTTGCTGTATAATATTCCAGCAAAAACCTTTGCATGGGATTTGCTTGCTAATTTTAATTCTGATCGAGCTTGGTTATTAAACTGGACTTTTAATTGAATTTTGATGTCCTTAATTTATTGGTGATGCTTACATTTTAACTATTAGGAAATATTTTATAAATATGTGTTTGTATAAAATATGCATATGTGTGTGTATATGTATGTATATATATATGTACTATATATACACACCTAAACATTTTTTTTTAAATGCTTAAAAATTTTATGGATTTAGCTAAAGACTTAACTTCAATCCCTCTCTACTTCTCTCCTTAAAGAAAAATTACCTTTCTATATTGGTGGAAATAACTCCCATACATCTTGGTCAAAAATAATCCAAAATGATAACTCAATGTCAGGGAACCATTGACAGCACTTTCATTTCTCTACTGATTTGGAATTATGTCCCAATACTACAAAAAGCTTCCATAGATACGCTGATCTTTTTCTAGGTTCTCTATTGTATTGTAATGAGACTATTTGTCTAACCCGTAACTAATGCCCCATTTTCCTGAACCAACCATTATAGCTTTTCAGACAGCCTTAATCAGGTGAGACCAATATTATTGTTACTATTCTTCTTCCTACCTCCTTCTTATTAGAATTCAAATATTTCTTTTCTATTTGTGCCTTTATTCTTCTCTATGAATTTTAGAATCCCTGTATGACATCCTATGATTCAAAGGTTTTCAGGGTTTGAATGTATTTTCACTAATTTGAAATGATTTATTGTCTTTATGATATTGAACCTTCACACCAAAAATACAAATCTATAATTTGTCATCTGATTGGTTAGATTTCCACAAAAATCCAAACTAGTGTAATAAGCAAAAGTTTTTCTTAATGTATTTGTTTGCATAGCCTAACCAGACCCAACTCATTTTTGTGACAAAGCATGATTTGATGTGATCTGAGTCTATTTGGAGATCTTATATATCCTATTTGCTGTAAATGTTGCAATATTTAGCTACAGAAATATTACTGTACTGGAGGACAAAATTATGCTCCATATTAAAAGGGAGTGCCGCATATTTTACAATGCATTTATTTCATTGGGTGTTTAACTGCAGTTTTATGTAAAATACACAAATTATAAGTATAGATCTTTATAAATTACAACAACATGAACTCACATAAAATCACCATATGGTTAATAATGGAAGATTATTAAAGGTGCCCAGAAAGCTTCCTTGTATGTCCTTCAAAAGGAATCTCTATATGACTCCTAACAATAAACAATAGCTTTTCTGTTTTTAAACTCTAAAAATGTAATTGTGTAACATGTTAATATAACAATAGAGAAAACTTAATGTGGGGTATATGGGAATTATATGTTGCCATATTCTGTAAACAGAAAACTGTACTTAAACATTTACTAACAATACTCCCTAGGTCTAATTTCTTTCACTCAGCAGTATTATGTTTGTAAGATTTATCTAAGTTGTATATAATATATATAAATTGTATATCTAAGCTGTGTATAATAGCATGTCATTAATTTATATTGAACAGTATTGTATTAATACATAGCAGATTATTTATCAAGTCTCCTGGTAATAAGCTTTGTGTTGCTTTCAGTGTTTTTGCTTGCTTGTTTTTGCTATTGCAAATAATGTTACTGTAAACAATTTGCATATGCCTTTGTTGCTTATATCTACACATATTCATCAAAGAAGCCTTCTGGTCATAGAGACTTAATTGTGGGAAAGATTTATATCACAAGTTTAATTTTTTCTCTAGTGTATATAGGACAATTTAGAATTTCTTTTGAATGTAAGCTTTGAAAATTTTATTTTGGCAGAAATTACTCCACCTAAGATTTCTGATATAATGGGACAAACTTTATGTTCACATGCTATCTTTTATGTTTGTAGTATCTGTAGTGATATACAGTATTTCATTCTTAAGATTATTTACAACTTATTTTTCTTTATCACCTTTAATTTGTCTTACCTGGGATTTATAAATTTTGACATCTTTATAAAAAATTTCTGTTGGATTTTTTCTTCTCTATTGCATAATTGTTTTGTATTTTATTTATTTATAATTTCCTTCTTTTGCTTTCTTTAAATTAATTTGCTGAGGTTTCTGGTTACTTTTATGTAGTTGATGTTTTGATTATTAAATTTGAGTGTTTATGCTTTTTTAAAACATGCATGTAATGCTATAAGCATCGTGAATAAAGTGTTAGATAGTCCAAGTTTTCATACACTGCATTTTCATTAGCATTCAGTTTCAAATACTTTGAGAATGTTTCTATAATTTCTTTTTTGACCTATTGACCATTAAATGTATACTTTTTCTCAACTATTTGGCAATTTTGTAGAGGTTTTAAATTTCTAGATCAATTGTATTTATTTTGGGCTATGCTATGATTTTTATTCTTTTCAATGTTTTGAGACTCACTTTAGGATAAAGTCTGTTTCTTATAAATTTTCCAGGTTAACTTGAAGAGAATGTGACTTTTTCATTTGTTATCTATAGCATGTTGTATATGTCCATTGGATTGATTGTGTTTCTTTTGCTCAAATCTTCTGTACCCTTACTGAATATTTATCTACTTATTTTTTTCTTTATTTTTATTTCAATAGGATTTTGGGGAACAGTAGGTGTTTGGTTGCATGAATAAGTTCTTTTGGGGTAATTTCAGAGATTTTAGTGCATTCATCACCTGAGCAGTGTACATCGGACCCAATATGTAGTCTTTTATCCCCCTACCACCCTTTCCCCTGAGTCCCCAAAGTCCATTATATCATTCTTATGCCTTTGCATTATTACATCTTAAGTCCCACTTATGAGTGAGAATACACAATGTTTGATTTTCCATTCCTGAGTTTCTTCACTTAGAATAATGGTCTCCAGTTCCATCCCAGTTGCTGCAAATGTCTTATTTTTTCCCTTTTTATGGCTGAGTAGTATTACGTGTGTGTGTGTGTGTGTGTGCGTGTGTGTGTGTGTGTGTGTGTGTGTGTGTCACAATGTATTCAGTTGTTGATTTATGGTATCTATATATACCACCATTTATTTATCCACTTGTTATTTGGGCTGGTTTCATGATTTTGCAATTGAGAATTGTGCTGCTATAAACATGCATGTACAAGTATCTTTTTTGTATAATGACTTCTTTTCCTCTGGGTAGACACCCAGTAGTGGCATTGCGGGATCAACTTATAGTTATACTGTTAGTTCTTTATGGAATCTCCACACTGTTTTATATAGTGTTTGCTCCAGTTTAAATTCCCACCAGCAGTGTAAAAGTGGTCCCTTTTTACCACATCCATGCTAATATCTATTATTGTTTGATTTTTTTATTAGGATCATTCTTGTAGAAGTAAGGTGGTATCATTTGGTTTTGATTTGCAATTCTCTAATCATTAGTGATAATAAGGATTTTTTCACATATTTTTTGGCCATTTGTATATTGTCTTTTGAGAATTGTCTATCCATGTCCTTAGCCCACTTTTTCATGCGATGTTTGTTTTTTTCTTGCAGATATCTTTGAGTTTCTCATAGATTCTGGATAATAGTCTTTTGTCAAATGTATAGATTATGGAGATCTTCCTCCACTCTGTGGGTTTTCTGTTCACTCTGCTGATTGTTTCTTTTGCTGTGCAGAAATTTTTTAGTTTAATTAAGTCCCAAGTATTTATCTTCATTTTTGTTGCATTTGCTTTTGGGTTCTTGCTCATGAAGTCTTTGCCTAAGCCAATGTCTAGAAGGATTTTTCCAATGTTTTCTTCTATAATTTTTATGCTTTCAGGTGTTAAGTCCTTGATCCATCTTGGGTTGATTTTTGTAAAAGGCGAGAGATGAGAATACAGTTTCATTGTTCTACATGAAGCCTGCCAATTATCCCAAGACCATTTGTTGAATTTATTTTGCAGCTATTGTAAAACAGATTGTGTTCTTGATTTGATTCTCAGCTTGGTCACTGTTGGTGTACAGCAGAGCTACTGATTTGTATATAAATTTTGTATACTGAAATTTGCTGAATTCATTTATCAGGTCTAGGAGCTTTTTGGATGAGCCTTTAGGTTTTCTAGGCATACAATTGTATCATCAGCAAACAGCAACAGTTTTAACAATTTGGATATCCTTTATTTGTTTCTTTTGTCTGACTGTTCTGCTTAAGACTTCCAGGACTACATTGAATAGAAGGAGTGAGAGTGGGCATCCTTGTCACATGTGCATTCTCAGGGGGAATGCTTTCAACTTTTCCCCATTCAGTACTACATTGGCTGTGGGTTTGTAATAGATAGCTTTTATTACATGAAGGCAGGTCCCTTCTATGCCAATTTCGCTGAGGGTTTTAATTACAAGGGGTTGCTGGATTTTGTCAAATGCTTTTTTTTTTTTTTTAACATCTATTGAGATGATCATGCGATTTTTGTTTTAAATTCTGTTTATGTGGCGTATCACATTTATTGACTTGCGTATGTTAAACCATCTCTGGTATGAAACCCACTTGACTGCAGTGGATTTTCTTTTTGAAATGCTATTGGATTCAGGTAGCTAGTAATTTTTTATGGATTTTTGCATCTATATTCATCAAGGATATTGGTCTTTAGTTTTCTTTTTTGTTATGTCCTTTCCTGGTTTTGGTATTAAGGTGATACCGGCTTTATAGAATGATTTAGGGAGGATTCCCTCTTTCCCTATCTTGTGGAGTCATGTTAATAGGATTGTTACCAGTTCTTTCAATTGCTGAGAGACACATTAAAATATGTCACGAAGCTTTTGGATTTTATTTTGTCAACTTTCAAAATTTACACTGAGACTATATTTTTAGTGCACAAGAATTAATTAGTATAATATCTTCCTTTATCATTATTAAATATTTCCTTTTACTCAAATAATGCTGTATTTTTAGTTACTGTCTACTTTGACATTTAAACTATACCTTAAAATATACCAACTTTTTTCATGTGTAAATTTCCATTCAAATTTCACTTTCTATGTCTTTATATAGAAGGTACTGCAACTGCAAGTGATTTTTGTAAAATCTGATTGGACAGTCTTTGTCTTTTAAAACTGGAGACTGTAATGCAGTTATGTTGACTTTGATCAATTCAATTCTTCCTTAAAATTCTTTGTTTTCCTTCCACTTTTGCCATGCTTCAATGTGAGTTGGGCATATGTCCTGCCTGACTGACTTTAGCTTTCTCCATGTGTCTTTTGGCCACTGGGATATAGGTAAAATAATTTCTGCCTCTTGTGCATCTGCACTATATTATGGGAATATCATTTCCCCTATAAGAGGGCTCTCATAGCCTGAGTCCTAAAATAAAAGGATAAGAGCAACACACCAGAACCCACCTGACAGTCTGGAGCAGAGCTGCCAAAAATCTACTCCTTAGCTGCTAAAAAGCAGTGTAGCAACAAAACAAAAAATATTTAATAAGCCACAAAGGCATTTAGGCTGTATTAATATAAGTATAACCTAATGAAAGCCAATAAATATAGAAAGTATTTCCAGAACTGTTGTGTTGCTATAAAAAGCATAAAATGAGCACCATTAGCTTCTGGTTGAGGGAAATTCTTCCAGATAACAGAAAAATAAATGGTAACCTACATTATGCACTGTCATACTGTTTGGTAAGATTATCACTTGTGATAATTTGAAGATCAGGGAAGTTACTTAATAAACATAACTTTGCCCAATTGCAGATAAGCCAGAATGTTATTAGCTTTAGTTCGTTATTTTCACTGCATTTCTTAAGTTATTTTAAGATAGAAATTTGCTTAAGATAGAAATTTGCTTAAAAAAAAGGGTATGTTTACCAGCAGGAATGGAAAAAAAGAAGAGAATCCAGACATGTTTTATCTTGTAGGGTTAAAATGTGACAAGTTACTCATCTCTGTTTAACAGCTACTAATGAAATCAATCTATCACAGACTAGAGTGAATAACCTGTCTTTGGGAAAAGATAGACTTGATAGATTTTTATACCCCAGCTCAGCTACTTACTAACCATATGGTGTGGTGTATCAGTTTAAAAAGTTGATTTTTGCCCTGATTACAAACAACTGCAAAATGTCAACAGCTTTTTAAAAGAATAAAGCTTTTTTCTTAGTTATACCACATATCCAACATGCGTGAGCTGGGGGGTCTATTTATAATTCTGAGTCCTGGTAACTCAGGATTTCAGACAGATAATCTGGTAGGGCTTTATGGGAGCACTAACTTTTGAGTAGGATTGTTAGTACCAGCTACAGGGACATATAATCCACTATGCTAAAGTATGTACATAATTTATGTTTATATTTTTGCTAATATTTATTCAACCCTGGGTAATTTTGTTAATCATTCTTTAAACTCTTTCAATACTTCTAATGATGATGTAGACACCAAGAGCTATAGTAGATACCAAAGGAATGGTGAGTGAGACAGACATGGTCCTTGGCCTCAGTCAGTTTGTATGATCTCTAGAGATCCATTACAATAGCATGAACCACAGCATGGGTAGTAAGTGCCACCAAAGACTCATGGAGCCTCAAATCTGCTCTGGAATACTTGGCTAGATAGAGACTTATTTTCCCATAATGGTGATGTTTGCTTTTTGTTTTCTTCTGAGAGATCATTTTTTTTTTAATTTTATGACAACTTCATCTCTTCAACTTATTCTTAAATGAAGGCTCTGGACTATAGTCACAACTAACGTTTATAGAACTTTAAACACGTGCCCAGCATGTGCCTCTTTTAGATGACCTCACTTAATCCTAATAAAGAGGTTTTGAGGTAAGTATTAATATCTTATGTTGAGAAAATTGGGGAAAAAAGGTCAAGAAATTTACCCAAGTTTGCAAAGCTAAAATGTAGTTGAGCTGGTACTTGAAACAAACATATTTAATATAAAGCTATTCTTTGACCACTTTGCTATGTTGCTTTTTTGAATTCCAGAGAGCTGATTTCTAGTTCAATTTTTAATGAGTTTTAATCAGTCGTCCTTTCAAGGATTCTAATTTCTCATTTGTCCTTCAAATTATAGGATTCTCTCTTAAAACAAATTATCATATTTTTATATATTTTTAAATTTAACTGAGGTCCATAGCTTTAATAGAGAACACATTTTTAATTGAAGAGTCTTTCTCTTTCTGTCTTTTTAATATTATTTTTTTTTCCTTAGGTTTCTACAGAAGAAGGCTTGAGTCTGGCCCAAGAATATAACTGCGGTTTTTTTGAGACCTCTGCGGCCCTCAGATTCTGTATTGATGATGCTTTTCATGGCTTAGTGAGGGAAATTCGCAAGAAGGAGTCCATGCCAGCCTTGATGGAAAAGAAACTGAAGAGAAAAGACAGCCTGTGGAAGAAGCTTAAAGGCTCTTTGAAGAAGAAGAGAGAAAATATGACATGATAATCTCTGCTTTTGAGTTCCTCACTCGCTCTGAATTTCATCAGTTGGACAATTCCATATGTAGCATTCTGCTTCAATATTCTCTGTCTCTCTCTCTCTTTAAATATCTGCCTGTAGGTAAAAGCAAGATCTGCATAACTGTACCTCTTGAGATAGTTTTGTTTTGCCCTTAACAGTTGGATGGATTTTGTCAATCAGCTGGATATGCTGTTTAGTTTTTACAATATATTACTAAATAAAATTGACATTCCAATTGCCTCATTTCCTTTTAAAGAGTCTAGCTTCATTTGGTATGCTGTCTGGTTATAAAGGAAATATGCAAAATTGCAGCCAGAATGATAAAAGGCTCAGGGGATTTGCCTTTGCCTGATAACACTCTGGTTGTTTGCATTTCAGGAATCTCAGTAAATAATGAAGAAGCTCAGGAAATAATTCAGAACAGAAATCTGCAGCCTGGTCTTTTTCTTAATTGTAGAAGTCATGGTGCTGCTTCTTGAATGCTCCAGAGATAAACCTTAAAGGAATTATTATTAATAATAGGAACTGGTTTGGGGTCATTGGAGAGCTGAAATAAAATATCACCGCATTTACAGTGCTCTGTCTCAGTTAAGCTGTGGCAAAATTACCACAGCGAAGGCACTGGGCTGTGGCAAAAGGATGTCATATCTGTAGTGGGAAGAGAGAAGCTACTCTGAATTTGATGGTTCATATGCTCATAAAAGGATGCTTTGCTCCCCTCATTGAGGAGTCCCTTTTAGGGCTGCTTCACCTGCATCAGGACCATTTGCAGGGAATGAGGCTTGATAGCTCCAAAGACTCTATGAACTCCCTATATTGCTAAATTCTCCACTCTTCCCTTACATGAAATGCTACCAGAGGCTTTTCCCTTGTTTGTTTTACAATGGGTCATCATGTAAAATGAAATGGCCCATTCACTCATTTTTTTCCTATTGTGTGAATTGGTTTATTAAATTCAAGCTTGGAAAATACACTACCAGAGAGCACAGTTGAATGTTTAATAGTCAAGCGTTAAGAGAAAAACCATAAAGCTAAGCATGAGATGGAATCCATCAAGCCCGTCTTCATGGGCTGAAGACAGATTTTAATCATTAATTAGGGAACAAGAGGGATGAGGGGCATGGTTATCATTCAATATTCAATCACTTCTTCTTCTTTATTCACAATGCCTCTGGTACTTGCTGAACTCTGAGAATGCAGAAATGAATCACTCAGACATGGGCCCTGACTCCCTGTAGCTTAACATTTACCTATGAGTTTCACTCCACTGAAAGAACAATGGCATTATAAATTCCGAGATGAGAAAAAGACATTTTACACAGTGATACAGATACAGCTAAAAGAAAATTTAGGGATTATAATTTTTTAGATTTTGAACTGGAAATAGCCTCTCAGGATATTGTCGTTGTGGGTCCTTTTACTGCTCGAGGCCAAGGCTGTTTCTCAAAACCACTTAGACTTCACTTTTGTTCTCTTAGAGCCTGGGATCAGAGGCCTCGTCATGTACTTATCTTCTGTTACTAACCATGGCCACTTCATCCCTGGGGTTTTACTCAAGCCACATCTTCTGTGGAGTGAGGCAGAAACTAACCAGTTTTCCCCATCTCATATTGCCATTAAAACCAGATCCACTGCACTTTTAATTGTAAAGGACTCATAATTAGGAGGAAAGCCAAAAATAAATAAATAAATAAATAAAATGAAGACTGCATAAAGATAGCAAGATTCTTATAGTCTCAGAACTGGTCATTGTTTCCTCCTTTCGTTTACTTGGAACATTTAATTCTTTGCTTTTGTCCCATTAAATTGACACACTCACCTCCAGTACATTCTTTGCCTTTTGCAGCAAGAATGTACTGGAGGTGAGTGTGTCAATTTAATGGGACAAAAGCATTAAAGCTGGGAAGGCCCTGTGAATGCTGCCCTCCATCAGTGACTCTTCTTTTTGCCAAAAGATGCAGTCTAGGAAACAATACCTGGCACCTATTTTCCAATGATGAGCCTGCATCTTTGAAAACCTGTTGACTGTCCTATACATAAATAATAGTCTTTAGCACATCTTCTGACACAATCTAATCTTCATAAATTTTCATTTTTATCTTTCATTGTCACCTCTTCTGCTTTTGGCTCTAGAGTTCTATAGCTCATTTCTCCTTTGTTCCATCTCTTTCTTTATGCTTCTAGAGTCCTGGTAAATATTTATGTAGCTTAGGAATTCTCAGTGAGGCTTGGATTGGAACAGATACCAAGTCCAATCATTTTATTCTATAGTAGAAAGGACGTCTGTAAATTATAACACACATGCTAAAAGAATATGAGATAATTATCACCAGCAGAGACAGAGGCAGATATTAAGCATTATTTTACACCAGTCTTCCTTTTGAAAGAATGAACCAAAAGAAAGTCTCCCCTAATAAAACCTAGGTATTTCTGCCCAAGGCCTATTGAATTACTCTTGTTTGTATAACACCAAAATGTCAAGATCTTGTTTCTAATCATATCCCTGAAAACTTCTCACCAGACCTAGGATGTCTAAGTAATTCCCCAAAGTTCGATAGCTACAATGTGTATATACCTTCATTGCCAAGCAGCTATCAAAAAGCTTTTATCCAATATGCATCAATGTTCATTGTAGGCCAATGTGTAGTCACCCAACACAATTTGTCAAATAGTAATTAAATGCCTACTATGTACCAAAAACTTTTCTGGATACTGCACGTGTGTGTGTGTGTATATGTGTGTGTATTTATTAAAAAGGTACTAGGAAACTCCGAATACAATCTCTGCCCCTCAGAAATGTATCATTTACCTATGTCCTATGTTAGGGTATTTCTTCATTGATTTATTTTATAGATACTCGTGATTAAATAATTTCTCAGATCAGAGACAAATGGAAGCCTAAGATATTATTTTTTTTTTAATTCAGGAAGCACTAGTTGAACCTGGAAACTTCTGTAGAAAATACCAGCGAGGAACAAACATGAGCAATTAGACTACACATCATTTGTATGATGCTCAGATGCACAAGGAACAGATAGCTGATTTATCTCTCTGTAACTTATCTGTTCTTTCTCATGAACCCCTGACGAATGGAGAGCTGGTGGCAGGAGGGACTACATTTTAGTTCATGCCAGTAATTTAGTGATAATCTGAGGCAATAATTTAAGACATTTCTTTAACCAATCTCTGCTGAGTGCAGCTGGGTCAGTGTTTGATTACTCAAAGTTCTGCTCTGCTTATTCTCCCTTTCAAATTGCACCCGGGTATAGGAGAAATGTGTGGCTTTAGTGACCTCATAGCAGTAGCTTCCTTCTCTTATCTTCTATGCCTTGTGGTTGCCCCTGTATCTTCTCTGATCTTTTAAAGGCCCGGTCTTATCTTATTCTGTTTGCTGGGGTGGTTAACTTTCATATATGTCAGATGTTGGCAAGCGTGCCATGAAGAACAGAAGTCTCTACAGGAGTCAGTGAACTTGCCCCTGTTCCGTGGGTCTCAAGATCCTTTCCAGCACAGTGACTTTATTCTGACCCAGGCCTTTCTAGTCCACCTCCTCCAGCACTTCTGCCTTCTTTTTGGATCCCTGGCATGACACAAATAGGGCAGTGGGATTCCCAAGTACTGCTTTGGTGAATCTGTTCTCTCTCTCCACACCCCTGTCTAGCCCATGTGCAGACGCCCCAAGGAATCCAGATTACTCCTAGTATTCCTTGGCAAAGTGATACACAAGCACAGACCAATGGAAATGGAGGTTGTCTGTAAAGACTGAGTGCGTCCATGGCCATGAGGAAGTTTGTCAATAGTCCCAGTGTTCCCAAAGCAACCTCACGCTATTATTTAGCCCAAAAGGCTTTGGGTGGGCATTAGGAAGAAGATACTGGTAAGTGACCTATTTGCTTGCTTGCTTGCCTGCTTTATGTATTTGTTTATTTGTTTATTTATTTATTTATTTTTATATAGAGAGGGTATTGCTCTGTTTTCTAGGCTGGAGTGCAATGTGCAATCATAGCTCACTGTAACCTCAAACTTTTCTTTAAGTCTGACAAGATTGCTCTTCTTCCAATAAGAAACAAAACAGAATTTAGTAGCCAAAGATGTGAAATGATGCCCTTTTTGGGGGGGGGGGGGACTTCTGTTCTTCCACTGAAGCACCAAATATATAATATATAGAGAAATATATATTTGTTTATATATTTAAAAACATATATATGTGTGTGTATCTCTCTTGCTCTCTCTCTCTCTCTCTCTCTATATATATATATATATATATATATATATTTTTTAAGTTTTATTGACCCATCATTGTCTTTCTCTCTCTCTCTCTCTCTATATATATATATATAGATAGATAGATAGATAGATAGATATAGATATCTATATATCTCTCTCTATATATATATAGATAGACAATGATGGGTCAATAAAACTTTAAATATATGGAAATATATTTAAATATTTTTAAAATGTAATGATCTGGCCAGGTGCAGTGGCTCATGCCTATAATCCCAGCACTTTAGGAGACCAAGTAGGGAGGATCACCTGAAGTCAGGAGTTCAAGACCAGCCTGGCCAACATGGCAAAACCACCTCTCTACTAAAAATACAAAAATTAGCTGTAATTTGAGCATGGTGGTGCACACAGGTAATCGCAGCTACTTGGGAAGCTGAGGCAGGAAAATCCCAATCTCCCTCTGAGGCAGAGGTTGCAGTGAGCCAAGATCATGCCATTGCACCCCAGCCTGGGTAACAAAGCAAGACTCCAACTCAGATAGATAGATAGATAGATAGATAGATAGATAGATAGATAGATCTATAGACAGATAGATAGACCGATAGATAGACAGACAGACAGATCGATATAGATAGATAGATAGATAGATAGATAGATAGATAGATAGATAGATAGATCGATCTCCATTACATATGTAACATTTAAGACTAAGCTTCCGGACCATCTTTATGTAAAAAGTCATAGCTCTTCTGATTTGAGACTTTACATGATTTAAGGCTGAGCCCTAAAACCTACTTGGCCTAAATCCTCTATTTTCAGCTTATGTTTAAACCCTTCTACTTGGCTTGAAGTTTTTCCCTTAGAGTTTCTATTTGGGGTTAGACAGCAGAAGTACAGCCATTCTTTCAGGTCACCCATTCACCATTAAATGTAAATGTTAAGAAAGTAGTAAATTTAGCCATCTTATTAAAATATCAACAACATAAACATATTTGTCTTATGATCTAGTGGCTATTTCTAAAAGCTGAGCAAAAGAGCCTATGGTGGAAGGATCAAAGAACACGTGAAATTTGAAAATGAGAAAGGAAATAAAGACCATGTGTCATTTTGGTGGTAATCGGTGTAAATCATCTTCTGTACCTCAGACCTTGGACTTACAGGATAGAACAAAGTAACCAGAGGCCACAGGATATGAGGATTACTAAGAGGAATAAATGGATGATGAATGACAAAGCAGGATGTAAAGTAAGAATTTAATGGAAAACTCGCCTGGATTTACCATATTCTACTTTTTTCATCCATCTGCTTTAGTCTAGTTCAATTTCTAATTCCCCATGATATATGAAACCTGGTGTATCTGTCTTCCTACAAAAATACAGGTCCAAGTTATTAATTTTTATGGACAAAACAGTATATTAATAAATCACCATTTCAGCCCTGTAAAAAACTGGTGCATAGTTTTAATGATAATGTCAATGTATTTTGTATCCCATCCACTTTTTAAGTATTCCATAGAAATTAACCTTGTATCTTAAAGAAAAAGTTAAATTACATAACAAATAAACAGTGCTTCAGGAAACCACATGAATTATTACAACCCAGTCTTCCCCTGTAGATAGAGAAACTGACGACCCCAGGAAGAGAAAGTCTCGAGGCATGTGAGGTCAGTTAAGCTCCATCACCCTCACTCTTGAAGTACCCTTCACTGCCATTTAGGAACTTCATTATGCCAAAATCCAGTGTAAAAATGCCAGTGATGAAAAACTCAAGGAAGAGGCAAATGGGAAGAAGACGTGACATCTTTAGGCTTGAGTGAAACTTCAGACATCAACTTTTGCTAGAATGACTTTTGATTATATTCACTAAAATTTTACTAAAATGGAAAAATACAATAATCTCAAAAGTAGATTTTTTAGTAAATGTAACCTCAAAGGAAAGAACATATTTTCCCTGCACACCTATTATGCCATTAAGATTATAACAATGATTTCTGCTGTGAACTGTCTGTGTTGCAATGTGAGCATTGTTCTGTCTTCTCTAGAGGTGTAATTAAAGCCATATGATAAATACATTTTAAAATATGCTTTATAGAACAGATCCATAGTGTCTCCTTAAAATCTAAAGTCCTTTAAAAATATGAGGGTCGTTTACCTTCCTTTCTAGATAAGACAAGACACTGAAAGCAATGCTATTGTAAGGCACTTCCTTCAGGGTAGTACATTAAACAAGGGGTGAAAGCATCAATTAAAAGAAGTTTGCCAAAGGTTTTGAATTTATTACTGGTGAGAAATGCTGGATTTATAACAATTAGACTATATGTTTAAATGTAGAAGAAGTAAAGTGAGAAATAAAAGCACTATTAATATGCCAGTACCCTGCAGATATTTAGAAGGATCAAAAAAACCCTATGAATTATAGACTCAAGAGTTTTCTGTTTGCATCACACCAGAATCATAGACTCTGTGACTTTGAGTCAGTCAAGCCCTTCACCTCTCTGAGCACTAAGCAGTCTCCATATAAAGTGGGAATGGGATTAGGATATAGAAAGATAGACATTCCCTGAATGTGTTAGCTTGGCTTCTGGAATGTATTGTATAATATACTATATAGCATATCTTCTGAATTCAATAGTATTTTATAGGTTAATAATAGAAATTACTTATATCATTTCAGTTATCAGTGGAAAGAAAGAGGGCCTCCATGGTAGTAAATATATGGTCTCAAATGTCAAACTAAAATGATGGATGAACCACAAATTCAGAAGCAGATAATTGGCTCACAGATCATTCAATATTCATTTATTCATGTATTCATTCAGTTACTTAATATTTTGAACTCTTGTGTGCAGCACACTCTACTCAGCATTGTTTGTTAACCCCTCAGTAATCAACACAGTGAACCAAACCATTCATCCATCTATTAAGAAAACATTTCCTGAGAACCTATTCTGTGTCAAGGACTGTGTTAAGCTTGGGGATAAAATTGTACTAAAACAGCCATGGTCCTTGCTCTCTTTGAGTTTATGGTTTAATCAGAGAAAGATGACAATGAAATAGTTATATTTGTAATTCTAAATTTGCGACTGCAGTCAATACAATAAAAGAGAGTTTGAGTATGTAAATATTGTCCATAATAGGAGAACTTGACCTAGTTGAGGTGGTCAGGGCTTCCCTGAAGATAGGAGGATTGAGTTGCCATATAAAGAATGAACACAAATTATCTAGGCCAAGAGGAAAGGGACGGAACTTAGGGGTTTCTGAGAGTAAGAACAGCAAGCGCATCATACCTGTGGCAACTGGGTGAATGGTTAGTAATGGAGAGCAATATTACAGGAAACAAAAGACCAAAAAAAGGTCTGTGACATGATGAAACAGGAGGGAAAAGTTGGGGATAAGACCACGTGTGTCTATCTGAGTGAGGGTTATGAGTCTGGTCTTTATCCTGAGAGAAACCAGAGGCCGTTAAAAGAATTTAAACAGTGGGGATAAAATAATAAGTATTTACCTTTATAACTGCTAATTCTGGCTCTGGAGAATTGTTTGGAAGGAGTAAAGAGTATGGAATGATTCCATTTTATTTTATTAGCAATTATGTCATCTAATACCTACACTTTACTCAGGGATGAATACCAATTTTAAAGAATTGGCCACTCTTTAGAGAAATGTGATGCTATCATTTTTCACAGCAATGACAACACATTCTTTCTTTCTTCTTACAAAGAATTTTACAAAACACATCTCCAAACAGACCAGGTATTTTACTCAGGCCAAGAGCTCATCAGACTTACTTAAATTCTGTCTGGGAACGCACGGCTATTGTCCACAATTTGATTAGTTATTCTTACAGTTTCCTAACGTGCTGGTTATCCAAAGATCAATCTTTTGCCTAGTATGACATTTGATTTCCATGACCCATCCCAAGACATTAAGATCATGTTTTTGAGAATCAACACAATTGTAGGAACTGAGTGAGGTGAAATTATTTTGTTCTATTATGCTGTGCTGTGTATTGTTATGCTCTACTGTAATTGAGAAGCCAGTCAAGCTTGTAGAGATGAGGGAAGGAAAAGAAGAAATAAAGGTATCAAACCTCATTAAAAGAAAGAGGGTAGGTTTGATCAATGACTAGTGACAAGTGTTTTAGAAACAGAAGGTCAACAACCAATAAGAAGTTGTGTGTAAGATAAATTAATGAGTTAACCAGTCACATCTGTGATAAACATAAGATTGTGGCATTTTAGTATTTTTACTCAAAGTTTTGCCTGATCTTATTTTTTTATCTCGGTAGAAGAAAGAAAAGGGAATAAATATTTCATTCCTCCATCACATTTTTTGTCTTTATGTTTTCTCTTCTAGTTCTCTAATTTAGCATGGCCTAATATGTTGATATTTTCCAGGAGAACTGTAGCCCTTTAAAATTCTGACAGAAAACAGAAAACAAAAACCACCAAAATACAAGATTAAATGCACAGTCATGCCCACAAAGGGCAGGTTGTCATCCTATCATCTTTATGAAATGTGCAATTAAGTATTCCCTTCCTCAGCAGGTTTAAGGCTCCCACTTAGAATCTTAGGCTCTTCCTATTCCCTATTCCCATTTCCTTTACGATCTCTTGTCCAGGAAAAAGGGTTAAGTCACAGATTTTCTTTTCTTTTTTTTGAACAATACAATAGCACAGAAGCAGAGAGAAGGTTGGTGTTACTTCTTATCAGCTATTACATAAAGGCCAATGATGATATGCGTGACTCATTGCAAAAATTTTAGATAGAAAGCCAAAGTTATCAGCAGACATGTCTTGATGAAAAGATTTTGGGAGACTTCAGTTTTCAGAACAGTATGGCATACACTTACTATTTCCCGATGCTCCCCTCTAAATACAAAATACCCTTAACATTCTTCATCCGATAAAGACACTAAAAACTGGAAGGAGGGAGCTGGCTAGGAACTTCAGGAACTGATTCATGACAACATAGTAAATCTCATGGGTTTTTTTTATGGTCTCTCCTCTACCATCAGACTGAGTGCTGGAGAATTCTGCAATCCAAATCACACATAAAAAAACAAACAAAAAGTCAGACATAAACAGAGAACATAGTGAGAAGGCAGCTATCTACAAGTCAAAGAGAGGTGCATCAGAAGAAATCAAAACTAGTGATACTTTGATCTTGAACTTCTAACCTCCCAAATTGTGAGAACATATATTATGTTGGTTAAGCCACCTATTCTGTGGTATTTTCTTATGGCAGTGATGATAAATTCAATTATTTAAATGTAAATAGTCAAAATATACCAAAGTTCAGAGATTGGCAGAATGGATTTAAAAAAAAAAAAAAAAAAAAAAAAAAAAAAAACCTGTGCTGTTTATAAGAAACTCACTTAAAATATTAAAACATAGCTAAACTAATAGGAAAAGAATGGAAAAGTATGTAACAAACCTTAATAAAAAAGGCAGGACTGGCTATATTAATATTAAATAAAGTAGACATCAAAACTGAAAAAAAAGAAAAGAGGGAGTAAGAACATATAGCAATCCTGAGTGTGTATGATGTACTCAGCAACAGAGATTCAAAATATAAAATATGTGACACAAAGTCTGTTTGAAAGAAGAGATAGACAAATCTACCTTTAGAGCTAGTGACTTTAATATCTTACTCTCAGCAACTGATAGAACTACTAGATAGGAAATCAGTTAGAACATAGAAGGGTTTTGCAATGCTATCCACCAACAAGATCTAGATAACATTTATAGAACATTCAATCTGGCAACAGTAGAATACACATTATTTTCAAGTGCTCAGAGAGTATTCAGGATAGATCAGGATCACTTGAGCCCAGGAGGTCAAGGCTGCAGTGATTGCATCACTGCACCCCAGCCTGGATAACAGAGTGGACTTTGTCTCAAAACAACAAAAGCAGCAGCAACAACAAAACGTAGATTATATCCTGTTTTATAAAATAAATATTAATCAATATAAAAGAACTAAAATCACATAGAGTGTCAGTTTTCTGATCCCAATGTAATGAAACTAGAAATCAATAAAAGAAAGATAATAGGTATATCAACAAACACAAGATAATATGTGTTATATAAACAACACCTTCTACATAAGTCTCAGGGCAAGAAAGTCTCAAAAAAAATCAAATAATGCACTGAACTGAATAAAAATGAAAACAAAACATATCAAATTTTGTGTGGAAACGTAAAACAGTTGAGGGAAATTTATAGAACTGAATCCATGCATTAGAAAAGAGAAAATTTCTCAAATCAATAACTATGTCCCCCCGTCAAGAACACATAAAAATAAAAGCAAAATAAACACATCAGAGGCAGAGGAAAGTAATAACAAGTATACATGCAGAAATCTGAAGCCAAAAATAGGAATATAGCAGAGAAACTTAATGAAGCAAAGGGCTGGTTGGTGATTCAGAAATAAATCAATAATATTGATAAACATCTAGTAAGATATAGGAGGATAAAGCGAGAAGACCTAAATCAGCAGTATCAGGCTTGATGGTGCATATCACAACAAATCCTGAATATATTAAAAAGATAAAGAAACACTATAAACAACTTTACACTCATAAATTTGCCAATTTAGAGGAAATGGACCAATTTCTTAAAATTCACAAACTACTAAAACTTAACCAAGATGAAATAGACAAATTAAACAGTCCTATTCAAATTAAAGAAATTGAATTTATAATTTACAAGCTTTAGAAAAGAAAATCTCCAGGCTAGCACGTGTAATCCCAGCACATTGGGAAGCCAGGGCAGGAGAATCACTTGAGAACAGAAGCTCGAGATCAGCCTGGGTAACATGAGGAGACCTCATCTCTACAAAAAAAAAAAAAAGAAAAAAAAAAAGAAAAGTTTGCCAGGTTCGGTGGCATGCTCCTGTAAGTACCAACTACTACAAATGCTGAGGCAGGAGTATCGCTTGAGGCCAGAAAGCCAAGGTTGAAGTGAGCTAAAATATTTCCACTGTGCTACAGCCTGGATGACAGAGTGACATTATGTCTCTAAAAAAGAGAAAATAAAAGAAAGAGTGAGGATTGCCAAAATATAAACAGCAATTAAAAAGTAAAATGGTCAAGATCATATAATTCTTTTTAACACAACACTATTAAGAAATATCTTAACAAAAATGTGTCAAACTGTTGTATTTCCTGGTTATTTAAAAATATTGAGTAGAGAGTAAGTGGCAGTGAATGGATACTGACACACTCACTCTTACCAGGGGTGTTGGGGAGGAAGATCTTGGGAAATATGACACAGAAGCAGATTCTGAAACAACAAAACAATCAGATAAAGAAGAACTGGTATCCAAGTGACACCACAATTTCTGGACACTCGAGGCAAATTGAAAACTCTTGAGCCTAAGATAAAGAAACAAGATATCTCAGCAAGGTAACAAAACAGCAAAGAGAACTGGAACAGGTAATACTTAGAAGTCAAGAGAGTAGGCAGTATTTCAGATGTTTGATTAGAGTAACTTTATTTGGCAACTAAATGCAAGATGGATTGAGATGAGAAAACAGTGATAGTTAGATGATAATTTGACAGGTACCAGCTATAGCTATAATCTTGGTACAAAGTTGGGCAAATGTGGTCAAGAGTGATAGTATGGAAGTGAGGAGGAAAAACTATCTGTGTAGACTTTTCAGTTGTGCCTTTTTCTCTGAGCACAAGACTGCACAGGGCATGGCTTTTGGAAAAGGCTGCTTCACAAGCTAGGGCATGGCAAAATAATAAAATCAGCGTTCCTGGGGACTTCTCTCTTTCCTCCATTTTGTGTGTTTTCTACATCGTTTAATACTACTGAACATGCCCTTCATTTTGTTATTTCAAAACTGCCTATCACTTTATGCTCACTGGTTTCCGAATGAATGATTTTAAACAACCAAATAAGCAGTGAAATGTTAAGCAAGTTACGATCTCTCTGAGCTCTGGGCTTCTCATTTCTTAATCTGTAACATGGGAATAACAGTGAAGCCTATTTCACAAATTGTTATAAAGAATAAATGAGAGTATGCACATTAAAATACATCACAGGGTCTTATACAGTGAATAATCAATGAGTAAGTAATTAAATGAATAAACATATTGTGTTGTTGAAATAACACAACTATGCTCTGGGCTTTGCCTGGAAAAGACAGGGCAGTCAGGCCAGGTGTCGTGGCTCATGCCTGTAATCTCAGCACTTTGGGAGGCCAAGGCAGACGGACACTTAAGATCAAGTGTTCAAGACCAGCCGGGACAACATAGTGAAACCCTGTCTCTATCAAAAATACAAAAAATAGCCAGGCTTGGTGGTACGTGCCTGTAATTCCAGCTACTTGGGAGGTTGAGGCAGAAGAACAGCTTGAACCTGGGAGTTGGAGGTTGCAGTGAGCCAAGATTGTGTCACTGCACTCCAGTCTGGATGACAGAGCAAGACTCTGTTTCAAAAAATAAAAAAAAATGAAAAGGAAAAGATGGGACAATCTTACGATAACTGCACTGATATATGCTTTAGCAGAGAATATAAAAATTCATTTAGAAAACATTTGCCTTCTACCTTCTAGAAGCTGATCAGCAGGGGTTTCTCAGATAAAACAAAATGAAGATAATTTATGACCCTTAAAATAGGGAGAGAAAGAAACTCTTTTTTTGCCTTTCCATTCTAGAAAGAAAGTTAAGAAGGATCATTCTCCCACTAAGGCTTCAGGCTACAGGAAGGAACCACTGTTAAAACCTCACGGTCAGAAAAAGGAGAATAAAGTATTTGAAGATAATAAGGTACATCCTAGTCCACTGAAAGTCAGGTCATTATCTCCTGTGTCTCTTTTCTCAATCAAGTCACTGAACTTTAAGTAAATCAAAGTCTGAATTTTTTCCACTGATATTATCACATCAGTATGCCTATTGAATGCCTCATAGTTCAACTAATATTCAATAACACAACTTTACAATTTCCCAAATGTAGAACAGCTAACAAGTTTGAAACCAAATGTTCGTGTGATATAGACAATTATATTTCAATTGATCAAAGAAATGAAGTCTAGAAATCTTTGATAAGCACTGCTTAAATGTTTAAGCAGGCATATTTCAGAGAATATGAGATAAAACAAAACATAATGGAAGGGAAATGGATTGGAAAGAGTATCTCAATTTCAAATAAATTGTATTTTAACCAAATTCCAAATTTTACTCAACTGCAAAAGTAACAAACTTATATCTTCAAAGAAAAATCTAAAGGTTCCACATTATTAAAAAGAGAAAATAGAAAACAATGTATTTACGTGTAGGTCAGCCTTTTTAAATGTCCATCTTAAGTATGGAAATTTAATTTACACTGAAATGTTAATTCAAGACCAATGATTTACTTTGCAAAGAGATTCTTCAATTTTATTTATATCCACTTTAGTAAATGTAGCCCTGGCCCTGACCCCACACATTTAAAAGAGTTTTATATTTGGAGAAACTAACAGCCCTGAAAAGCATACACAATGCCAAGGAGTAAATACAAGAAAACACAGAAGAGAAAGAAGGTCAAATGTCCAAAGCTGGATTAATAGCATTAATGTTAAAATCATAAGACTTGTAGAAGATCAATAGGAAGACAAATGGCTAAGGGAAAAGACAGAAAGAATGAAAGCAAAACAGCTTTATAATATATAAAGAATTAACTGTAAAAGGGTAGCTAAAACAATTTTGAAGGCATAAGAAATGAATTTAAAACAGCAGAATCAAATATTAGTTTCTTGTTCAAAATCACTTAAGACTTCTCATCACTGCAAAGCTTTGATGCAGATCCTAAATTCTACATAACCAGGCCCCCGACTACCTCTTTTACCTTTTCTTCTAGACTTTTATGTCTACTTACAAAACCTCACACGATATTTCTAACTGAATTCAATTCAACAAACATTTTCTTTACCTTCCGTATCAATTGAAATATTTTCAGCTTTGAGTAACAGAAAACCCAACTCAGAAGGATTTAAACCACACAAGGGCCTTGTTACTGCTTATATCGAAGAGTGAAACAAGGTAGGATTGCTTCAGGGTGGCTCTGAGTTAGTTAATTCAGTAACTAGAATGTGTCTGGAAGGACTCATACTTTTGAACTTTTATTCTGCCTTTCTTAGTGTTTGGCTAGCTTTCTCTCAGTTACAAGACAGCTGTGGCATCACGTCTCCCCATATCCATGTCCATAAGAAAGCAAAAGGACTATCCTTTGCTGTTACTTTAAGAGCTAAGCAGCCTCCCCAGAAGCCACATCTGCAGACTCACCCTTACATCTCATTGATCAGAATTAAGTTACATGACATTGGTTTGGGGAACATCATTACAATGATTAATTTAGACAAATAGAGATTTGTCTTCTGGTTCAGACTTTTGTAAAGAGCATAGTTCCCTGTAGAAGAGAGTGATTAGTTGACAAAATGAAAGTTATCTTAGCAAGGAGGTGTGGGGGAGGAAAGTGGGGAGTATGTCTCCAAAGTAGGCCCCGGACACAAGCTGCAACACCCTCTATATGTCAGGTATATGCCTGCTAGACCCCATGAGAAGGTAAAGACACAAATCATCATTTGAAATTCAGGAAATTGAATCTCAAATGCAAAACTTTCCCATTTGACTTTGTGCATGAGTGTTAAGGTGAGCCTCTTGCGAATATCAGCTAGGGTGTTTCTAAATTTTATTTTCTTTTTTTCTATTTTTTTACTGACACATTATAATTGTACATATTTACGTGGGAAATTTTTTTTTTTTTTTTGAGATGGAGTTTCGCTCTTGTTACCCAGGCTGGAGTGCAATGGCGCGATCTCGGCTCACCGCAATCTCCGCCTCCTGGGTTCAGGCAATTCTCCTGCCTCAGCCTCCTGAGTAGCTGGGACTACAGGCATGCGCCACCATGCCCAGCTAATTTTTTGTATTTTTTGTAGAGACGGGGTTTTACCGTGTTGACCAGGATGGTCTCGATCTCTTGACCTCGTGATCCACCCGCCTCGGCCTCCCAAAGTGCTGGGATTACAGGCGTGAGCCACCGTGCCTGGCCAATGTGGGAAAATTTGATTTTTTTTTTTTAATTTAAGTTCTGGGATACATGTGCAGAACATGTAGTTTTGTTAAATAGGTATACACGTGCCATGGTGGTTTGATGCACCTATCAACTGGTCATTTAGGTTTTAAACCCCTCATCCATTAAGTATTTGTCCTAATGCTCTTTCTCCCCTTGCCCCCCACCCACCAACAGGCCAAGGTGTGTTATGTTCCCCTCTCTGTGTCCTTGTGTTATGGTTCAACTCCCACTTATGAGTGATGAGTAAGAACATGCAGTATTTGGTTTTCTGTTCCTATGTTAGTTTGCTGAGAATGATGGCTTCCAGCTTCATCTATGTCCCTGCAAAGGACACGAACTCATATTTTTATGGCTGTATAGTATTCCATGGTGTATATATATGCCACATTTTATTTATTCAGTCTATCATTTATGGGCATTTGGGTTGGTTCCAAGTCTTTGCTATTATAAATAATGCTGCAGTAAACATATGTTTGTATGTGTCTTTACAGAAGAATGATTTATAATCCTTTGGGCATATACCCAGCAATTGGATTGCTGGGTCAAATGGTATTTCTGGTTCTAGGTCCTTGAGAAATCACCACACTATCTTCCACAATGGTTGAACTAATTTATACTCCCACCAACAGTGTAAAAGCATTTCTATTTCTCCATGGCCTTGCCAGCATCTGTTGTTTCCTGACTTTTTAATAATTGCCATTCTAACTGTCATGAGGTGGTATCTCATTGTGGTTTTGATTTGCAATTCTCTAATGACCAGTGATGATGAACTTTTTTACATGTTTGTTGGCCGTGTAAATGTCTTCTTTTCAGAAGTGTCAGTTCATATCTTTTGCCCACTTTTTGATGAGGTTATTCGATTTTCCTTGTAAATTTGTTTAAGTTCTTCATAGATTCTGGATATTAGCCCTTTGTCAGATGGATACATTGCAAAAAATGTTATCCCATTCTGTACATTGCCTGTTCACCCTGATGATAGTTTCTTTTGCTGTGTAGAAGCTCTTCAGTTCAATTAGATCACATTTGTCAATTTTGGCTTTTGTTGCAATTGTGTTTGGTGTTTTAGTCATGAAGTCTTTGCCCGTGCCTATGTCCTGAATGGTATTGTCTAGGTTTACTTCTAGGGTTTTATAGTTTTTGGTTTTAAATTTAAGTCTTTAATCCATCTCGAGTTAATTTTTGTATAAAGTATAAGGAAGGGGTCCCACTTCTCTTTTCTGCATATGGCTAGCCAGTTTTCACAGCACCATTTCTTAAATAAGGAATCCTGTCCCCGCTGCTTGTTTTTGTCAGCTTTGTCAAAGATCAGATGGTTGTGGATGTCTGGTGTTATTTCTGAGGCCTTTGTTATGTTCCATTGGTCTGTATATCTGTTTTGGTACCAGTACCATGCTGTTTTGGTTATTGCAGCCTTGTAGTATAGTTTGAAGTTAGGTAGCATGATGCCTCCAGCTTTGTTCATTTTGCTTAGGATTGTCTTGGCTATATGCGTTCCTTTTTGTTTCATATGAAACTTAAAGTAGTTTTTTTTTTTTCTAATTCTTTGAAGAAAGTCAAGGGTAGCTTGATGGGAATAGCACTGAATCTACAAATTACTTTGAGCATTATGGTCATTTTCACTATATTGATTCTTCCTATCCATGAACATGGAATTCGTTTCCATTTGTTTGTGTCCACTCTTATTTCCTTGAACAGTGGTTTATAGTTCTCCTTGAAGAGATCCTTCATGTCCCTTGTAAGTTCTATTCCTAGGTATTTTATTCTCTTTGTAGCAACTGCGAATGGTAGTTCATTCATGATTTGGCTCTCTGCTGTCTATTGGTGGTGTCTAGGAATACTTGTAATTTTTGCACATTGATTTTATATCCTGAGACTTTGCTAAAGTTGCTTATCAGTTTAAAGAGTTTTTTGGGCTGAGACAATGGGGTTTTCTAAATATATAATCATGTCATCTGCCAACAAACACAATTTTATTTTCTCTCTTCCTACCTGAATACCCTTTATTTCTTTCTCTTGCCTGATTGCCTGGCCAGAACTTTTAGTACTATGTTGAATAGGATTGGTGAGAGAGGGCATCCTTGTCTTGTGCCAGTTTTCAAAGAAAACACTTCCAGCTTTTGCCCATTCAGTATGATACTGGCTATGGGTTTCTCATAAATAACTTACTATTTTGAGATATGTTCCATCAGTTCCTGGTTTATTGAGAGTCTTTAGCATGAATGAATGTTGTATTTTATCAAAGGCCTTTTCTGCATCTATTGAGATAATCATGTTGTTTTTGTCATTGGTTCTGTTTATGTGATAGATTACGTTTATTGATTTGTATATGTTGAACCAGCCTTGCATCCCAGGGATGAAGCCTACTTGATCATGGTGAATTAGCTTTTTTGAACTTTATTTCTTATCTCTTTATAGATCCAGAGCAACAAAGAATTCCTCTACCATTCAGAGAATTACCTATAAATGATCATTTCCTACTGTACTAAATATGCAATGTGCTGCTAATACACAGAGGAAACCAGTGAGGTCTATGTGTACACACCGTTTTTTTAATATATAAAAAATGTTGTTTTAATTTTTTCTGTTCCCCAATTTTCCAATTAGTCTGTATCTATGTGCTCTACATAGTCTGAACTTTTAAATTTTTTGATATTTTTATCAAACATAAGAGTGTAGACATCTCTTAGATATACTGATTTCTTTTAAATATTTAAATAGTCATTTCTCAAAAAAAGACATACGAATGGCAAACAGGCATATGAAAAGGTGGTCAACGTCACTGGTCACCAAAGAAATACAAATCAAAACTACAATGAGTTATTATCTCACCTCAGTTAAAATGGCTTATATCTAAAAGGCAGTAATTCAAACTTTTGATATAGAGAAAATAAGATGTTAATTGTTTTGCAAAGAGAAAAATGTATATGACAGGACTGATATATCTAAGTCATAGTAGATATGTTATTGAAAAGTGGCATGCATAAATTCATTTTCTAAAACTTGCAAAGTGAAAAATGTCCTCCAAAGAGTTGTATGTGTGTGTAAAATGTTCAGGTATACTTTAAATTATGCATAGTTAATGTAATGTATGTACAAATTAATGTCATTCCTTTTTCACTAAACTCTTTATAAACATGATTCTTAATGACTACAGAAGAGTCTATCATATGTAAGTACTATATATTACTTAATAATTCATCTGATTTTAGACATTTAATTTGTTTCTGGGTTTTCAATATTAGGAATACCACAGGAATGACATATTTATACACAATTTTTGTCTACCTTTCAAATTATTTCCTCAAGATTTTAGGGCAAACTATTTAAAGTGTCCAATTATTTTCCAGGAAGGTTATAGTAATTTATACTTCCCAAAAGGTGCTATGAATAATGATATATTTCAGCTGTGAGTACAGCTAGAACTTGCTACAGGGCAAGATGTAAAACATCACTAATTTACTTTTTAAGATTTACTTTCTTATTATTCTGGTCTCAGATTGGGGAGGTTTTTTATTGCTTTTGCCCCTTTGTTCAAAAGCCCATTGTCACTGAAAAATTAACCTCCCTAAATTTCTAAAACCAGTGGGATTGTACAGGGACTGACATTCACACAAATACAGACATAAACTCGTACACACCTTTGCTTTCTGTCCAAATCTTCTCCTGTTCTCAGGTTAAACCTCTCCTAACTCTTCACTCTCATAACCAGACATCCCCTCTCTAGTAAGTCAGGCTTCAGCAGACTCCAATCTTAATGGAAAGTTTATCTTTATGACATTTAGGCTATGCTCCCTGGATCTTCCACAAACTGCCTTGTCTGAGATCTCACATTGTGGAAACTTTGAGTCTTCAAGATAATCTGCATGTTAGAATTAATAATGGCAATGCAAATCATAAAATTAAGCTAGCTAACAGGGCAGAAGAGATCCAAAGTCTGTCTGTAAACTTTCCATCTTCTAGCCAGTGTATCTGCATCTCCGTCCCCTTTTCACCATCTCTATCCATATTCATTGCTTCTTTGTTGTTCACTCTTACTGTACCTCCTGCCTTGTGATAGCCAAGAATCCCAAGCCCCTAACCTAATTCTCAATTAAAATATAGACTAGATATCTCTGGTCTCCTGAACGCACCTGAAGTATAGGCACACAATGACTGTTCTTTGAAATTTAAGCAAAAATAAATTTAATTGTAAAATCAATATGTATTATTACAAAAAATTATGACACAAAAATGTAAAAAAAATAAAAGTCATCTATAATCCCTATTATCACAAAAAATTACAATTAACACTTTGGTGTATGATTTTTCAAGTCTACATTTGGTATATTTTTTAAATGATTTCTTTATAAAAAGAAAATTGTACCCACTATTCTCTCTGGTGAATTCCGTTTTCTCTGATGTATATCATAAATTTGTTACTGTAGACATTCTTAAATTTTTATAGTATCCATTTCAATAACTGAAATATATTAATGGCTTACCAGTATCCCATCATTTGGATGTAATATACTTTATCCAAACCAATTTTCTATTGTGAAGATCTAGTGATGTTTCTACATTTTATGATTACAAATAGAGTTACAGTGAATAAACCTGCCATTTTCAACAGACAGGCATAGAAGAGTGATGAAGAGAGCCTTGGGGCTTCTCAGGAGACATAAACTCTCACCATGGCTCTGTCACTCTCCACAGGCACAGCTGTAAAAATCCATGGAAACTCAGTGGTCTTCAGCTTTCCTATCTACTAAATAAAATGTGTTACTAAATGATCTCTTAGTTACCTTTAGTGTAAGGATGATGATTCAACATTGGGCAAATCATTTATTTATATGCTTTGCTAGTCTTCCATTAATCCCGCCTGCTTGACTCTGTGCACTCCTAGTCACCTATGCTGCTCACTAAAGTGCCTGGATTAGTTTCCTTTGGCTACTGTAACAAGTTACAACAAACTCAGTGGCTTAAAACACAGAAATTTATTCTCACACAGTTCTGGAGCCTATAAATTGGAAATCAGGGTGTCAGCAGAGCCATGCCCTCACCAAAGGTTCCTGTTCCAGTTTCTCCTGGCTCCAGGAATTCTTTGGCTTGTCACATTACTCCGGTCTCTGCCTCAGTAGGCAAATTGCTTTATTTTCTTCGTCTCAAAACTCCTTCTGCCTCTGTTCTACAATTTTACATGTTATGGGTGTTAGGGCCAACTTGGGTCATCCAAGATAAGATCTTATTCTCAAGATCTTCATCTTAATCACATCTGTTATTATATACAATGTTATTGACTGAATATTTGTGCCCTCCTGCCCTCAGAAGTCATTTGTTGAAATCCTGATACTCGTTGTGAAGGTATTAGAAGATGGGGTCTTTAGAAGTTAATTAGGTCATTAGAATAGATGCCTCATGAATGAAATTAGTGCCTGGCTTAGTCTGTTCAGGCTTCTTTAATAAAATACATAGATTAGGTAGCTTTTAAACAACAGAAATTTGTATCTCACATGTCTGGAGGATGAGAAGTCCAAAGCAGGGCTCCAGAATATTCGGCATCCGGTAGGAGTCTGTTTCTTTGTAGATGTTATATTTTAACTGCATCTTCGCATGGTGGAAGAGGCAAGGCAACTCTACAGGCTTTTTTTTTTTTTTTTTTAAATAAGGGCACAAATCCCATCTATTAGGGCTTCACAAACATTTAGACCATATCCGTGTCCTTAGAAAAAGAGGCACAGATGCTTGCTTCTCCTTGTTCTGTCCTCTGCCATGTGAAGACATGCGGGAGGATGGCCTGTGCAAACCAGGAAGAATGCCCTCATCAGACGTGGTTCTGCACGTGATTTGATCTGGGACGTTCTAGTCCCCAGACTTGCGTAAAATGAGTTTCTGTTGTTTAAGCCACCCAATCTATGGTATTCCGCTACAGCAGCTCAAACTGAGACATACAAAAATATTTACTCTTGCAATAAGATAATAATCAGGGGTCCTGAAGATTAGCACATGCACATATCTTTCACAGAGTTACCATTCGGCCCAATGCAGTACTCATTATGCACTATTTCTTTCTGAGTTGTGCTCCTTGCTTGGGACCAACTGCAAACATCTGTCAGGCTTTACCAAAAATAACCCTCGGAGGAATCACTAAGTTGTCATTCTTCAAGGGAAATGATTTATTTCATTAAAATTTTGCATTTAAGTATTCATCATTAATAGGGATGCCTATGTCAAAATTACCAATAGGCTGACAGTTACATGTAAGGTGAGCAGTGGTATGTGACAAAGAATGGAGCTAGAGAGACTGGAAGGGTCTACCTTAGGAAAGGTGTTTTATGTAATGCCAAGTGAAGGATATAAGGAAGCTTCTAGAAAAATGCAGTACTATGGAAAATGGGTTGAAATGGACAAGACTAAGAGCAAAAAGTCCAGTTGGGAGGCTATTTCAGCAAGTTAATGACTAAATGGAGAGTAACTGAATTAAGCAAGGCATGAAAAAGATGGAAATGAGAAAAACCTTAGTGATTGATTAGAAGTGAGAATTGTTGGCCCCTCAATTCATCTGTTTTAAAAGTAGCTCCTAATAGTAATTTGGTTAATTTCCTTTCACATGCGCTATTTCACATGGTTAATAGCCATACGTAATAATAACAGTTATGTTTTGTGTTGCCACAAGGCAGGATGATTATCTGATCGTCAATCATCCATCCCATAATCCATTTGGCGCTGTATCATAGGCAGTGGCCTGCGAAGCCCTCCGAGGACCCTGCCAAGAAGAGCAGTTGGCGATGGCACAAGTGAGTGAGTGTAGAGTGGTTCACAAGGAGAAACAGCATCGGCAGTTTAGCAGGGATTGGCGAAGACAGGCGTGTCAAAATCTTGTTCCAAGTCATTTGGTTCCCTTTGCTCCTTACAAACCTCAGTGCTGTTATATGTAGGGTCCTATGAGCCTAAGGCTAGAATGAGTCCTAGAAGCATACTGTAGGAGGTTTTCCTTCTTTCTTTTAAGGAGCTACACGTGCTCTTTCCTGCAATGCCAGACAGCAGGATCGAGTTATTCATACAGCGGACATGATTATTGCCAATAAACAACAAACCATTAAAGACTTTAAAGCAGGAAGGGACAAGAGAAACTCAAACATGACCCTCTCCCTTCTTTTTTCTTTTTACTTTTTATAAATGTAGAAGATAAGATCCAGAGAGAACTTATTTAAATAAAGTAACAAATCTTAGTAGGTAGCAATGCTAAGATTTAAATCTAGGTTCTCTTATTACAAGCATATTTTCTTTTCTAGTACTAGAGATGTACTTGGTTTTACCTAGTCACTAAGCTAAGTAGAGGCCTGCGGTTAGGCCTAGATTAATAGTAACAGATGTGGAAATACTTTCAGATATATCAGTAACTGAATTTTGTATCATAAAAATATTTGACATTTCTCTAGGCTTTGGTTTTCTCTATGTAAAAAACAGGAATAGTGACCCTTATCAACTTCCTTGTTGTGAATATCAAATGAGAGAATAAATATGAGGTAAAAATAATATAGGTGTGAGGTGCAGTGGCTCACACCTATACTCCCAGCACTTTGAGAGGCCAAGGTGGGAGGATCATCTGAGGCTAGGCGTTCAAAACCAGCCTAGAAAACATAGTGAGACTCTATCTCTATCAAAAATATTTTTTAAAAATAACCATGTGTGGTGATATGTGCTTGTGGTCCCACCTACTTAGGAGGCTGCTGAAGCAGGAGGATTGCTTAAACCCAGGAAGTCAAGACTGCACTGAGCTGTGGTCATGCCAGTGCACTTCAGCCTGGGTGATAGAGCGAGAGAACTAGTCTCAAAATCAAGTAAAAAGTTATCTGAGGGATAATCTGGTATCACATTCTTTAGATTCATGTAATCTGTCAAGAGTTTTATGTGAACACCAAAGCAAGATGACAGCATTGTATGATGAAATGGACAGAAACACAAAGAGGCAATTACTATTACAGAAGAAACATGCAATCAGGGCACAGACTGTGATAGATTGATTGGGATATTCTAATTCTTATGTATAATTATCCCTGATAAGCAAGATATTTTAGGGAAGAAACAGGAAGGAAAAATGTTTATAAAGTGTTTACAGGAATGAAGTGGAATGAGCAGAATTGGAAGAAAACACAAAGAGCAGAGTTGCAAGAATGATATTCATTTTTACAACTACACTTACAACTATACCCACAGATAGAGAGACTTAGGCATGTACATAAACAACTTCACGCAGTTCAGGGTCATCCTGAAGTTGGTCTATACATTTCTAGACAAACAAACTTCTACCGTGCTCAAGAGATTAGCTAGAATTTTTTTTTAAGTAATCTGGTAATAATTTATCTAAGTAATAGAGAAGGAAAAACTCTAAGATCAAAATGAGCATGTTAATACCATGATATAACACATGTAACATAACAACAACCGCAAATCCGTGAGCTAGTTTTAAGGTAAATGCTAATAATTCTATCCATTTGTAATAGAGCACATTCCATCCCATGAGATAGTTGGTAACTTAGGTTAAAACATTGGTGAAATCAGTATATTAAAAAATCCATACATGCCTAACATATTTTAATTAATATACACATATATCACATTTATCTACACACCTTTGATGTATTCTGTAGATTTTCTTCTAAAAGAAGATTTATGGATTGGCATGAAGCCTTAAAGATACTTGCAAAGTAATCTGGGTGCAAAATTATTTTAGAATTTTAAATTCTTTTAGAATTTTATTGCCCATGGCCATATATATGTGTGTGTGTGAGCACAAGTGTGTATATGAACACACATGGACACGCACATCTGTAAAATCTGCAAATGGGCAAAAATATGCAGCATATTGCTTATGAAAGCATTTGTATGTAGTAAAAGAATAAAGAAAAGCAAGAAATGATTCATTATAAAATTCCAAATTGTTTCATATAAGGAGGAAGTAGAAAAGTCAAAAATACTGTAGTATCCCAAGATGGAGGCAATTACTTTCAAATTGTATATAGATTTGATATACATTTTACTTTCAAATTGTATGTAGATTTGATATACATTTTGTGTGTATGATATATTTCATAGTACAAAATGTTTATGAAGTAAATAGAAAATTCAGAGAAAAAAATTTTGTAATGAAAAATCTTAAAGCAGTTTGGCTACAAAGAGAAGATGATAAATAGCATGTTGGTTAAGAAGACACGTCTAAAATCAAATGGAAATCTGGTTCTTGTCACTCATTGAGTTAAACCCTTCAGTGGTTTCCCATTGTCTTCCCTGACACCATAAGCTAGGATAGGTTCCTGTGGTCTATCCTTTCAAAGTCCCTCATTCGACAAGTGTAACTGTGAGTTACTTAACATATTTAAGTGTGCAGTCAGTCTACGTTTTCCACCTGAAACTACATGTATGCTCTATGAGCACAGAGTCTACGACTGCATTCTTCTCTCTATATACTTTTAAGGATGCTCTGTGTGTATTATTAGCTTCTAAACCAGTGCTGGCATATTGAGTGAATTAACAACAATGACAAAAACCCTCTAAGTTCCAGAGCCTAGGTAATCTGAATATAGACTCACGGTATCATGGGATGAAACTCTCTTAGTACCTTCTATATACCTCTCTCCACAATACCTCATATATATCTGGCTGTAAGCAGGAATGAGAAAACTGCCTATACCATGTGACTAAGATTAACTGTGAATTATTTTCCCCCACCTGAAATATAACTTATTGTGATTTTATCCTCCACAAATTTTATTTTTGAGTTATGCTTTTGAGTTAGTGTTTTGCCTTTTATGAAATGTACAGGAGGTTATTGTAAGCTATTAATTGGTAAACTGTTGATAAACACTGTTAAACTACTAGATCATTTTCAGTCTGACGGCTTCTATGAGCATCTTTCTAAAGCTATGAAAAATAGGCAAGCCATGGTGGAAGTGTAGATATTTGCTTAGACAAGGTTTTCATATATTGGACAACAAATTAGTAAAAAGGGGAGGAAAGGCTGAGTAAGAAAATGATAAGAGTAATTTTTATCTATTTTTTAATTATAAGAAACTTGATCTTGATTATATAAACACAAATGGACAATGAGATTAAGATGGCAGAAAGGAGGCAGGACCAGCTTGCAGATCCCACTTGGGTAAAAAAAAAATATGATTTTTTGACATCCAAGTTTTTGCATTCTGGACCAAGAATATATCAGTTCTAGAACCATAATGCCTGAATAGTAACCCTGGATCAGATTCTCAGAAGTTAAGTGAGCATGGTCAAATACTTGAATTATATAATTGTTACTTACTGGAACCTCACAGAGCTGTTATTAGCTTTGAATGAAGTATGTGTCTAATGTATTTAATAAAATGACTATTACATAGTAGATGTTCAGTAAATATGTTATCATGACAATAATAATTGTAATAATGATCTTTAATGTGGATAAGTGGGACCAAATCTGGGCTAGTTCTAATTGCACAGAAAACACAGGTATAACACAGAGATCCAAAGAAGTCAGATCCACAATACAGATGGCAGTGGCCATCAGAGAAATTTCAAAAATGACAGTGTGAAGCCAGCAACTAAAATAAGAGTCCACTTCTCTGAAAGCTTTTAACTGGCCCATAGATAGAGCCATAAGGCTCTCACCAATGAGACCACAGAGAATTAGTTCAGTCTTAGAATGATTTGTAGTTAGAAGGTAAAATGAAAAGAATACTAAATGGAAATCTGCAAAAGGCTTATGAGTCCCGACTCCAGCGTCCTGAGTCACCCTGAGAAAATAAACCATTAAGACTTATTTTCCTTATTTATATTTCAAAAATGGCAGGAAAATACCAGCTCAAACATCTTCTGTTATTATTTTCACTTTTTTCATCTGACTATTCTGTTAAATAGTTTATTGTGTATTTATATCACAGACCAATGGATTATTTATATTAGGCTCTAAAAATACTTGAAAATAGCTCTTTAGGAACCCCAGATTAGAAATGACTAGATGAGATCATTCCCATGCTCTCTTTTAGCTCTAGAAAAATTTATGATTTTTATATATTCTATCAATACACCTTTGTGGCTAATAAACAGCACAATTTGCTAGGGACAAAAACATTTATACTTTGCTTTTTATTATCATATATAAATATATATACATTTTTAAGGTAATCACAGCTAGTGGCATAAATGCAACTAGGATGTAAAATAAACCTTTTACTACCTTTCAAATGGTCATTTTTTTTTCCTCTTTGTTTCTCACACTAGCACATAAGCTTTCAGTTTTCTCAGTAACCAGAAAACAAAGTAGTTTTTGTATGAATACACTAGGCTTTTATGTGAATCATTAAATTCACATGTCAGACTTCTCAAGTTGTAAAATCAAAGGAAAGAGACCAAATCAGATATTTTGAAAAGTCAATTTTATTTGGCCGAAAAGAAAATGCCTTCTTATTATAAAGACCAGAAAGGTACCTAATAACTGGAGTACTAAAAATTCAGGCTCTTTGTCTACCTGCAGATTAAACCTAAATAAAAGATGAGTGATATATAAGGAAAGTGTGACTTTCAGAATTCAGAATTGAAAGGGAATTTAAATATACTAACTTGAAATAAAGGTGAAGAAACTCAGCTCAACTAGTTCACTGGCTTGATGTGTTGTATAGTTAGATCACATCTAACTATAAAGTCTAATATTCTCATTACTCTTAGTAGGAACAGAAAAATCACTCAATAGAGATCTTAAGAATATGGTAAATATCCACCTGCCTGGGGTCATCTGAGTTTCAGATATTAGAAAAAAATTTGGAAGTCATATTATTTTTTTAAAACTATTTGAAAGCTTAACATCAAGCTTGATTCAACAAACACATATGGTGTTCCTTATAGTTTTGGGCTATATGTAAGGCACTTCAGGAAAGACAGAGAAAATAAACCATCTCTGCATAAAATTATTAGAAAGAATTATAATGCAATAAATATAATGCCCTTAGAGAAGAAGAAAAAAGTACAATCAGTTTTTTAAAAAGAAGAGATCTTATCTGAATTAAACACAATGATCTATGAATAATGAGGAAGAGAAGAACAATGAAAATGATAAGAAACAGTTATTTAATGTCTACACATCAAGCACTGTTAAGTGTTTTCACATACACTATCTGATTTAATCTATATATTAGTTCTTTAATGTAGGAAAATATGACCCACATCTTTTAGAAGTGAGAATGTCATGTGCCTGAGATCACACAACTTTAATGAGCAGAGCTAGAACTCAAACTCCATTTCCGACAGCTCCATTTCAGACAGACTCAGTATGTTTAAACTTGAAGACACACTGCAAAAGAGATGTGCTTTGACATCTGAATAGTTTGGAGGAGAGGGTTTTATTTATTTATTTATTTATTTATTTATTTATTTTAATGCAAGGAAAAACCACATACCAAGACTCAGCATCATAAAAGCATAATTCTATCAAAAAGTCTAGTTCCAGTTAGACTGCAACTCAGGGAATACATGTAGAAATGTTGTGTAAAATGTTGTGTTGTGTTGTGTTTGAAATAAATAGGTTATACACTTTGGAGATCAGACTTGGAAATGTGTGTTTACTTTGTAGCAAATGGAGATACCAAAGAAATGGAAGACATCTTTGAGAGGGACTATGGTTAACTTTGGCATTAATCCTGCATAACAAATTGTTTCAAAACTGGATGAATATATATATAAAACTTCCTATTTTCTGTAGGTCAGGAATCTGCAAGTGGCTTAGATAGATGATTTATATTGAAAGTTTCTCATGAGATTGCAGTCAAGTTGTCATCTGGGTCTGCAATCTCTACTGAAAGCTTGATTGGAAAACAGGTCAGTTCTAAGCTTAATTAAGTGGCTGCTGGTACAGAGACTTCAGTTTCCTGTTGGATGTTGGACTGAGGGCTTCAGTTCATCACTGGACTTTGGCCAGAGACAAATTCAGTACCTCATCACATGGACCTCACTGGTAGTTTAGCATTTGGCATAGAAGCTGCCATCCCTTAGAACAGGTGATGAGAAACAAAGTGAGAGAGAAAGAGAGGAGAGAGAGAGAGACTGAGACTTCGCCTTTTATAATAAAAAGAGACATACCATAAATCCTGCCATATTCTATTCTTGAAGGTAAGAGTATCAAATAATTTGTGGACTTAATTTTCAAATCACCACAAGCTCCCTATACACACTTTTATATTAGATGAATAATAACCATCCAAGACTCTCATTTGTCTATTACATTCTTAACTATCTTTGATGGTAGCCCTTTTCCCTGAGATTAAAACATTCCTGCTTCAAAAGCTTAGGCCATGTTTTCCTTGCTCATGTACTTGAAAAAAATCCTGTATGCACTATATAAGTACTTGCTGTCCTTAAAAAAAGTGGTTAGTTCACATCTTAGCTTTCTTATCTCTAGAATGAAAACATTCTAGGAAAAGTAAGAATTAGAGAATTGTGGCTCTGGAAAAGTTAAGGGATCATCTGCTCTCAATAAGATTGCTTAAATCAGACCAGCAAGATATTTAGACACTAGAGATTTTCTAATGTTTCATTTCATGAAAGAAGATAGGAAAGTGCAAAGATATATTACGATTTACCTAATCCATGATAACAGTAGCTGACTAGATATTAGAATCTGCATCTGTTTCAATTTTATCAGGTTGTCATTTCATGTGCTCTTTGACCATTGATTTCTTTCCTCATCTTTCTCAATTCTAAAATATTTTAAATTTAATCTATGACTCCTATAATTCCTACTGTGTAATTTTTGGTGAGGGCAATGGTGGTGGAAACAGCTCAATATTGAATAGAAATGATAGCACAACTATACTTTGATTTGGTGCATACATCCATAGTCTGGATTTCAACATGAGTATCATATCTTATGTAACCTTTGCTCTGAAGAACATGGCAGGGGATGGAAGAGAGTACAGTGGCTGAAAATGAAAGGTTAACATGTCGGAAGGCTTCTGGAATTCTCTCAGAATGAAATCTGAGAACTACTTAGAAGGTTTTAAGGAAGAAATAGTGATGGAGGCCAAAGTTCATTAGTCAGAATTTTGGGATGTTGTCAAAAAGTTGAGTAACATAGAAATATTTTAAGAGGCGAGATAGCTTAGGCCAGGTATCTTGCCCAAAACGAGGCAAGCAGTATAAAATCTATTCAGGCTTGGGCTAGACAAGGTTTTACTTTGTTTTGTTTTAAGAGAAAGAATCTTCTTCCTCTTTTCTGCACCCTGTCCTCCCTCAAGCTCCACATAAGGACTAAACTCTCATACCTCCCCACACACACCAGGACATTATATTTTCCCTAGCTTGACACTGACAAGCCTCTTGGTCTATTCCATAATGACTAAGCCTTCCATTTAACATCTTTGGCATAGAGACCTTTGCGTTTTGTTTACTACTGAATCCCTGTGCTAAGACAGTGCCTAGATTATAGCAGGAGCTCAATAATGGATGTTAAGTCATGGAAAGCCTGCAGGGCTTGGTCTACATAATGACAGAGGTCAGTAAGGCACTCACTTATTACCAACTTTTCCACAATTATCTCCCTGCCTTTATTTTAAACAATTATTTTTTGTTTTAAGTAATCCTGACAGACAGATGCAATTCTACTTAAAATCAAAAACAATTCCTTTTATGACTCATAATCGTTTGAGGCATATCAAGGATTGTTCAAAATATTTGGAAATAATGTGGCTCAGAGCTAAGAATTACTGATTCAAATATTTCTAGAGCTGTAACTAGTGTTTGAAGGGATTTTAAAGACTGCTTTGCTTTGCTTTGCTTTTCTCTGTAATTTTGAAAAGAAAGAGCCTGAAGCACATAAAGTCTAGGTGATTTGTCCAGTGATCCTCAGGTAATTAATGAAATGGTAAAGATCAGAACCTAGGTTTGTTGAAAACCTGTTCATTGTTTTTGCAATTTCACTTATTATACACCCCAACATTTCCGTTTCTTTGTGAAGCAAGTGAAATAATCCTTAAAGGTTGATATGTTTATAAACAAGAGAGATAAAAATATGAAGAGTCAACAATTGTGGAGTAGTTGACTAAATAGTGTCACTCAGAGGGAAAACATACCATGCTTAAGACATTTTTCTATCTCAAGGTAAAGAAAAACTGAAATTTCAAGAGGGATCACCAATTGTTTCACAGTTATAGTTACTAGACGTCATTACTTGTGAATCAGGAGGCCCTGAAAATGTCTTAAAGTAGGGGAAGATATACAAAGAAGAGATGATATCTGATACTTTTCTACAGAACTATGTAAAGCTTTTTCTACATCACAAGTAGGGAAAGCTGTGTGAATTATCTGCGTTAGGAAAAAAGTGGCTTTTATAAAATGGATTTAGATTTGTCCTTGATGTGAGAATTATTATTTGTATTCTGTGGGTGTGTCCATGTGCCTAAATGTATCCAGGTGAACTTTCATCTAATTTTTTCCCACTTGAAGACTGGAGAAATATGAGAAAAGCAGAGGTTTGTGTTTTCACACTGGCAAAGATCTCACAGTGTGCCAGATGTGGGCCCTCACTACCCTGAGGCAGAGCTGGTCTTCCGAGAAACATACACTGGCCTTTCTTCACCTGAACCTTCAAACCACTTTGAAGTATTTCTGAAAATAAACAGGACAGACTGTGGGAAATACGATGTCTGAAGGTGACACAGGAGTTAAGAAGAAATTACCTAGGCAGATAGTGAGGTTGTGGAAATCCTCAGTAAGGTTTTCCTTTTAAAGAAAAGCAGCCCAAATCATTTTCTAACAAACAGCAGCATGTAAAGTTGAGCCGCAGACATAGACAAGCTAGCTGGGAGCTTGCACAGGTGAATGCTGGCAGGAACTAGGGCCACCTTCCCTTCTCTTTGTCAGTACAGTAAGGAGCACACAAGATGGCACTGGCCAAGGGAAAAGTTCATTTGCATAATAAGATTAGGGTGGGGTTGCCCTTATGCAAATGTCACACCTAATCAAACCAATCTATCAGCCCTACAGGATCAGACACCACCTCCTCAAACCTGACTACAAAATCCAGGACGTTCACCACCAGTCAGCCTTTTTCTGCTGGAAGTCTCCTCTCTCTCACTAGAGAGAAAACTGTTCTTCTTTCTCTTTCTTTCTCTTCTTTTTTCCTATTAAACCTATGCCCCTAAACTCGTGTGTGTCTGAGTCCTAAACTTTCCTGGCACCAGACAAATCCTGGGTATTTACCCCAGACAGCTGTAGCCACATCCAAGGTACTGTGTTCTTTTGGGGAAGTAGCAGGGTTAGAGAGAGTGTTTTTAAGACAGCGTAGCAAATCAGAGCAATGGTGGATGCAGAAAGCTTTTAATTTTTCCTCAGATTCGAGGAATGGCTTTATTCAGCATCCAGGCTCTTTTCCACCCTACCTCTTGTGTCCTGAGTCTTAATCACCTCTGGTCATTCTCTGTCCTTTAGGAAAATGTATTGTACACACATGCACAGTCTTCCTTGTCTAGTGTTTAGGAAAATTTGCACATAGGGCCATGTATGGGTATACCTTTCTCTGCATGACCCCTTTGGTGAGGTCAGCACAGTGGTGGCTAAACTGGATCGAGGGAACCTGCCCTGGATTCCCAGTATTGAGCCTCTGCAGAGAAAACAGTGGCACCTAGAGGGTGGAAAGCATGTGCAAAAATCATGTGCAAAGTGAACCGAGTCAGGCACAGTCGTCTGGCAAACACTCCTTGGCACAAATGCCTGCCAGAAGAAGGTGACTCATGAAAGAGATGAGGTTAATATATAGGGTTACATAATAGACTCCAATTTTCACAACTGTTAAGTGGGGAGAAAAGCAAGACATGCAACTGTGTACATAGTATAATGACAACGTAAGTGTAATGTGCTGTCTCTCTGTTGATATGTACACATATGCACCTAGACACAAAAAATATATATAAATAACAGGTAATTTTTATACATATAATTATATATAAATATGATTATAATTATATGACATATAAAATCATTTTATACATGTCTCATGTCTCACATATGTGTTACACATGTGTATAAAGTGGTTTTATATATGTCATATATAATTATAATCATAAAAATACAAATGAGTATATAAATACAATATGCCAGTAATAAAAATTTAGAACTTATTACTTCAGAATTTTAACAGTGGGGTTATATATTCAAAACTTAATATTACAAAGTATTTTAATGTCAGTGTTATCTAAATTTTCTATAATTGGTATCTATTTCTTTTGCATTTAGAAGAAAAAAATAATATTTTAAATATTGACTATTGTCTGTATTCACATAGCCACCTAGATAGTAGCATCTTCAGGGAAAACTTGAGAATATCTGAAGACCTTATCCATCATAAATTCCCACTTGATTGCATTAAAACCAGCCTGAGCTACCTGACAAAAGTAAAATGCCATTAAAATGCAGTAATTAAATCTAGCCTTACACTGGAGTATCATAAAGTTTATTTGGCTAATTCTTTTTAGCTAGATTATTTCAGGAGAAACCAAATGATAATTAAAGAAATAGCTATTATTAATCCTCAATCCAGTTTCTATTCCACTGAGGTCTCAGCTCATCCCCAAGACCTTTCATCTGACAGCGTGTGATGCTGCTGCCCAACTGCAATACAGAAAACCTGCCAATTCAAGGGCTCAGTTTTCCAAGTTACAATGCCATGAAGGTTTCCTGTTGATGGCTCTTGCCTATTGTTGTTCTTTCTTTATTCATTAACTGTATCTCTCACTGGCACTTTCTCAGATGTCATCTTACTTTCTCTGTATTCCTAGTGCTGTTTACGCTGCCAGCTATACAATGATTTCAGATATCAACTATCTCATAAGTATCAAGGTCATGGGCTCCTACTTGGCAGAAGTTCTATTTCATGTCTTTGGTCTTTGTAGAAATGCCATGCCTTCCAGGTAATCTGTTACTTCATTCCTTCAGGTAACCTCTTATTTCTCCAAGTACTTGATATGGGGCTGTCATACAGCAAACACTACATCATGGTCTGTGTTACGGCTACTAATGCCACCAACTTTGAGATAACAAGCACTTGAATGTGGGAGTGAAAAGAGCACCGATTTGAGAAGCAGATAATGTGATTTATATCTAGGCTACCCCATCTATTAACTGAGTGACTTTGAGGAAGTCATTTTCTCTAGATAGCCTTGGTTTGATTGTTTTATGTATCTCCAGAATTTATTCTGGAAGCTCAAAAAGGTAATGTACACAAAACCACTTGCTAAACTACAAAGTACTTAAAGGTATATGGAATAGGTCTGCGCCATTTTTCCATACTTGAAGTATACTTGACTACGCTTTTGGCCTCCAGAACAAGGCATGGTGCCTACTGAGTACTCCCATTAGTATTGCAAGTTAAATTAATAATTAATCCATAAGAAATTCATGCAACATTGACCAAACAGAAAAGTTTGAGAACAATTCTATCTTGGAACTCCTTTTAAAAGATGAGATTTTTTTTCAACTTTCTTAAAAAATAATGTTTGATGTGTCTCCTGTGCCTTACACCCATTTATTCTTATTACTGGCTTAGGGAAGCCCACTGCATTCATGGACAGATTGCTTCTGCCTCAGATGTCTTCCATTTACAACCAGTCCCCATGCATCCCCATATTTCTTATTGATGGCTTTTAAAAAGCAAGCCAGCCCTTTATCCCAGCACAGCCACCGTGGTTCTCCTTTTAGATCTTGTTCATCTGTTTACAAGGCAACAAAACGGACATAAGCATCCTTGGTACAGCTCAGTGGTGGAAAAATACGACAGTAATAATCTTGGTTTTCAGGCAAGTAATGAATGGTATATCTATATCCCTGAAGAGAGAATATTAGAAATGATTACAACATCCAGCTGCCGAATGACCCAACTTGCATAAATGATGCTGACAAGAACTAGGAGAAAAATGTATTTTGCAGTGTTAATTAGTTTTCAAATGGTGATAACAGCTAAGATGATAATAGAGCAAGAATAGGAATAAAATAATATCTATTCCCATGTTGAAATATTCACATTTTTTTAAATACTTTAAGTGGTGGGGTACATGTGCATATCATGCAGGTTTGTTACATAGGTATGCACGTGCCACAGTGCATCACCCCATCATCTATTAGGTATTTATCCTAATGCTATCCTTCCCCTAGCCCTCCACCCCCCAACAGGCCCCCAGTGTGTGACGTTCTCCTCCCTGTGTCCATGTGTTTTCATTGTTCAACTCCCACTTATGAGTGAGAACATGCGACATTTGGTGCTCTGTTCTTGTGTTAGTTTGCTGAGAATGATGGTTTCCAGCTTCACCCATGTCTCTGCAAAGGACATGAACTCACGGCATTTATGGCTGCATAGTATTCCATGGTATATATGTGCCACATTTCCTTTATCCAGTCTATTATTGATGGGCATTTGGGTTGGTTCCAAGTCTGTTATTGTGAATAGTGCCACAATAAACATATGTGTGCATGTGTTGTTATAATAGAATGATTCATAATCCCTTGAGTATATACCCAGTAATGGGATCGCTAGGTCAAATTGTATTTCTAGTTCACATTTCTATATCTTACCGAATTCTCATAAAAATCCCTTCAGGTATGCAGGGTATTGATTTTTAGGCCAAGCAGTAAATGAGAAAATTGAGGTACCAAATAACTTGTTCATGCTTTCTTTGTGATGTGTGAAGTTTATGTAATGATGTGTAGTGAGTCCTATGGTCCAGTACTGTATTAAAAAGAAGGTTTCTTCCCTCAGGTAGCCTGTGTTTTAGTAAGCGGGAATTGATGCCCAAATAAATAGCATGCAGGATATTCAGATCTTTGCTGGAAAGGAAGATAGACAGAAGGGCTTCTCTCAGAGAGGGTGGTCAAGAAAGTTCTCTCGGCCGGGCCTGGTGGCTCATGCCTATAATCCCAGCACTTTGGGAGGCTGAGGCAGGTGGATCACGAGGTCAAGAGATCGAGACCATCCTGGTCAACATGGTGAAACCCCGTCTCTACTAAAAATATACAAATTAGCTGGGCATGGTGGCGCTCGTCTGTAGTCCCAGCTATTTGGGAGACTGAGGCAGGAGAATTGCTTGAACCCAGGAGGCGGAGGTTGTGGTGAGCTGAGATTGTGCCATTGCACTCCAGCCTGGGTAACAAAAAGGAAACTCCATCTCAAAAAAAAAAGAAAAAAGAAGAAAGTTCTCTCTGAGAGGCAAGGCTTCAACATGAGATGGGAGAAGGAGAAGATAGTCAATAGGAAATATTTTGAAAAATAATTCCAGGAAAAGGAAATTATAAGCAAAAAGCCTGTGAGACAACAAAGCGCTTGATGCTCCATAAAAAGAAATAGAAACCTGCATGGTTAGAATATAGTAACAATGAAGAAAAATGCGCATTAAGCTGAAATACACAGGCAGGTGCCAGATTATGCAATATTTATAGGCTATGATAAGAGTTACTATGGTAATTTATTATTAACCATCTAGAAAACTGGCAAAATCCTATTTAACCATGATATATTTTTATTAGATAATACTGTCTTCTGAATTTTTACACTTAATTTTCTCATCCTGTCTATAACGGATTGGGAATAAAACTTACACAAACCTCAAAACAACTGAATAATTGTTTACCCTTTTCTATTTTTCTGGAAAATACTATTTAAGTTAGGGAATCTCTATTTCTTTAAAAGCTTGGTAGAAGATGCGTCAAAACTATTTAGGCCAAGAATTTTTATATTTGGGCTAGGAAGAAAAGTAGCTTTTTAAATATAAAATTTTACCATCAGTAAAAGTTATTAGCCAATTCGTTATTTTAGAAATTATTTTTGCTTGTAGTTTGTAATTTATTTTTCTGGGAAATTTATTCTCAATTATTATGTTTTACATTTTATTATACTCAACCTACTTTTTAAAATTATGTTTTACTTACATCTGTTTTTTGATTTTTACTTCTCTTGCCAAAAAGTTATCTATTTAAGACTAAGATAACTAAGAGATCTTTTCAAAGAAGCAGTTTATTATTTTCTTCCTATCTTCTTAGTTTATTTTTGTTCTCTCCCTTGAGTGCATATGACGTAGCACTAACCACGTAAAAAGATATAGCTTCATGTCATCATTTTAAGGGCTGCATAATACTTCACTAAACTTATTTAACATGGTTGTAATAATTTCTCTAATAAATATTTTTCAGTTTTATCTATTGTAAATTATTCTGAACACTTGTTATATTATTCTATTAAGACAATTTCTTGCAAGTTGATTTAGAAAATCAGAATATATACATTTCAGCTTTTAATGCATGTTACCAAAAATTTCTCTAGAAATACTGAACAAATAACACTATCCCCAATATACAAAGAAGTGCTTAAGCTCCTATTTCTTCTCACATCTTCTAGGGCTCAGTGAATCTTTGGTTATCTCAAAACAAAAGAAAACATCCTGCTATTGTCATCCATCTTACCCAGCACAAAATGCAAGTTCCTTCAATTACTTTCAAGGCTGTATATGACCTGTCCTCTCTCCCCACTCTCTACACACATGCTAACTTTTTCTCCTCTGTTTCTCTCTTCTTTCACTGGGATTTACTCCAGCCACACTAGATCTCTCATTGTTCCTTACCCTAAGCAAGTGTCTACCTAGGGTTTTTGTACTAACTGCCCCACCTAACTAGAATGTCCTTCCCCAGGAAGCTAATGTGAATATATATGCTTGTATTCACATTTTTTATGTCACTTTTTCTAGGAGGACTTCCCTGAAAACTCAATCTTTTTAAAGCACTCTACTTCCTAACTATATCTACACTGTAATGTTATAGCTGACCTAGAAATAGCAATTTGAACTCATGATTTGAAAAAAATACATCTTTACTATTCTAACAAAATTGTCAAAGAGCTATTCTCTTATCCAAAGATGATATATACAGTAAGAATATAGAATTTTGTTTCTAATATAATTTCAACTAAAAGAGTACTGAGTTCCTAGGGGAAATAGCTCATTTCCATGTGTGAGGTAGGAATAGTAGAAGGACTGCATGGTATATCTTATGCAAGAAAAGTAGAAGATTTTCAATGATCATTTGTTCATGTCAAAAGAACAAAGGTGCTAGTTTGCAGAAGGTTCCATTAAAAAATGTTGCGATGATGTGAACATCAAAAAGATAATAATGATTTCGCTGATTGAAATGTATGGAATCAGTGAAAAGTAATTCATTCCTAAGTTTCCTTAAATTCAAGAAAAATAATATGCAAGATATAAAATTACCTCTTATGTCTATGTAACACAAAAACTTTGCATTTAATTAAATCTTTAGAATTAACTTTCAATTTATAAGAGATACAAGGATAAAGAAAACATCAAATGATACCACAAGGAAGTAGTCACAAAAATCCAAAATGACCAATTTACTGGTCAATTAGCAGAATGACATTGCATTAAAGACTGTTAAAAATTGAAAATCTTATTGTATATAGCAAAATGTAATGTACAATATGAGTTGGATTATGATTGGAACAGACGAGCAGCAAAGGACATCTTTGGATAGAAGGAGGCATTTTGTTAGTTATTAGGTTGTGGAGGAATTATCACTAATGTTGCTAAGTTGATTCTATCATTTTAGCCATGTAAAAAGACTTATTTTTTGGAAAACACTCTGAAATATTTAGGTATGAACTGTTACTATGATTGTTCAATTGGCTTAAAATGTATTTAAAATACATTGGCATAAGCAATAGTGAGTATGTGTGGAAAGGGAAGGTTGGTATTTGCTTTGATCTATATAGCAATATCGTCAATTGATTTGTTGACCACAAATAATGATACATCTTCACTTTTGGCTTTTGATAAATATATCATAACACTCAACCGTTTGACATTTTAGCTAAAATGTATAATATTTGTTGTGCATCAAGTTAGTTAGAATAATGAATCCTAGAACTATCTTTGCACTAGTAAAATTAGCAACCTATTAATTAGCATAAACATGTAAAACTTGTAAGTTTGGTGAAATTAATGGTGGTTCCATATATAGACTATCTAAAACATTGATACAGTCTGTACTGTCAGCTACATCGAGTATAAGAATCTACTGAGTTCTTCGTTGTTCATGACTCACATCCACTCTCTAGGCTTGATTCCTAATTGACCTGTGTCTAGAAACTGGGTCTTGGTAGCTATCATGGTCAGCTGGAATTTGCTCCTAATGTATTGTCACATTTACTCTACTTTTACTTTTCTTGAAAAGGGCTATTGGAACCTACAAAGAACCAAATCTGAGATTTTATCCTGGCTAAAACAGAGGTTATATGCTTACTTTGTGTCTCTTTGCTAATAAAATGCTTATTCATGTGAGGTTGCATTTCCCCATAGTTGTGAGAGAAGAAAGGTATGCTATTAAATTATGTATCACTATTTATAAGTATTTATTTTTACCAAAAAGACTGTGCTATTTTTCATAACTCAATTATTCAGGTCAGTCAGTCTTCCTCAACAATTAATAAAAAAATGTTTTTGGCTGGGTGCAGTGGCTCATGCCTGTAATTCCAGCACTTTGGGAGGCCGAGGTGGGTAGATCATCTGAGATCAGGAGTTCAAGACTAACCTGGCCAGCATGGTGAAACCCCATCTCTACTAAAAATACAAAAATTAGCAAGGTGTGGTGGCACATGCCTGTAATCCCAGCTAATCAGAAGGCTGAGGCAGGAGAATAGCTTGAACCTGGGAGACGGGAATTACAGTGAGCTGAGGTTGTATCACTGCACTCCAGCCTAGGTGACAGAGTCAGACTCTGTCTCATAAAAATAAACAAATAAAATAAAAAATAAAAAAACATCTTCATGTATTCAGGAGCATGCACACACACACACACACACACATATATGCTATCATCATCACATTATTATTTCTCTTTCTGTATTAGTTCTTACCTCTTATGTACTCTATAAATTTGTACAAAAAGTATAAAATATTGGGGTGAAACAAACAGAATTATGGCATAACATGGATGTCCTCTTTTTACCTTCCAGGATGACAATACTTGATTATAAAAGGGGGTCAAGTGAGTATAGCTTAAGTGAAATATTCATATTCGATACTATTACTGACATTAAGTACCACAAATACAGGTTCAATAACATAATACCCCATGTCTACAAAAAATAAAAATATTAGCAGGGTATGGTGGTGTATACCTGTAGTACCAACTACTTGAGAGGATGAGGTGGGAAGATCACTTGAGTCCAGGTGTTCAAGGCTGCAGGGAGCTGTGATCATGCCACTCCACTTCATTCTGGGTGGCAGAATGACTGAGACTGTATCTCAAAAAAATTGTATGTATCTATTTTTATTATAGTGTGTATGTGTATACATACACATAACATAAATACACATACACTAAATAACATAAATATATATACACACACACACTAAATAACATAAATACAAACCATACATTAATTTCAAAAATAAATATGGTACTTTTCCCTACCTCCTTCTTCTTTTCTCCTCCTCTTTCCCTTCCTCTTCATCTGGGTAATATTTTCTGAAAGGCATGCCAGAGTGGACGTCATGAAGCTTGCCTAGTACTGAACTTTTTGCTGTGTGGCTCTTAAACTGCTCATATACAGGGGAGAACTAGCAAATACATAAAAACTTTGATAATGATTCATCTAGACTCCTCATTGTACACACATGAAAAGGTGAATACTAGAATAAACCCTGTGATATTGGGTTGAAATTAGGGGAGTGGGGTGAACTTATGTTTTGACAGACAGACAGACAGACAACTAGATAAATAGATAGAAACAAATACATGTATGTGTTTGTGTGTGTCTGTTTGATTTCTAAACACTATTCTCTATTTTAAAAAAAGAAGAAGAAGAAGAAAAATGAAAGGTCCTTGGAGATATAGCTGACTCCAAAACTGAGGCAAAAAAAACAAAACAAAACAAAACAAAAAACCAGCAGATTAACCCAAAAGAAATGGTACCAGATAGTAGGAAAGTACTCAGAAAATCATGGTCATATACATAAAAGACAAAGGATCCATTTTGAAGGGGGCTGTTCTTGGCTAAAATGAAAATAAATTTAGCATTCAAAATAAAACCTCATGTATGTGTACACATAAAAACTTCATATATATGAGGTTGCATTTTATACATATATGTGTGTGTGTATGTATACACATATATATTAAAAAAAAGTTTTACATGATAGGAACCCATCATACTATTCTGATATCAATAAATGAATAAAAATGAATAAATGAAGAAGGGACAGCTCTACTTTATAGTGTAAGCCCTAGTGTCTACTCATAAAATATCACTTATTAATAAAGAATTTATTATACTTATTATTAATTAACTTTATAGTGGGGAAACCAGGCAGACACTATGTTAACCAAGTAATAAAAGTTAATATCCCCGGTAATGGAACAAATGGACATCATGTGCTTTCTGATACAATGCAATGAAGAAAACATAGCGTCACTTGTAATAAGTTGCTGCCTCTCTCAAATTTGTATGTTTATGTATAAGTTATACATAAATTATGAGGAAACCGACTCAAATCTGAATTGAAGAAAATTCTACGTAGTATCAGGCCTATACTCTTTAAAAACATCAAAGCCATGAAAGACAAAGACAGGCAATATTCAAGTTTGAAGGAGATTAAAAGCTTACGACAACTAAATGCAACACATGATTCAGGAGATTGTAAATATAATTCAGAGAATTGGCAAAGTTTGAAAGGGGCCAGTTGAGAAGATGGTAACACTGGGTTGGTAATTTTCTGATTTTGATGGTTGTACTCTCATTATGAAGAAAATGTCTTTTTTGCAAATATACATTGAAGCACTGATGGCTAACTGTGTCTTGCCTATAGCTCACTCTCACATGGTAGAGAAAACACTAAGGCAAGTCTGGTAGATGTTAACGATTAGGAAAACTATGTATAGGGCATATAGAGGCTCTTTGTTCCATTGCAAATTTTCTGTGAATTTGAAATTCTTTTAAAATAAGTGGTTAAAATTAAGAATATTGCTAGAACAATCTGTTTTATAACAATTGCAGAAGCACTCGTCACTTTCTAAGTAATCTAGGATCTCTGATGAAGCTAAAATGGAATTCTTATAAAAACCTTCTGCTGTTACTGCTCTTTCAGCCACAGAAATATCAATCATTGTAAATTACTATTTGTTAATACAAAGTTATACTCTAAATGCTTACTCTAATGCCTTCCAAAATTACGTAAAGCTTAACTCATCAATAAATCCCATATAAATACAGGAGAAATTACTCTGTTATTTTAAATCTAAATTAGATGCATTTAAATAGGTTAAATGTAGAATATAGAAGTATACCTAAGAAAGAGAGAATTCATTAGCTAGCCATGTTTTTCCTTTTTGTCTATTTCTTTAAAAATCAACAAAGCTAAAGACGCAGCAAAAAATGTATGTTTGCTCACCTGTATTTTTACTTCTGTAACCATCCCCAAAGGGCACATAAGAAACAAAGTAGATTAGAATCTTCTCTTTAGTCATTTGTCATCAATTGCAGTATCTCCTTCTCTCAAAAACTCATAGTAAACTTCTTCCCAGAGCAAAACTGATAATCGCCAGATTATAAATTTTTTAAAGTTGTATCAAGTTATGTAGGTACAAAGAAATGTGAAGAAAAACATGTCTCAGCTTAGAACTGAGGCTGAGTTTGGATTCCCACTGTGCTTGCTCTATGGCATCTGTCAAGGTTGAGCTGGCTATAATTTCAAAATATGGATAAATCAAACTCAGGATACCTTCCTAGGGCAAGTAGTAAAATGTCAGCTCACTGTATCCGAAGCTGTCTTTTTACATTCAAGTTCATTACTTATGAGATTTCATGTTGTTGTTAAGTGGTGGCGAACTGCAATACAAAGGTTGCAAAGAAAAAGTGTTTCTTTCTTTGAGATTTCACAGCAATTTTCACGCCACACACACACAGCTCTTTCTATGTTGTATTTTGTTAAGGGTAAACATATCTGTCACCTCAATAGGAATGAGCATTTATTGAGGAAATAAATGATGTCTTGTTTATCTTAGTATTTCTAGAATTTTGTACATGTCTGATACACATAGGCACTTAATAAACATTTGTAGAGATGAATGCAAGATACTTGTTCCCTATGGAGACAGACAAAACTTAAACACCAAATTTCAAGAGAATAGAATGCCCAAGAAAAACAATAAAATCATAAAAATAGCTTTATAACAAAGTAGATAGAGCTCTGACCTTTTATTTGCAGTTTTCTCTAGTGGGTTTTGTCCTTAATAAAAATTACCAGGTTAAATTAAACAGGAAATATGAGGAAGATGCTCAGAGGTTATGTGACATGTCAAAGAAAGATGCTAAGTGGGTATGTCTGGTCTCCCTCCCTGAAAATGTTCATTAATCCTTTTTTTATTTTAATCCCAGGAGGACAAATTAGAATTTATAACGGGAATGAATTAGAGACACATTGCCTGTAGCTAACCTACAACTGCAACTAAATGTGTATCTACTCAAAATTCAAGATGACTATTCCTTGTTCTATGCTTTTTTTTCTCCCAAAGGCCAAGGCCTGTGAAAATACTGCTGCTTCATAGACAAATGTGCACACCCAAGGCTTTCTTTGCTGTTCTCTGTAGATAAGAAAGCTTTTTATATTAAATAAAACCAAAGCTGCTGGCAAATTTTACACTTGGGTCATTTGCCTCAATTAGCTGAGAAAAAAAAGAAACTAAAATTAATGTTTCTAGGAGCTTATCATTTTTAAACTGTGAAGCCAGATTTTATTTTTTTCAGGGAATTAAAACCATTTATAAGAATTCTGGGGGGAGGGGGAGGGCAAGTTACATGCAATTAATTTATTTGGCAAGGTGAAGCCTTCCATTTATATCAGCCTACCATCACATTTTTTATATTCCAATAGACAAATATTTAAGAACACATGAAAAAGACAAGGTTTTGGCTTAATCACCCATGAACTATATAGCATGTATGAGACCAAAGAAGGACCCATTTCGGAATTACCATTGATTTTTGAAGAAATGGTTAATTTTAAAGTTTTCATTTCTTTTCATGAAAAACATGTTGTACTATCATAAAAGACTTCATTATAGAATATCTATAACTTTTTCAACTTAATTCCATTTTCTTAGTTGTCTTTTAAACCTCACATGTTAACCACTTAGCAAACTCCTATATGGTGATAAAAATAATTGCTGAAAGAAATCAATTATAAAAGTATTGTGGAAAAATCCTATAGATAAATTTTTTCTAACTCCTGGTCTAGGCTTTTCTGTGGGTCTTTCACAATCCCTAGTGATAACGTCCACAGCATGCCTCTCTTCTTAGTGGGGAGATGATGACAGTCTCATCTCACAAGGATTCTCTAGCTCATCATAACCATATCTAAGATTCTTGGTTTTTCTTGCAACAATTTCATTTTATTTTCTAATTCATTATTCAGTGTCTTTCCTGAAATCTCAATTCTAGGTGTTCCCAAGTTTTCCTTGGTTTGTGACCACATCACTTCAGTGTCTACCTCTGTGATGATTTTGCCTTCTCTCTCTCTTTCTTTCTCTTTTATGTCTGTGCCTTCATCTCCTCTGGGTTTCTAAAATATTCCTTTGCCTCTGCCTTATGAAGGTACTCATCACTGGATTTAGAGCAAATAGGTAATCCTAGATAACCCCTACCTCTAAAGATCCTTGACTTAATCATCTTTACCCATAAAAGGTACTATTCACTTTTTTACCATATAGATAATATTCACAAAGTCTGGGTAGTAGGTTGAAGATATATCCTTCAGAGGACTACGTTTCATCCCCTGAAACGTTGATACCAAAACTGGATGAATCCATTATTATAATGAAAACTATAAACCAAAATCACCATGAAATTAACTAAAAAATTTCAAAGAAAATTTTATAATTTGAATATAACAATATGTAAAAAGTATATTATTATTAAAAGGTAGTAAGATTTATCCTGGAAATGCAAGGTTGGTTGAAATATGAAAATGTATGTACCTATGCAACAATCCTGCATGATCTGCACATGTACCCCAGAACCTAAAGTACCTAAATAAAAAAAAAAGAAATATGAAAATCAGTCAATACAACTTGCCATATTAACAGATTTACTAAGAAAAATTTTATGATTGTCTTAATAAACATGGAAAAAGCATTTGACGAATATCAGTATCTATTCCTGAGAAACCCACTTAGCAAACCAGAAATGTAAGAAAAAATTCTCAACCTGATAAAGGGCACATACAAAAATATCAACACTGAACATCATACTTCATAATGTAAAGTAAATACTTTCCCCTAACATCAGAAACAAGACAAGGTTGTTCACTCTCCTTACTTCTATTCAATGATGTACTGGAGGCTTGAATCTGTGCAAAAAGGTAGAAAAAAGAAATGGAAGGAAACATGAATGAAACCAAGGAAGTGAAACTCTCTTTATTCACACAAAATATTATTTATCTATTTAGAAACCTGTTTATCTAGTATCTATCTATTAACATACCATATCTATCTATTTGGAATCTATTAAAAAACTGCAAGAACCAATAAGTAAATTTGGAAAATTTTCAGAATACAAGATAGCTACATAAAAATTCAATTGCCTTTCTATATACTGACAATAAGCAATCAAAACTTGAAACTTAAAAGTAAAACAATGTATAATAAATTCAAAGTATTTGAAACATTTAGAGAAAAATGTAACAAAATATGTAAAAATCCTTCATGTTGAAGATTATAAAACATTACTGATATAAATTAAGAAAATCTAAATAAGTGAAGCTACCTTCCCTATAAGTCAGAAGACTCAATATTGCTAAGATAGTAAATAGTCTCCATATTGGCCTGTAAAGTCAACATATTCCTAATCAATATTCTAGCAGACATTTCCTGTACAAATTGTGACACAATGATTCTAAAATTCATATAAAATGAAAAGGACTTAGAATATTTCTTAAAAATTTTTAAATAGAAGAATAAACTTTGAGGTCTAACATCACTTGATTTCAAGAATTTAAGATTGTGTGATACTTGCGTTAAGAGAGAAAAATAGATAAATGAAACAGAATGGAAAATTCAGAGACAGACCTACGTATATATGTACAACTGATTTTTAAAATAACTCTGTAAATTTAGAAGAGAAGAATAATTTTTTCAACAAACGATACTAGAATAATTAAACATTCCTCGCAAAAAAAAAGAACTTCAATCTATACCTTGAAAACTTTGCAAGAATTAAATAAGATGATCATAGATGTAAATATAAAAAGTAAAATAAAATTTGAGAAGAAAACAAGACAATATTCTGTGATGTGGATTAAGCAGAGTTGTTAGATAAGACACCAGCAGACAAGACATAAAATAACAATCCAATAAATTGGTCTCCTTTGAAAGATATTGGTAAAAGGATAACAAGATAAGGTACAGATTGGGAGAATACACATGCAAAGCATATATCTGATTTAAAAAATATCTCTTATTGGGGATATATAAAGTTCACTCTAAATTCAATTATAAGGACACAAACAACCCAGTTTGAAAAAATTGCCCAGGATTTAACAGTCACTGTATCAAGAAAGATACATGCATGGCAAATAAACTTATGTAAAAATGTTTATTAGCCAGGTTAATAATGTACATGCTTGTAATCCCAGATACTCAGGAGGCTGAGGCAGGAGAATCACTTGAACCCAGAGCTAAAATCATGCCACTGCACTCCCGCCTGGGAAACAAGAGCAAAACTCCATCTCAAAACAAAAACAAATGTTCAGTATAATTACTTACAAAGAAATAAAGATTGAAACTACAATAAATACAGCTATATATCTATTAGAATGGGAAAAACTAAAAAAAAAAAAAAAAAAAAAAAATACCATACCAACTTTGACAAAAAAAGAGTAAAAGGTAGCCTGCTGGTCAGAATGTAACATGCGGCTACTAGGGAATTCAAACATCTGCTCTTGGGATTTACCCAATAGGAAAAAAAGCACATTATACAAAGATGTTTGCATGTTCATAGCAGCTTTATTAGTGATAGTCAAAATATGGAAACAACCCAAGAGTCATGAACAAATGAATGCATAAACAAGATGTGGTAAATCTATGTAATGGTATATTACTCAGCAACATAAAATATAACTATTAATATATACTACAACATAAATAAATCCAAAAAAATACACTGAGTGAAAGAAGCCAAGAAATTTCCTCACAGGAGTATATACTATATATATTGTGCAATTTTATTGATATAAATATCTTGAAGGTGAAATCTAATCAATAGCAAAGTAAGTGGGATTGCCTGGGGATATGGAAGATTCTAAATGAAGAGACTGCAATAGAACACAAAGAAATTTGTTGAATTAATGATGAGTTTGCTATCTTAATTGAGATGCTGTTTCACAGATGTATAGACACATCAAAGTGTACTTACTAAAGTGTACATTTCAAATGGGAGTAGTTTGTTGTATGACAATTATACTTCAATACAACTGTTAAAAAAGAATAATCATATAGAGAGCTTTGGTATGCTCAGCCCTTCTTTCATTCAGGTCTCCAAGCCAAACATGATCCACAGACTTAAATTAGCAGCTCAACATCAATGAATAGTAAACTTTCCTTTTTTAGATCTTCTACTACACAAATGATGAAGTTCTCATCTGACCAGGAGAAATTTCATAAGGCTTCTTTAAAAGCAAATTTTATTATTTTAAAAACCCTGAATATTTTATCACACTTCTGGTAATAAAGTATCCTTTATTTTATCAAACTATGATATTGATAGGTAGTATGTATACTTATATTTATTTACATAAAGTTATATATTGAACTTGGCAAATAATATCATCAAGCTTATGTAAGTCCCTGAAAAAGTTACTTATTCATGACTTTCCAAAGTCTGAGAACCACTGTCCTAAAGCAGTTATTCACTTTATTTGGCATTGTATATTTTATGCTCTTCACTGCCATGCGTCTTCTGCCAAGGAGAAAAAGAGGTGGGAGGGAGAGGGAAAGAGAAAGCCCAAAATTTTATCTCTCTGGAGTAAAGGCAATAGAATGGAAAATAAAAGGAAGAGTAACTCCACTCATTAGAAAACATGAGGCATTCAATATCTACAATCTTCTGACCCACAAAATTAGCAACTCTTTAAGTTTTTATGGTGGGGGCAAGTGGAAAGAAGTTAAGTGAAAGTTTTACATCCTCATAACAGATTTTAATGATTGACTGCCTAGCCAAAGGAAGATTTATTTATGTGCCAGTCCTTGCTTGAAGCCTCCATCCTCTTTCCTAACCTGGTAAACTGAATTGAACAAAATGGAAACTAATGACAATGTATTCCTAAACTGCTGAATCTTTACTCAGGCCTCACTTCACCTTACCTCTGAAGACCAAAAGTTACTTCTACTACCGAATTACCAAATTACCCTCCCAGATCTTACCATTAAGAAGGCCATGACAAACGGCCTGAGAAATAGGAGAGCATGAGAGTGGACACTTATTCCTCCAAACACAGTCCTCTCTGCCTCCACCACCACTGCCGTCTGGAAAACAGTGAGTGTCTTATGTTTACTGAGGCTCTTAAGAGGGTGGAGAAGAAGAAAAGGGAATGTGAAACTCACCCAAGGTTTTAGGAAACAAATTGGAAGTACTAAATGAAAATAGAGAAATATTAACTCAGGTATGCTCTTCAGCATACCTCTGGCCGAGTATTCATTCCAACCAATTGGAACCCTTTGTTGGAAAAGTAAAGGGTGCGATGTGCGATGTTGTTTCCTTCCATTTCTCTCCACCTCTGCTTCCTACACTCACTCCAGGACTCTAAGTTACCTCTTCTGCTAATCTCTCCACAGGCAGCCTCCACAAATGGACTGTTCCCCAGTTAAACATGTCTCAGATATGGAAAAAAACCAACATTGTCATGTTAGTTGAAGGTTGCAATTCATCTTTCACTAGAAAAGCAAAGAAAGAGAAGCATTGATAGGCACATATTTTGGAGCACAGATTTTTTTTATCCTACCTTAACTCAGTCTGGACACAGATGGGATGGCTGTCACCAGGCACGGGGCACAGTGCCAGACCCCTTTGCACTTGGGCTGACACAAATCTCTTTTGCTCCATTCTTTGGACATTTATTTCTCTCTTTTAATTCTTTCCTTAGGTGCTTCTTACTCCAGTGGTAAAATGAAGGCGTGGATAACTAATAAATTCAGACGGGGCAAGTTACAGTGTCACTTCCTTGGCACATTGATACAAGTTTCTGATCCTAGAACATCCTCTTTCCATGTAAGGTAAAGAGAGCTTTTCCTTAACTATAAATAGGAAGTTTGGAGAGCCAAGTTAATTTATATTGCACAAACTGTTTTTATCTAATGCAATCGAGTGAAGAGATACTTGGAATCCATGTTGATTATGTAAATTGCATATGAATGCCTTGACAGAGTTTGTGGGCAAGCAATCTTTTCTCATAAAAAGGAAGTCTTTATAGTTTGCTCTTTCTTTTTTTCCTAGAACTACCTACAGAATCAACTGGGAACAGAGCCACACCCTCCTTTTTATTTTCTCAAACACGAAACCTTTGATTCTTTTCAGAATAAAAGTTGGCAAAGCAAACTGAGCGAAAAAGCTTGAGAAAAGCACAGCCAAGCAAGTTCAAGGTAAGTATAGCAAACACGAACATCCCCAGCTTATTCCAAGAGAAGAGTTTCTTTCCATAGTCTATACACTGCAAGGTCTGAACTGCCAAATGTAAGGATTTGGATTTCATCTGTGAGAAATAAATAACTTTTTTAAGGGTTATAAATTGGAGACAGATATGATAAATTTGGAGATCGAAGAAGATGAATCTGGAAGCAGTGTACAGATGGACCCTGGAGAGAAGGGAGTGGGTTAAAGTGTTTCCGCATTTCACAAGAGCCCTCTAGCCTTCCCCATTAGTATGAATTCTTTAGCAGTTGGCCAGGTGCCACTTGCAGGAGGCCTATAATTGTCCTGCTTTCCCTACACAGCATCTAAGGATGCATCGTTCTGACAGCACATATCCCCACAGGGAATTAGGCAGAGGAAAATATATCCATCCACATACGTGTATATATTCACATTGTAATACACTCTATCCGAGAGTGAGCATTTTATAGTATATAAAATGTATATTAAGTTGCATTTCAATGACAAATGGCATCCAGGTTGTCAAATGATTTAATAGAAGATGTCCTCATTAATTCAGCTCTGTATCTCTGTGTTCATAGCCCATCTACACTCCTTGTGTGCTTTTGGCAGCTTTATTTACTTAATGCTACTTTCCCAAGTGTCAATATTCCTCCTACAAAAATGAGCTTCTCAAAAGTGCTTCAAAAGTACTTTACTGTTATTGCCTCAAATCCATATTCTCATTTAATAACATCTCTTTTTTCTCAGTCACTTCCCTTGAATTTCCCATCTTCAACTCTGCATATTTGTTGAAGAAAGGTAACTTTTTTAGGGTGGGCTCTGGTCCACTTTGGGGATATGTGCCTTAGGATACTGGCTTCACACTCTAAGGAGCATCAAAACTTGGTCCCTTTCCTCAAATCTCTCTCCTCCTGGTAAGCTAAAGTGCCTAAAATAGCCACTAAAACATATCCTAAACGTTGGATACTGGCTCAAGCCAGTTTGTGTCTAATTCTTGGGCTCTTTTTGGAGGCAATAAGAGCTTACTGAACTATGCGATGCTCTGTGACAGCTCCACTCAGAACCCTGCAATCAGAATTACATTGATAACTAAATTATAGACCACATTTTGCCAAATAAACAATGTTTATTAAAAAAAAAAAAAAACCTTTATTTGTAAGCAGGCACAAACTATTTCCTCTTCATGTTCTGTAAATTTGCAGTTCTTCCACTCTTTGTGATGCTCTATCAGCTTGTCTGAAAGATCCACACAACACACACATTCTTCCAAATGTATGACTCCTTCACTCTTACCATCATCATCATCATCATCAGGTAACTCTCCATTTTCACAAACCAATGGCAGGATCACATAGTCTCCAGTTCCTTCCCTAACATAGAGACTACTCTTCTGACTGAATTTCTATGCCTTAGTTTTAAACAGTGGAAGCGATTCTTTATTTTTTGGTCAATTCATATACCTTGAATACCTTGCAATTTTACCAGTTAACACCTATTTTTATTATTTACCAATATAATTACAAAAGAGCTAATTTATTTAATAAAAATGTTTCTACCACTCACAAATGTACCTTGCATAAAGTGAGGTCAATATACCATGGCATAGCTGCTTCTAGAATTTGGACTTTTTCATATATTGCTGTCTACCACGCCTGCAGTGTGGATTCTTGGTGAGGCTAACTGGTCCTGCAGCCAAAGCCTAAACTACTGATAATAGACATAATATCTCACTGTCCATGCAAGAGCATTTTTTTTGTTTTTGAATATTTTGTAAGTTTATATATTTTGTATATTTTGTAAGAATATATATTTAGGGGGTACAAGTTCAGATTCTTACATGTATATATTGAGTAGTGGTGACAGGGAGCATTGCACCCAATAGGTAATTTTTCCAACCTCACCTCTCTTCCACCCTCCCACCTTTTGTAGTGTCCAATGTCTACTATTCCATTCTGTGAGTCCACGTATACCCAGTATTTAGCTCTGACTTATAAATAAGAACATCAAGTATTTGACTCTGTCTCTGAGTTATTTTCCTTAGGACAATGGCCTCCATTTCACAGGATCCATGTTGGTGCAAAAGACGTTATTATTTTTTTTAGACAGGTGGCTTAATTTTATCAAACTCTGTGCCAATTCTTTTAACCCTCAAAGCTAAATAAACCCCTATGTGACCTAAACAATAGCTTTCCCTTTCCTTTTCTTTCCTCTTTTTTCTTCTTGTCTGGGGCAGGGCAGCCACATAAGTCGTTAGTAAAAAAAAAAAAAAAAAAAAAAAAGTGTTGAAAGTGGCCTTAAAATAGTTGTAATGTTACACCTGAATGCAAATCTCCCCTCTTTACAAAAGTCCATCATAAAAACCCAACAATGAAATCAAAATTGTAAAAGGAGTAGAGAAGGAGGAGCACTCTCTATCCTGCTTTTCCATGGATATTTTTTAACATATTGTCCCTCACCATATTTTTTAGCATAGTGTCATAACTCTGCTGATTTTACATTTATAAATGTTTTCAGAGCATATTTTAACTCAGTTTTATATATAATGTTCAAATTTTCAGGGCCCACATGTTTTATCAGTTTATTTTTTATTTTTTTTAAATTTATTTTATACTTTAAGTTCTGGGTTACATGTGCAGATCGTGCAGGTTGGCTACATAGGTATACACGTGCCATGGTGGTTTGCTGCATCCATACCCCGGTCATCTACATTAGGTATTTATCCTACTGTAACCCCTCCTCAATCCTCCCACCCTTTGCTATCCCTCCCTGAGCCCACAAATCCGCAACAGGCCCTGGTTTGTGATTCTCCCCTCCCTGTGTCCATGTGTTCTCATTGTTCAACACCCACTTATGAGTGAGAATATGCAGTGTTTGGTTTTCTGTTTTGGTGTCAGTTTGCTGAGACTGATGGTTCCCAGCTTCATCCATATCCCTGCAAAGGACATGAACTCATCCTTTCTAATGGCTGCATCATATTCCATGGTGTATATGTGCCACATTTTCTTTATCCAGTCTATCATTGATTTACATTTGGATTGATTCCAAGTCTTTGCTATTGTAAACAGTGTCACAATAAATATACATGTGTATGTATCTTTATAATGGAATGTTTTATAATCCTTTGGGTATAAGCCCAGTAATGGAATTTCTGGGTCAAATGGTATTTCTATTTTTAGGTCCTTGAAGAATTGCCACACTGTCTTCTGCAATGGTTGAACTAATTTACACTCCCACCAACAGTTCTAGGTCCTTGAGGAATCACCACATTGTCTTCCACAATGGTTGAACTAATTTACACTCCCACCAACAGTTCTAGGTCCTTGAGGAATCACCACACTGTCTTCCACAATGGTTGAACTAATTTACACTCCCACCAACAGTGTAAAAGCATCTGTTGTCTCCTGATTTTTTAATGATTGCCAGTCTAACTGGTGTGAGATGCTATCTTAACATGGTTTTGATTTGCATTTATCTAATGACCATAAAGTACGTTGATGCAAAAATCCTCAATAAAATACTGGCAAACCAAATCCAACATCACATCAAAAAGCTTATCCATTACAATCAAGTAGGCTTCATCCCTGGGATTCAAGGTTGGTTCAACATATGCAAATCTATAAACATAATCCATCACATAAACAGAACCAAAGACAAAAACTACACAATTATCTCAATAAATGCAGAGAAGGACTTCGACGAAATTCAACAGCACTTTATGCTAAAAACCATCAATAAACTAGGTATCGATGGAACGTATCTCAAAATAATAAAAGCTATTTATGACAAACCCACAGCCAATATCATACTAAATGGGCAAAAACTGGAACCATTCCCTTTGAAAGCTGGCACAAGACAAGGATGATGCCTTCTCTCACCACTCCTATTCAACATGTATTGGAAGTCTGGCCAGGGCAATCAGGCAAGTAAAGGAAATAAGGAGTATTCAATTAAGAAAAGAGGAAGTCAGATTGTCTCTATTTGCAGACAACATGATTGTATATTTGGAAGACCCCATCGTCTCAGCCCCAAATCTCCTTAGCTGATAAGCAACTTCAGCAAAGTCTCAGGATACAAAATCGATGTGCAAAAATATGTTTCTTGTTTTCTAAGGAAACAGTTGAGTAATAGTTTTGCTATTCTTCTAACCTAAATTAGGTCTTTCATAAGGTTAGTGACTTCTGATAGGCAGAGGTAAGAAGTCTGAAGCCTGATTACTTTGTCTCAAAGTGAAGAAAATGAGGTCTTGAACCAAATAAATAGGTAGTAAAAGTAAATTAAAAACATGAAAACATTATTTTGAAAGATGCATGTTGAGTTATTTTCCACCCCTGGCTGGTCTACCCTGTAGAAACTCTGCTCCTTATTGTATATCTTTCTTAATAGTTTCTTATATATCTGTCTAGTGTATCTTTATGCAAATGAAAACAAACGTAAATACACGTTGTTACTCCTCTCATATGCTTATACATGAAAGGCAGCTCACTATATAACCTCTTTTGGAACTTGCTTTTTGTCCTTGTTAGTACAGAAAGTTTCCTCATTGTTGTTTTCTAAAAACTTTTATTTGAAGTTCAAAGTTATATGTGCAGGTTCAATATACAGATAAACTTGTGTCATAGGGGTTTATTGTACAGATTATTTAATCACCCAGGCTAAGCCTAGTAGCCATTTGTTATTTTTCCTGATACTCTCCCTCCTCCCACCCTCCACCCTCCAATTGGCCCCAGTGTGTATTGTTCCCTTCTATGTGTCCATGCGTTCTCATCACTTAGCTCCTAGTTATAAGTGAGAACATCCGGTATTTGTTTTTTGATCTTGTGTTAGTTTGCTAAGGATAATGGCCTCCATCTTCATTTATGTTCCTGCAAACGACATCTCTTTCTTTTTTATGGCTGCATAGCATTCCATTTATAAGAAACTTATTCAAATTTACAGGAAAAAACAACAACCCCATTAAAAGGCAGGCAAAGGAAATGAACACTTTTCAAAAGAAGACATGTCAATCAACAATTATGTGAAAAAAAGCTCAACATTACTGATCATTAGAGGAATGCAAATCAAAACAATGAGAAACCATCTCATACCAGTTAGAATGGTTTTTATTAAAAACTCAAAAAATAACTGATGCTGATGAGTTTGTGGAGAAAAAAGAACATATATACATTGTTAGTGAGAGTGTAAATTAGTTCATCTGTTGTGGAAGAGAGTGTGGTGATCCCTCAAAGACAAACAAACTGAAATATCATTCAACCTAGCCATCCCATTACTGTGTACATACCTAAAGGAATATAAACTGTTCTATTATAATGACAAATACACACATATGTTCACTGTATCACTATTCACAATAACAATGGTATGGATTCAACCTAAATGCCCAACAGTGATAAACTAGATGAAGAAAATCGTGTACATATACACCATTTTTAAAAATAACTGAGTAGTATTTTGTGGTATGCGTATATCGCTTTTTTAATCCAACGCTGTCTTGATGGACAAAAGTTGATTCCATGTCTTTGCTATTGTGAATAGTGCTGTGATCAATGTAAAAATGTAGGTGCTTTCTTGAAACAATTTCTTTCCTTTTAGGTATATACCCAGTAGGGAAATTGCTGATTGAATACTAGTTCCATTTTTAGTTATTTGACAAATCTCATTTTTGTAGCAGTTGTACTAAATTACAGTCCTATAACAGTGTATAAGCATTCCCTTTTTTTCACATCCTTGCCAACATATGTTGCTTTTGACTTTTTCATAACGGCCATTCTGACTGGTATATAATGGTAACTCATTGTGGTTTTAATTTGCATTTCTCTTATAATTAGTGATGTCGAATTTTTTTATGTTTCTTGGTCATTTACATATTTTCTTTTTATCAATATCTGTTTATGTCCTTTGCCCACTTTTTAATGAAGTTTTTTTTTGTTTGTTTCTTGTTGAGCTGTTTGAGTTCCTTGTAGATTCTGGTCAGATGCATAGGTTGCAAATACTTTTCCCATTCCATTGGTTGTCATTTACTCTGTTGATTGCTTCTTTGCTATGCAGAAGACTTTTGGTTTAATTAAGCCCCACTTGTCTATTTTTGTTCAGTTGCCATCACTTGTGAGATCTTCATCATAAATTATTTGCCTACGCCAATGGCAAGAAGTGTTTTCCCTAAATTTTCTTCTATAATTTTTATAATTTTAAGTTTTACTTGTAGGTCTTTAATTCATGTTGTGTTGATTTCTGTATATAGTGAAAGATATGGATCCAGCTTCATTCTCATTCATATGGCTATATAATTTTCTAGGCACCATTGATTGAATAGGGTGCTTTTCTTTTGGGTATATTTTTGCTGATTTGTTGAAGATCAGTTGGCTCTAGGTATGTGGCTTTATTTCTGGGTTATTTGTTCTGTTCCATTCATCTATGTGTCTATTTTTATACCAGTACTATTCTGTTTTGATTATTGCCTTGTGGTATAATTTGAAGTCAGGTAATGTGATGCTTCTGGGTTTGTTCATTTTGTTTAAGACTATTTTGGCTATTCATGCTCATTTTTGTTTCTATATATTAATTTTAAAAATCACATTTTTCTAATTGTCTAAAAAATGACAGTGGTAATTTGATAGAAATTGCACTGAATCTGTAAATTGCTTTGGGTAGCATAAGTTTAACAATATTAATTCTTCTAATCGGTGAAAATGGGATGTTTTCCTGTTTGTGTTGTCTAAAATTTCTTCCATCAGTGTTTTGTAATCCTCCTTATTGAGATATTTCCCCACTCTTGGTTAAATATATTACTATGTTTTTTGGGGTCTTTTGCTTTTCTTTTTTTGTTTGTTTGTTTTTGTTTTTGTTTTTGTTTTTTTCAGTGGGGGAAGGTTTCTGTAGCTTTGTGAATATGACTGACTTCCTGATTTAGTTCCAGGCTAGATTATTTTTGGTGTATAGAAATACTACAAATTCCTATTTGTTAATTTTGTGCCCTGTAACTTCATTGAATTTATTTATCAAACCTAAGAGTATCATGGTGGAGTCTTTAGGATTTTCTAAATGTAACATCATATTGTCAGCAAACAGGGATAATTTGACTTCCTCTTTTTTTTTTTTTTTTTTTTTGAGTTGAAGTTTCACTCTTGCTACCCAGGCTGGAGTGCAATGGCACGATCTCGGCTCACCGCAACCTCCGCCTCCTGGGTTCAGGCAATTCTCCTGCCTCAGCCTTCTGAGTAGCTGGGATTATAGGCACGCGCCACCATGCCCAGCTAATGTTTTTTGTATTTTTAGTAGAGATGGGGTTTCACCATGTTGACCAGGATGGTCTCGATCTCTTGACCTCGTGATCCACCCGCCTCGGCCTCCCAAAGTGCTGGGATTACAGGCTTGAGCCACCGCGCCTGATTACCTGGCAAGAACTCCAGTGCTACATTGAATAGAAGTGGTGAAAGTGGGCATCTTAGCCTTGTTCCAGTTTTTAGAGGGAATGCTTTCAACTTTTTTCCATTAAGTATGATGTTGACTGTGGATTTGTCATATATTGCCTTTATTATGTTGAAGTACTAACCATCTATCCCTAGCTTGTTAAGGATTTTTATTATAAAGTAATGCTAAATTTTATTACATGCTTTTTTTTGCATCTATTGAAATAATCTGTGATTTTTATACTTAATTTTGCTTATGCGATATATCACACTTATTGATTTGTGTATGCTGAACCATCACTGAATCCCTGGGATAAGAGCCACTTGATTAGAGTGCACCATCATTTTGATGTGCTGTTGGATTCGATTTGCTAGTATTTAGTTGAGGTCTTTCATCTATATTCATCAGGGACAAGGGGACACTGGCCTCGTAGAATGAGCAAGGGAGAACCACTTTCTCCTCAATTTTGTGGAAAAGTTTCAGGAGGACTCGTAGTAGTTCTTTATTGCATCTTTGGCAGAATTTCACCATAAATCCTCTTGGTCCTGAGCTTTGTTGTTTTTGGTAGATTTTTAAATTATTGTTTCAATCTCACTCTTCATTATTTGTCTGTGTAAGAGTTCTCCTCTTTCCTGGTTTAATCTTGGAAGATTGTATGCTTCTAGGAATTTATCAGTTTCCTCTAGGTTTTCTGTTTTGTGAGCATATAGTTATTTATAATAGTCTCTGATGATCTTTTATATGTCTGTGGTATCAGTTACAGTATCTCCTTTTTCATTAATGATTTTGTTTATTTGGATCTCCTCTCTTGTCTATGCTACTTACTTGAAAAGAAACCTGCTGTCTCTGGCCACAGGCCCAAGGCACAATTTTGAGAGTTTAACACTGGACTGCATCCCACACTTGGGCCAACTTCAAAAAATTAGAAAATGAACTGAGGACATTAATGAGAAATTTACCAAGGATATAGGTATGTTACAAAGCAAAAGCAGAAATTCTAAATCTAAAAATCTATTGAAGGAAATACTAAATATATTTGAAAGCTTCAATAACAGACTAGATCAAGCAGAAGAAAGAATCTCAGAACTTAAAGATAGGTCTTATGAAATAATCCAGTAAGACAAAGATAACAACAAAAAAGAATAAAAGGAAATGCACAAAGCCTTTAAGATGTCTGAGACTACATAAAGTTACTGAAATTAGAAATTATTGATATTCCTGATGGGAAAGAAAGATTATTTAAGAAGTTAGAAAACCTGTTTAAGAAAGTAATTAATGAAAACTTCCCACATCTAGCAAGAGAGTCAGACATCCAGTTACAGCAGGCCCAGCAATCCTCAGAAAAATACATTGCATAAAGGGCTTCATCATGGCATATTGTATTGAGAGTGTTTAAAGTCAAAGTTAAAAAAACTAAATTAATTAGCAAAAGAAGAGTGACTAATCACCTTTAAAGGAGATCCCATTAGACTAACTGCAGACATTTCAGCAGAAACATTACAGGCCAGAGATTATGAAATATCTGCTTACTTCATTCCTTCATGCTATGGGGAATAACAATATGTTCAAAGGAGCTGTGGGCTAAGAAGTCCTTGTACATTGAGTTGAAATACACACACATACACACACACACACACCCTGGCTAACAGCTTAATGACAGTGCCTTTCCCTTTCCTCATCTCCTCTGTTTTATAAAGAGGTAAGAAAAGAAGGATCTCTAAGCTTTGTTTATAGAGTTCACCTTTTCCCTGACTTGCTGCCAGCTGAACTCCAGGGTGGCAAGTCAGCAATCCCATCAGTCTTCATTGTATCAGAAGACTGATTATGTAATTAGAATGAACCAGGCATTTGAGGAACCAAGTGACAGAAACTGGTGAAAGCGTCTAAAAATAACTTTTAGTTTGTATTGCATGCGATTTCCAGATCATATTTAGAAATTGTCTATTCTGCATGAGATCCTGTCTGAAGGTCAGACATTTCACTTCTCTGGACCTGAGAGAATAGATCTGGTATTGCTCCCTTGCAATTAGGGACAAAACCCCCAATGTCCATGGCCTTCAGCAGTACACCATTCCAGCAAATGGCAAGGATGGTCAAACCTATTTTATACCTCCTACAGGATAAAGAGTAGGGAAACTCTGTTAAAATTTCACCATCTTCCTCCTCCTGTTATACCTTCATATGTTTGTTAGCTGCATAAATGTCTTCTTTTGAAAAGTGTCTGTTCATATGCTTTGCCCACTTTTTGATGAGGTTGTTTGCCTTTTTCTTGTAAATTTAAGTTCTTTGTATATTCTGGATATTAGCCCTTTGTCAGATGGATAGATTGCAAAACTTTTTTCCTATTCTGTTGGTTCCTTTGGCAAAACCCTATTAAAACTTTTGTTTTTCTCTCTTTTTTATTTTCTCATCAAAGGCACAAATCTCCACCCAAATCGCTTAGGGAACTTATATTTTGAAGGGCAGATGATCTCAATTTCTAAAGGAAGAAGTTTTAAGCAGAAGATACTTAAATGTTATTCATTCATAGTATACTATACACAATTTGGGGAGAATAAACAGCAACTTTTTTCCAATAATGGTCATAGTTTATTGATCTTGTTGTTCTAGGGAGATGGAAAAGCACCCACAAAGCAAATTCTCTAAAGTTTTGGCCAAAGTGAGCTTTCCCCAAACTTTCCCTATCACACTTATGGCAGTGATGTTTGTGTCTCTCCCTAATTAAATCTGCCACACTATGTGCAATTTGATCTGCTCTTTCACCATCACTTTTAGGGATTGTTTCCTTTAGATATAAGTGTTTTTATCCTTTTCCATATGTTTATATTTTAAAGGAATCTTCAAATTTTAGCAATGCCCTGGAACACAATACTGGGGCTTATAGCTTTTCAGTGTTGTTGTTGTAGTCAAGTTTTAAGCTTCTTAATGTTTTTTGCTTAGTTTAAGCACATATAGATTTGGGGGCTTGCTGAATCCTCATTTTTTATCATTCACTCCACAGTAGAATTCTGTGTTATCATTTATCATGGTACTGGAGGCATACTCCTGGAATGATACTTGAAGGCCACTTTAGTCCAGAAATGCTCAAATGGGTGATTACATCTAAAACATAAAAGAGTAGTACTAGTTTATTATATATCTTTCAGCTGAATTCCTCCAAGGAGACAGCACCATGCATTCAGCTCTGCTTCCTAAGGAGAAGATCCCATTTCTTAGGATTCTTAATAACTCTGAATCCCCATGGTTGAATTTATTTTAGTCTTCTATAGTTATGTCCACTGAAAAAAGGAAACTTTATGCTAAGCCCAAACCTATAACTTGCACATTATAATTACAGTCAAGTTAACATAACCATCTACCACTATCCAGTGCTGTCTATCTTGATATGTACCAGTTTTGTCTAGCTTGATATGTATTTCATCTGACAACATTAGTTCTATCACTTCCCCTAACTAAATTTTAATTTTATAAAGTAAGTTATGGAACTCTTGTTTTGGTCACATCTGGGAAAAAAACACCTTACGTACGTTTCTGGAATTTCTCTGTAAGTGCTTACTCTGAAACCAATAACTCAAATTTTTCAACTTCTATTGACAAAATCTATACGTATCTTACCTATTTGTCTTTGCACTCATATGTAGCTTCAAGAACCTAAAAACTGTGATTAGTGAAACAATATGTAGTACTTAGTAGGATCTATAAGTGTCTGTCTTGAAGTTTGACTCAAGAAGCCCACCAAAGTCTTCATTGACTTGCCACATTGACTCTTGACAGGTTTAAAAAAGGAGAGGGCCTTGTTTCTATATTGTTTACAAAATGTCCCTTCTAGGATTTATTTTCTAACAGAGTTCAAGCCAAGGCTTGAAACCCATTGGTTAGTATATTTTTAAATTTATTTTCTAAGTACAGCTACTACCTTTTCCACTGGTTGTTAAGGATTACCTGCTTTGCCAATTACTAACTTTGTGATATTGTTGTATCATATCTAGGGTTACCAGATTTAGAAAATAAAAATGCAGAGCACCCAGCTAAATTTGAATATAGATAAGTATGCAAAATTTGAGACATATTTAAACTTAAAAAAAATCTGAAATTCAAATGTAACTGGATGCCCTGTACTTCTTCTGCCAACATTAGTTCTATCACTTCCCCTAACTAAATTTTATTTTTCTCATCTCTAAAAACATTGCCTCATGTGAACTGCTGTACACATTAAATGTGTGCCTGGCTCAGAAAGCATTTTGTAATCTGTGATTAGTTGTTTTTATCATTGTCATTATTGCATTATTCACCTATCTACTTATCCAACCTTCATTTCAATAGGACTTACATGCAATCTACTTCCAAATGGATCATTTAAATTTTTTAATATTAACAAAATACTTATTTTTTAAAGGGGGCCCAATATTGCTCTATGTTGCTTTTTAAGACAGCATTTTTAAATTGTGTTTTGGGGTCTATGGTATGAGAATATTTTCCTTTCAGTTCCTCCTGGCGTTGATGGATTGCCTACATCTGTTATACAAACAATCATGGTGAAACAGCAGGAAATGTTGTTCCAACTTGACTTTACTCCGTGAAATATCTAAGCATATGGTGAGGTGGCAAGAGTATGGTCCCAGGGTGGGAATTTTGAGAGACAGAGGGAGCCTACATTTTTACATCTCTCAGTTGGATCTGTGGAGCCTTCATTAGCAAAATAGTCTCAGAAAAAGGTACCAAAATAGCTGAGTTTACTCTCTCACCCAACCATACCTAAGATAAATGAACATAGGAAGTCTTAAATGCTACAAATCAGAAAAATACATTTTTAAAAATATATTTTAAACATATTTTAAAATAAGGATTCATGTTTTGAGAGAATAGAATGAAAGAAACATAATAGGGAAAAAAAATCTAGAACGGTTGGCTTTAATCAAAGTACTAAGCAAAGTTCCACACTCCAGACATTTTCCAGATTTCAACCTAAAACAATGAAAACACTTCACATAACCGTTGAAGGTCTAGATAGAAATAAGAAAACTTAATTATTAGTATGTGAGTCATTTGTAGTTTAATATGCCTTTAGCAGATAGAGTCTTCTTTGCAAAATTATGCAAATATGTCTGTTCCAAAGAAAAGAGAAAGATTGAGCATCCTGTCCAGATAGACACACCATGAATTTGTCAACCATATATCTCCTGGGACATACTAATAACCAGCAATCTTGATTACCAATAACAGCAGTCCAACTCAAGCTAACAAGTCACTGGATTGCCTCATAAAATCAGTCCATCTGTAAGAAGGTAAGTGTTATACCTGGTTTCTGGGAGAAGTAGTACCAGGAATTCACTCAATGCTGCTACTCTCAGTGTCCTTCTCATCTCTAATTCTTTCTGCATGTTAGTCTCATTCTCTACTATTGTAGACATCTAGTATTTCTTGAAATTGTAGAAACAAGGCTGTTAAAAGCACCAGAGTTCTACTTGAGAGAAGACTGACTATGATAATTATGCTTTAAAAATCCTATGGAAAAACTCTGGCCCTTTTTCAATAAACCGTGACTAGCAGAAAAGTTTTATATTTAGGCAACCATTTCTGTACTAGAAAATTATAGTTGGTATATGGTTTCAATTTTATAACAGAAAAGACATCTTTAGAGATATCACAAAGGCTGAGTGAAGAAAGAAATTTCCAGAAAGATATTTCTTTCACAGAAAATGGGAAGCAACACTGAGCAGGCAAACCGATAGGTATTCACTGCAGAAAATTGACAGATATTAAATTAATATCAGACACAAAAGTAAATTACAATTCTGGTATGCTCTCAGTTATAACACAGAAGCTTCTTACAAGGTTGGAAAATGCCTTTTTGAGGAAGTGTCATTTAACTTGAAGAAGAGAGGAGAGTGGATAACAAAAAGTATTCCTGCCAAAGATACAGTGTATGAGACGGTCTTAAGGGAGAAAAGTACTAATTGCTTTAAAAAACAGCAACAACACAAGGGTCTCTGTGGGTTGGGAATAATGAAAACATACCGAACAACTGGAAGTCATGCCAGCGTGGGAAAAAAGGTGTTCGTTGGAAGCCAAGTTAAGGATTTTGTATTTTTTTTTTCCTCAAGTGTAATGGGTACTGATTAAAAATATTAATAGGATACAATAGGCGTTTTTATAAATTATATCTCACAGATGAGAGTTTAGGGGCCATAGAAAGATAAGAGTAGAAGATGTGAATAAATAGAAAAAAGTTTATAATTGGGATAAGGTGGGAGATGAAGACTGAAATTATCCAGTACTTCTTTGCTATGTTGGTAGATTGATTTTTTTCTTCCTTTTACCATGTTGAAAATCACCACATGGAATATCTGTATTCAGCCAGGCTGATAAAGCTTGACATTTCTTATATGTGCCCACCTGTTCCATGATCATGAAAACAAATGTAAGTATATTGTTAGGACAGTGGATTGATTTGCTATCTAAGAAAGTAAAAAATAGTAAGTTTGGAAAGGCATCTATCTGTAATATTTTTTAAATAAAAATAACCATGTTATAGGAAGTTAGAAATGCTTATGAGAATTCAATTATCCCATTGCCCAATTTTCAGTGAGACTTCACCAAACATCTGTAATAAAGATCTGCCATATTAAAAGATAGCAGAGAAGTTGAGTCAATGATATGATTTAAATGAACAAGCAAATGGTGCAGACCCTGTCTTAATTATTTTGTTATTAATGTTTTGGGAAATACAATTTGCTTGAGATAAACTTAGGACATAGCTATAATGAAGAACAGCAAAGAAATAAAAATACTTCTGCATGTACAGAGTAAGCACACACCTGATATGGCACTGAGTCTTCATATTACTTTTAAAATACACTGGAAAGGAAAAATCAGTCAAAAATTATCAATTACTTTTTTTTTAATCACACTGACCTCCAACCAATGTGATATAATCTTTTTACCCAATTATTTCACTTGTCAGTTAATTTTGGTCATGCATAAATATATTTATTTAATTATCACAATAAGTTCACCAAGGAAACAAATTTATTTTAGGGTACTATATTTTTACATAGTAAAATGTTATATGTTAATTAAATTAACTAAAAATATAAGCAGAATATGCCTGGTTGGGATAGACTAAGATATTCTGTTGTAACAAGACACCTAACAATTACTCAGTGACTTAAGAGATAAACCGGTCTGTTTCTTACCCATGTAATGTTTGAAGGTAGGTGTTCTTGGCAAGTGGGTTGTTCCCTTTTTGTCATGATTCAGAGACACAGGGGGACAGTGGCAGTGCCATCTGCAGAAAATGACTTCATGATTGGCCATGCCATGGTAATCTTAGCCAATAGAGAGAGAAAAAAAGAGTATGGCAAGGTTTCCAAAATTTGAAAGGCCATACGTCAATTCATTTACTTGGCAATGTTTTGTTGCTAAGAGGGTTAAGATATGCAGTCTGCAATAAGACCAGTCGAATGTTAGTCCAACTCCATAATTTTGAAAGAACATGGATTTTAGTGGACAACAGTCTTTATTATGTGGTTAGAAGAATAAAAATTTTAGAAGAACACAATTTTAATACCCTCAGAAAATTAACATTTAAGGACAATCCTCACTCCTGTTGTGGGTTTATGGACCTCTATCAACTTAGCCAGCAGATTAACAAACAGTGACAGCTATGAGAGTGTGTATTCCTGTATTGGAATGGCATTCAGCACAGACACTTAAGAGCTCTGTGATCTTGCGTATTCTCATGACAATGTTTACCTCACAGGATTAAGGTGTAAATTTAATGATGTTCAATAATATAATAAAGTAGAAGAGATGCATTGGGTTGAGAGCAAAGTGAGACCTCAACAGATGAGATTTTGTGCCGCTCTTTTTTCTATCTTCTGCCCAGAGTGGTTCCATCTTGTGTTAGAACCAGATTTATACAGATTCAGACAACACAGAGTTTCCCCTCTCAATCTCCAACAAATTTAGTCATTAGAGTATGTTGGCATATTGTGTAAGATTTGTAATTCTACTGGATGATGGTTGGCTTTATCTGTGGCCCCAAGGAAGCTGCACACACTAGGGGAAGGATCACTTTGTCTTAGCCAAGCACCTAGCAGACTCAGTGCAGGAGTCCCTGGACTCATAGTCTGGGTACTTCTTACCTCTCAGGGAAAATTCTTATGTTTATTTGTAGAGTACTCATATGAAATGGAAGAGGCATGAAAACATAGAACAAATATAAATGAAAGAATGGGTCCTTTGTAGTAAGTTTTCTCCACCAGACAAACGCAAGGAGAAAATAGGAGATTCACTAGCAGGTATATTTGTCAGTGTTTTCCAGAGAGGTAACACCAATACAGGAGAGAGAGACGGGAGAGAGAGAGGGGGGTGGGAGAGAGAGAGAGATTGAAAGAGAGAGGGAGGGAGAGAGAGAGAGGGAGAGGGAGGGTGGGGGGCGAGAGAGAGAGAGGAAGAGAGAGAGAGAGATAGGGCAGGCTGCTGACAGGCTGGAGATTCAACCAAGAATTGATGTTACAGTGTTGAGCTGGAATTCCTTCTGGCAATCTCAGACTTTGCTCTTAAAAGCCTTCAACTGATTGACTGAGACCCATTCACATTATCAAGGGTAATCTGCTTTACTCAAGGCCTACTGATTTAAATGTTATTCAACTCTAAAAAATAGTCACAGTAACACGTAGACTATTGTTTGACCAAGCAAATAGGCACCAAGGTTTGTCAAATTGATGCATAAACTTGATCATATGAATAGCCTTCTAACACAGAGAAACCTAACACTTGAGTGCACATGGCCCAGCCAGTGACCTGGGATTTGATCCACTAGATTAGCTAGATAACATTTTCCTGGAAAAAAAAAAAAAGAAAGGCTAAAAGAAAGTTTAACCTTCCTTCTTCCACCCAGGGAATAGTGTCTTTTATTTTCTTTTTTAGCAGGAGTAGGTGACAGGGCTACTAAATAAAATTGATGAGGAAAGAGAATTAAATCAAATAAGGGAGGATAATCCTTATGTAGGCATTGCAGAAAAATATGAAAATAATTTTATAACTGGTGCATCCTAAATAAATAATATCTGTGTATTTTTATGGAGAGGCGGGTTAATATTTAACATTAAACTTACTCTTGTCAAAAGGAAGCAAGAAGGAACTAGGTTACCAGTTCTGAAAACATGCTAAATGCAAACAAGGTAATAAATCTTTTGTTAGTTGTATTTTTATAAGTTTGCTCTGAACAGAATTGCTAAATATTTTCTGATAAATTGTACAGGAAATTGACATCCTTTAAATCTTCCGGGAATCCAAATAGTAATAGGATATATTAGAATGAAGCATGGTTGCAATTTATAGTGAGCATCAAAGATAGAATAAATTTGTTTTAAATGAGAAAAGTTTATGAAATAATTAAACTACTTTTCTGAGTAGGAGCAAAATAATTTAAGCTTAGTTCTGTAGACTAGCATATCCTTTTGTTCATGGGGGTGAAATTTTATGGAGCTATAAACAGAGGGAACTGACATCCTGTAATGCGTCTAAAAGAGGGAAAACTGGATCTATATATAAATTGTTAAAAATGAAAAATAGTTCACACTTTAGTATACTTATTTTATAATTATTTTGAAAGTATGGAATATGTTAGACTCTGATATGTAAGAGAAAACCTCAACCCTAAGAGCAACTGTACACAGCCTCTGGTTGGGAAAATATTCTACAAGATAATGAGTCACCTTTTGTCAACTCATCCAATTAAAATGTTTATTCTGCTAAGATGCAATGGTTTTGATAATAAAATGTTTTATGAAGGCATTTTGTGGAAAAGTGGGCGTGAGGCTAAAGTAAGTGTTTCAGTCTTATTTATTGTTTTCCCTCTGAAAGAATTTTAATAAATAGTGGGTAAGAAAGCTAAAAGAATATAATTCTAAAACCCAAACATATCGGAAGAAGTTCAACATTGACTATATCTCTCATTTGCTCAAGAGGAATATGATTTCTTTTCCTTTTGCCACAAGCACTCTGGCTAGTCCATATTCTACATATTTTGTATTCCCTTAATCATATTATTACTATTACAGAGAAAAATACAGCAACTATGCTTAGGCTTTGCACAATGTTAGTTTCACTTGCCATTTCTGTCAAAGCAACAACAGTTCATATAATAAAAATCACATACACTCTCAATTCCAAGTTATGAAACAATGCATTGCAGAGATAAATTTATATAGGTATATATACATATGTGTGCACATACACTCATATATTTTTCTATACTAGTGATGCCTGTGCTTTCAATGGGATTTTTCAAGCCTGAAAGAAGACACTGCTTCATTCTCACTGAACCAGTTCCTAAAAGTATGCCCCTGATACACTCTCGTGCTACACACACACACACATGCACACACATACATATCTGTTTCGATATAATTTAACTTGTTAACTTCTTTTTTTCATTTTCATTATTTCTTTTGTTCCCTGCTTTCTTATTTAACACTTTACTCTCTGGTTTGTTAGTTATTAATGGTATACTTTAAATCTTACCTATTGCCTATACAACAATCAGTAAGTTTATTCTACTTTTTACTTCTGCACTCGGCCTCCAGCAATTCATCAGTTACAGTTCATGCTTTTCTACCCCTGCTCTAGTTTCAATGGAGGTTTCTGTTCATGGGTTTCTGCTCCTAATAAGTTGTGATTTTCCATATCCAGCCTGTCTGTCTCTCCAATTTTGGGGACAGCAGTTTGCCCTGTGACCTTACCACCCTTACAGATCTAAGAAGAGTTGATTTTTCAGTTTGTTCAACTTTTTACTTGTTGTTAGAACTGAGCAGTGACTTCTAAGCTTCTTTCGTGCTGGACTGAAAACTGTAAGCCCTGCTTTATGTTTCTCCAGGGAAAAAATAATCTTTATTAGCCGAAGAGTGCTAAAACATTTTTTCTGACATGTTACAGTAATTTTTACAGATTCATTTGTCTTTTTTCTGTTAATTCTGAGGATTTTGGGTAGTTTATAAGATTAATACTTATAATGGTATATTCTTCTGTCATGGTATCAAAGTCTAGAATCCTTAGTGATTTTCATCGCTTTTTATGATTGAGGGAAAAACTGGTATCCTTCAGTTTGTTTGTTGTTTTCTTTTATCCTGAAGAGCCCAATGATCTCCTTTTTGCTTTTTCTCTTGCTACTTAATTTACAAAAGATTTTCTCTCTCACTTTTGGTCTTTTTTTCCCCCCAGGAGCTCTAGGAGGCTGTCATGTCAAGTGACACGTGCTGTTAAGTTATTTCCCTGCCATATATGCTCTGACCTACCAAGATACAGTATCAGTATTTGGATTTAGAGCAGAATTACTCTTTCTGATTCTTGTTTTTAGCTCAACTTTATCCCCATCACAACTCCCCTTGTTTCTTCCCTCTACTCTTCCTCAGATTGCTCTTCTTTGACTTCAAAGTCTTGTGCCATGGCAGGCTCATAAAAGAACTTGCCAGAGTTCGGTGTTTTCTTGTTGGTTTTCATTTTTCTTTCTTTCTTTTAAGATTACAGTTATTTAAAAATTAAGCCATATTCTACCTTCAAGTATGTTGAATGCATTGTTTGGCATAGTTTTGTTTCTTGTTTTCCTGTATTCACCTGTGGAAAATGTTGAAGACACAGACATAAGTTCCACTAGTACTTCAGCTTCTCCTTTCACTCCTTTGCCATGAGAAATGATCGTCAAACACTGTTTGCAGGGGTAGCTTTTAGAAGGCGTTACCCCAATGCTGCCTGATCTATAGTTAACTCTATATAGGGCACCACAGGTTAACTAGGTCCAAGGTAAATTTACCTTAAAATTCCCATTTGACTCTTTTTTTCACTTGTTACCTTAAAAAGATTTGCTCCTTCAAAAGTGAGGAAATAGATGGTTGAGTCTGTAGGAGGCAGACCTCCTGCCTTCAAGGTGCCCAAAGTCCCCGTATACATAATTCCAGACACACTGGCCTAATGGATTTTTTGTGTAAAATACACATTTAACAATAATAAACTTACATGCATCATGAAGTTCGAACCTGGCAGAAGCCTTAAAGATTATCTGGTATCATAAAAAATTAAGAACCGCGGCAAATAAAATAACTTTGTAAGTTTGTCATGGATATTGTCTGAGTCATTTTGAGAAGCCAGTTCTTCCGATTCAGTCCAGTGCTCTAGGTATTATGTGCTAATGCCCAGTTTACATGAGGAAATGCTTTGGCAGTATCAAGACCTACACAAACATTAGGGGTTAAATTTAGTTCTCTAATCTTAACAAAAAACAGATTTTATAAACTTTCCACAAGTTACGTTACTGCCAACCAGAGCTTCTGAAGAGTACTGACAACACAGATAACACTATTCCTTGTGCCCTGAATTTGTATCAAAAAAATCAAAAGCAAATAAAGTTGATCTTTACAACTATCAGTAAATATATGATTTCAAGCAAGTATTATGGTATGTTGACAACAATTATTAACCTACATTTTCACCTTTATAGCTCCAGGTTCTCTATGGACCCATGAACTAGATGGATACCCCTAAATTAGTTGTTTATTTAGATGCCTTTTAACAAGGACTTTTTAAAAATCTTTCTGATAGTATACATCAAATTATTGCATTATGCAATAGAATCCCAAGAACATCTGCCTCACTATAAATATCATAATTGACGGTAAAGAATCTAAATTTCTTGTATTCCTAGTAAGTTTATATATACAAAGGTGGAATAATAACTGGTCAAATGAACTATCATGATTTATTCTAGCTCTCAAATACATTGAGCCCTTTTAATATAGTCTTTAAATCTGAGATGAAATAAACGGATTGGTTTTACTGGAGACACTTATTTGTCACCACTATCACCCATGAGTGTTACATACATTGGTGCAAACTGCTTTGTTTTTGAAGGGAAAGGAATGAGATCCAGTCTTTACAAACTGGTTTTTACATAAATAACATTTTCTCATGTTGTCAGCATTCAATTTTCCACCAATACACTTACAAGTTTTCATAAACTGTCAAGTGCAAATGTGACACTACCCTGGAATGAGTATGGCTTTCCTCTTAGAGACTTTGATATTGAAACAATGGCAAATCATAAACACTCACCACTGGTCCATTTCCATGGTGAAGTTTCTCATTGCAAACTCACCAACAACCATTGACCTTGAGACCTAAAGACCATCAATTACCCAGCTTACAGAGGTAGAATATAGTGAACCAGCAGCATTTAGCTGTCACACAGTTAACATCCTATCATGAGTTGAAAAGCAATTTGTCCAATATTTCAACTGCCGGGGAGAATTCTTTATTAGCTTTTGGATAGGTTTGCCTTTCAATTGGATGATTTGAATATCTTCTGAGGTAGGAGAGATGCTGCCCTCAGATAATGATTTTGCATTTCACCTCATCATTAATGCTTTGGACCTCAAGGGAAGTCACTGTGCCTTTGATGAAGGTCGAAGCATTTTATAACCTTAATAAAGGCTCATAGCCCTAGGAACTGCAAGTGTGAGCAAGTGTGGGGGATTGACTGAATAAAAATATAACTAAATTGCCACTTTATACTAGACCAGCTGGAGGATTTAAAACACAAATCAACACTTACAAAATACAATGACACTCTAAACTTTAGTGCTATTCAAAACTACACACAAAAACACACATACATAAATTGGCATTATTGCAAAAAATGAGAAAACTATATTTTCCTCCTTCATGGCAAACCTTTTTTTCTGAAGTTTTTTATTAAATTACTAAATATTTCACAAAAGTGCTATGCAAAGATATGATAATAAATATCTTAATAGATTTGAAAGCAAAACAATTACAATCCTGGTGGTTCTTAGTTATTATAATTCTGTTTCTACATAGAGTTAAGTCACCATATTTTGAAGTGTGAAATAAAACAAGATAATAAGCAATGATTGTGAAAACTACATCATCATTTACATTTCCCGAAGGATAAGTCACTTTATCCCAAACATTACTAATAAATTACAGCTTTCAATGGATTATTTCAGAGTACTGTCTAGGGAAATCATCCAAACTTATAAATTCATTGAACCATTTTTCAGTTTCGTAGACTTCTTCCTTCCTTCAGGCATAGTTTACTGGCTATACCTATGTTCTCAGGAACTGAGAAAGGAAACAAGGGCTGCTTTGCAAGGCACTGGGAGAGAATAATCTTTCATCTGCTTTGACCTTCACGGAAACATTTAGAGAAAGACATTATTATTCCTATTCACAGACTGCAGATCAGAAGGTTAAATAATTTTGTACGGTCATACTCCTGATGAATATCAGGGCTGAATTCTGCTGAATTCTTCCTGGCTTTCAAATGCAATAAACCATACTGTCTAATGCAGCAATAGAAGGGAGCAGGCCAGGAGGGCTGGAAAGTAACCTAGACTAGGACAGTGGTTGGAATGCATGAACTGATTCTCAGACTGGTAGGACACTTGACTAGGGGGTTGGTTCCCATGATGAGTATTTGAGAGCTTGATGTGACAAGCTCAAACACAAGCAATTAAGACTCTAGTTTGACTTCACAGCACAAAGTGGAAAACAAAACAGCCTTGTACGGTGGCAAGGCCTAGAAGACTACTAGGTTTCTCAAGAAATTATTCCATGAACTATAGGAACATTTCAATTTTTCACCTTATATGTCTGTTTCCCTATGAATTCAAGCTATGTGAAGGCAGGGTGTTGATCTCTCTTCTGCTTTATCCCAAGCATTCAGGAAATGCTTGATAAAAGGTAGGTTCTCAATAAAGGGATAATAAAAGAAGGTAACCAAAGTTCGAGAGATGCAGAGGACAAAATTCAGAGTTGGGGTTCAGATACACACCCTAAGCCCAAAGGCAGTGTTTGAGATGATAGGCAACAACCAGGAATACGAACACAGTAGTGAGCCCAATAATTCCATAATTTCAGAACAATGCTCATTGATTTTAACTCCTACACTCAGTTCTGCCATGGCAACATACTGACCTTTAGAACCAGAACTGCCCTTGAGCAAGCCCAACTTACAATACAGAGCAGAATGTCATTTGATTGACTGAGGTTCATTCAATATACTTCTACTGTCTTTGCAACTTGTAGATATACCCATTATTTAACCAAACTTGGGGCAGGCCTTCCTGGGTCACTGACTCCAGCTCCAAAATGTACCATGTCTCAATCCAGGTCCTAAAATGTCTTCACTTTCTTTTAAAAAAAAAATGTGCATTTATTTTTTTGTTCTCAACATTTACTGCTGCTGTATCACATACCAGGCAATGAGAATAAAATAAACAACTATCATGGAGTATACCACTTGGCAGGGAAAAAAGGAAACTAGGCAAGAATATATAATATAAAAAGTTTTTGATAGGGAAAAATAAGGAATGATAGAACATCATATACTTGTATTCCCAATCATTTTGCCTGAGGTCAGTGTGTCCCCCTGGCATCTCTTCCCTTTATTTAAGTCTTTATTATTATTATATTAAAAATAAATTTTCAGTGAATTCCATTAATAAAGTGTGTGTACATTTCAGTATCAAGTTCTCTCCTTCTTGAATCAGCTTATTTGCTTTCATGGATTCTGTGAATCTTAAACTGATCTGTATTTCCTCTTTGCTTTTAGCATTGAAGATAATTAAAGCTACATATACAACCTTGTTCATCATTTTCTAATCTTGTTTTCTATTTGTCTTTTTTTTCCTTTACTACTGATGTCATTCTCTTATCCTAAGTTGCCTCAATGAACAGAATGAGATGGAATAAGAACAGATAAATATATCATCTCCCAAATGCTTCTCTTATCTATTGATCACCTGGCCACTTTGTACATAGGTTAATTCTCCTGCCTATTTATTTTTCTTTCTGGACAATTACTCTGAGGGTAAAATTGGAATTTCTTTGCTGCACTACATTGAATTATTCAGCACATTCTAAAATAATAAGATTCCCTTTTCCTAACTCCACAAATTAGCTGTTCTTAAATTTTTAAAAAGCATGCAAAGTATTTTGAGAGCAGAGGTACTTCTCTTCTTTGAGGAAATAATACTTTCAAAGCTTCAAGTTATATATAAAAAACAAGTAATATAATTTTTAAATGGAAGAATTAGCAAAAAGAAAAAGAAAAGAACTGCAGCTCATGGAAGACTATGGGAAAACAGGAAGAATGTAATGGAGGAGTAAAAGTATACCTTATTAACAATAATGGTCCTGTTATCTCTGGCTGGTAGAAAGCAAGGAGATGAATGAGCAAGTTCAAAAACCACAAGTTGGAATAATGGTTAGCAAATATGTCCATGAATTTAAAGGTAAATTCCCCCTTTATAATAAAATATAACATTTGCTCTCTTTAAAAACAAAAACAAACAAACAAACAAACAAACAAAAACATTGTCTATTGAGAATTTACGTCTGAATTTTAATAACTCCTATCAGGTGAGATGTTGTGTGTTATCAAGTGATGAAGACCAACAAATGGATCTTGGGTTTGAAAATCAGATCTACTTATTAGAAGAAAATTATCAGCCTCTAAAGCTTATGCCTAGTGATTTAAACCAATTCTTAAATATGACAAAAAGTAATAAGATTTCAATTTTATTTCTATACTTGCATTTAGTATAAGCAAGCCTTAGCTATAGTTTTTCATTAAATTTCAAATAAAATTTATAATTATTCAAAGTTTTATGAAGAATTTAAAAATAATTATTGTTGTTAATAGTTACTAAAGCCAACTTACAGAGATAAAAGAGTGGGCAAACATCATAATGAAACAACTGACACACACACAAGTAAAAATCCCACCTAAGTGTCTATTAAATAAATGAGAAAATTTTCCACTTTATAAGTAATCCAAGTAAACACAATGTCATGATTTTCATTTATGACATAGACAAAGATCTTTTTAACAGATCATATACAAATTGACAAGAAATTGTTTATGAAATAGATGGGCCTTCTCATATATTGAACTAATAATAACCTGTAATCCCAGCACTTTGGGAGGCTGAGGCAGATGGATCACCTGAGGTCAGGAGTTTGAGACCAGCCTGGCCAATGTGGTGAAACCCCATCTCTACTATAAATGCAGAAATTAGCTACTCATGGTGGTGGGCTCCTGTAATCCCAGCTACTCAGGAGGCTGAGGGAGGAGAATTGCTTTAACCTGGGAGGTGGAGGTTGCAGTGACCCAAGATCACACCACTGCACTCCAGCCTGACTGGCAGAGCAAGACTCCATCGCAAAAAAATAATAAAAATAAATAAATGAATGGGTATTTTTAGGAAAGTTTGGCAATATGTGCCAAAATCACTAACAATGCTGATAGATTTTGAAACAAATATTTCACATCTAGAAAATTACCATGAGAATATAAGGAGTGAATTATATTTTAATATGATAATATTTATTAAAGCATTAATTGTAGTAATAGAACAGAAAATATAAATATGGAAGAATAAAAAAATTTTAATAAATTTTAGCATGCTATGTGGCCATTAATTATATTTTACAAATAAAGGCAAGGCACAGTCACTCACACCTGCAATCCCAGCATTTTGGGAGGCCAGACCAAGGAGGGAGGATTGCTTGAGGCCAGGAGTTCAGTATCAGTCTGGTCAATACAGTAAGACCCTGTCTCAAAAAAAAAAAAAAAAAAAAGAAAGAAAGAAAAGAAAGCCTTAGCTGGGCTTGATGTAGTCCTAGCCACATGTAAGACTGAAGCAGGAGGATCACCTGAATCCAGGAGCTTGACACTGCAGTGAGCTATGATCTTACCTATGATCTTAAAACTGCTCTCCAGCCTGGGTGACAACAGAGAGGGGCCCTGACTCAAAAAATTTTAAAAAGCATATTCTGCAAATGAATAGGATATGTTTTAACATATCACAAAGGGGATACATTAGGATATCAACTGTCTATGACAGAGTCATAATTTTAGAAAATGAACAACTAATCAATACATGCCATATAGGATAAAAAGGCTAAATGGAAATTCATAAATATATTAGCTAAGATTTATTTGATAATATTCTGGATGACTGTTTATAAATGTTCTTATTTGTGTTTTTCTCTAAACTACATTGTAAGCCAGAGAGAGAGAGAGACAGAGACCATTTTTAAAACCCTTTATTCTATGCACAGTGGGTGCTTAGTAACAGTTGCTTAAGTGAAAGCAGAAATATAAACAGTCAAATGTAGTCATTAAAGATCTGCAAAGCCCAGCCTTGCAGAGAAGGCTGCAGACTGACGATTCTGGGGATATCATATGAGTGACCAAGGAATGATGAGTGACCAATTCAGTCATAACATGAATGCTTTCTGTTATGAAAGAACCATGAGATTTTGCATATTTAATGCAAAACTGTGAAAATGTCTGTTTTCATGACCTGATATGAAAGATCTGTACACATAAAAACTCCTCAGAATTCAATTTGTCTGCTTTACTGAAAGACTGGAGCAATCTCTAGTGGGAACTCACCTTCCCTCTGAGAGTTCATACATCCTGAGGAGTCAACACTTTGTCCCATCAACTCAACATTTCCTGTAGAACATGTGCTTGTATTATTCATATATTTTAGTGTGTAAAAAACAAGGACATTATATTCTGTACGGCTACTAATACAGCATTACAGAATATTTTTGTTCTTCCTCTTTTGTGCATTTCTTCCTCTATGCTATTGTTCATTTGCTTATTCCTCTTAAGATAAAACCTTATTTTCTCCTCTGCTCATGGATGTCTAATATCTCCACCAAGGCCCAAGATCATTTATCTTCCATGAAAACTTTTTTGACTCAACAGTCAATGTTTCTTTTCCTAAAGCATTTTAACCTCTAAAAAATTAAACAATTGCTCACAGAGTAACGTTTTCTATAGCTTCTCAACTAGTTTGTGGATACAACAGGGCAGGAATCTTGATGCACAATTGTTTCGTTTTTCTCTCCAGTGTCTAACACAATGCTGATCACACTCAATAAAGGCTAATTGAATGATTTCCAAACATGTTAGAAGTAGTTCAATGTTCCTGAAACAGGTTTTCATTAAAACAGCTTAATGCATTGGATACCATAAGGTTTTTAAAGAGAATACCCGAAGGAATGTAAGATAACTTGGACCAGATGGGTGTTCATTTCAAGATGGCAGGGGAACATTTCCAATGCTGAGTGACTGATTCTTCCCACCTCCTCCTGTGTAGACTCTGTCTTGTCACACCTTAATTATTTAACAGCCCCTGCTTGGCATGAAACCAGAAGAAACTGGCTCATTAATGTTCCATTCCAGCACACATTCTTTCCAAAAGGCTTTAAGAAACTCATGAATATTTCATTGTCTCCATCAGTGCCAAAAAGATGGCACCATTATCTAGGAAACCAAATGCTACTTGCTAGGTTTGCTTCTCTGAGCTACTTACACCCAAACAGGGTGCGTTCCCTCAATGATCATTTCTGTGAGTCCACACATTTTAACAGGTGACATAGATACAAAGCTGAATCTGAAACAGGGCAATAAATAAAACAAAGCATTTAGGAGGTCTCTTATCTTTAAAGGCAGATACCTGCTTTAAACAGGGTATATACATACTCATCAAAACTCAGCAGAGATTAATAAAGTTTAATTGAACCTAATTTTTTAGTGGCACTTAATGAAAGTAAAAAAAAAAGAAAAAAATAGAGGAAATATATCTGACCATAGAATATGCCTTAATAGACTTGGGGGTTTTTTTTCTTTTTCTTTCTTTCTCTTTTGTAAAGATCATACTAAAAAACAAAAAACTCTAGGGAGTTTGAATCTTTAATGTAATGTTTCCCACCCTCTCCTTTCACACTCTTCCCTATATGCTCAAGAGCCATATGATTGGGGACATAAGGAAGAGCTGCTTTACTCAAATATATCCAAGCTGTGAGCCAATTTTGAAAATAGAATCTAAAAAAAAGGGGAAGAGAAGAAGAGCGTATCATGTTTCGAAGTACCACAGGTCCACAATGGCTAGTGAATTCTAATATTATATAGAATTTAGGACATACTAATGATAAACCTTGCATTGTTAAAAAGATAAATATTTACTAAATACTTATTCCTTTAAAAATACACATTTTACACCTTATTTCCTGCAAAAAGCACAGGTGTTATTTTCCCATTTTATAAGTGAAAAAACTAACATATGGAGAAGTTACATGGTTTATCTACAAAATCTCTATATCTATATATAACTATCTGATAGTGAACCTAATCATAAAATGCACACCTAATCAGTCCAGATCTCTTTCATTGAAACCATGTGCTATATTTCTAAGGGGCATTCTTCTCTTGGAAATTCAATGATAATATTTTCTGGGAGAGATTAACTCTCCAATTTAAGCACAGTTTCAAAGTATTTGGAAGTTGGGCATAAAACTTAGTTCAAAATTGGCTTGCAAAACTCTGAAATGTCTCCAGCTGACAACTAATTATCTTTTTTCATAATTTTAAAATAATTTTCAAAAATATCTGATTACTAAGAACATACCATTCAGAGTACAGTACTAGGTGCAAGCTCGGCAGCTCCATAGCACTCATTTGAATTTCTCATTAGACTATGTTCCTTTCTGTTTGTTTCCAAAGGCATATTTTATTCTATCTTCATGAGAAGGAAAGGTCATTAACTACAATTTGACTAAGGGACAATTAAAATGCCATTACTAAGATAATCACAATAGAGTTACCATATTATAACTTCAGCTTGTAGCATGAGCTGCTATTTTTTAAACTAAATGTATTTTTGAGATAATCTTTAAACACTAAAATTTTCTGTAGTTTGAAGTTATATGCCTTCCTGACCTGTTACTTTTGCTGGTATCAGTTTTCTACGGTAGCCAGAAGAAGCTTCACTTGTAGAAGAGAGTTATGGATAACAAACAGCATCGATTTATTTCAAGGGCACAGATAATATCCTCACCCTACTTACTAGTTTCCACCTACCCACTGAGCAACGTTATTAATAAGATTTGCAGAATTCAAGCAAGTGCATTGTTGTTCCCTGAGTACCTTAAGATTAGTTACAGAGCCAAGATCTTAAGTGCCAGCCCTGTAAGATGAAAAAGGTTTCAGGCAGCCTCAATGGGCTTCTCAGATGAAGGTAGTCCTCAAATCTTCATGATCTATAAACCACCTAACAAATAAATGTTTGATGGATGTGTTAAACGGTCATTTCCGTTTAGATAAAATAATTATCCTTCATTTCAAATATACCAAAGATCAAAGAAGCCAGGGAAAAGAAGGTAGACACAAAAAATGACTAGGTGTATGCAGCAACTGTTTGAGAGATACATGTCAAAGATTCATGTATTGAGCTTGTATAGTGCAAAAATCCTTGGACTGGGAAGTAAAGAAAGTGAATTCAAATCCCAGTCTGTCGCAAAGTAGAAAGAAATATACCCTCTAGACTACATTCTTCGATTGCATCAGGATTCAATTCACCTAATGTGAAAAATAAGATAAAAGTGAAGGTGCACTTAGTAGTAGTCATTTATTAGCATTAATACGATTAACAAGTGACACAAAAATTTAAAAGGTCATATTGAAACTACAATTATAGGAATATGTAAGTATTTTATAACATATGTATTCAGTTTTATATCTGATGTTGTAGTAACTGTTAGTGGCAAACTAGTATTAAAAATGTTTACAGGAGAATGTTCTGAAAACTCCCTAGAAAATTCCATCAAAATTCTTGAAAATTAGACTTTTTCTTTTTAAATTTCTATTCTATTCCTATTCCTGAAATGTAATACCATTAATTTTCTTCAGAATCTCATTTCTCATCAAGCATTGTCAATCTCTATTGTGGTTGAATATCAATAAAATATTTATTACACTTTTATGTGCTTAATGTCTGTTTAGCCCTAGAGAAAACATAGAGATAGAAGACATCCCCTGACTTGAAGAACTTGACAATCTAACTTCACAGGACTGTGGGAAAAAGTGTAGAAATTGTTCTAGGAATAGAAGTGGAGCTATAATGTGTATAAGATGGGATTCTCTGTAATCACTGGTAGAGATGAAGAACTGTCTGCTGGTCATTCACCCATTTCTTATCCTCTTATATATTAAAATCCTGCCTTCACCCTATACACTCTAGTTACATTATCTTGCTCTTCACCTTCACCCAAGATTCCTGAAAATCACTTACACACTTTTTCTTCTTTACTTTCAACTCAGGCTCCAGCCCACTGAAATCTGGAGCCACACTCACTACTCCTGTAAAACTGCTGGTTTTGGAAATCATTAGTGAGACTCCAATGGATACCTTTCAACCCTTATCTTTTTTGCTGGCTCTTCACAGTATTGCATGGTGAACTGCTTTTTCTTTGAAGCACCTGCTTTCCATATTTTTGGTGACAATAGAGGCTCCTGGGTTTCATTCTATATTCATGATCAACTCTTAGTAGTTTCCTTTAAGTGACCAGCCTTTTCAGACCATACGTAAATGACAATGTTCCTCAGGGGTAAGACCCATGGCTCCCTTCTCCTCTCACTGCATACTCAATTCCTGGATGATGTCATCTAGTCCTGCAATTTCTAATAGACCTGAACATCAGACTCTAGACATCCCAAAGGCATTGCTGATTCAAAATATTTTAAACTGAAAGCATGATTTGCTCTCTTAAGCCTACACAGATGAAAAAATTTATTGATGCTAGGGTAATAGCTAAACTATGATACCTGTGGTTTAACACTTGGAAGTTTTTTCTCATGTACATCAATGCTCTCCCAGTGCAAGCTTCATCCATCTGTGATCTTTTAGTTTCTATCACATGGTCAACTGATTCAGAGCACACACATTAAACATCATGTAGCACATTCTAGCGATTAGGCTGCAATGGGTGCACATAACTTCTGGCCACACTCCAGCAGCCAGAACTCTGTCACATGGCTCCATTCTGATGCAATGAAGAAGGGGAAATATGTTTCTTCTGTCTGCCCAAAAGTTTCCTCCTTTTACACATACTTGGATGTTGCATGGACTTTAAAACCTGCCTTTTTCTGGAAAGTAGACAGCCTAAAGATCATTTGATCTTTCAAACAATCAAGTGAACTGTATTTTGTATTAGTCTTACTATTTGTCAATATATTTATCTCAAAAAATATACTATGCTTCTGATTAATTTGCTTTATGTCTATTCCATGTACCAATAATTATACCCAAATATTTTTCTTTTGTTTTCTTTTTGAGGTTCAATGATACATGTGCAGGTTTGTTGTATAGGTAAATTGTATGCCCCATGATTTTGGTGTACAGATTATTTTGCCACCCAGGTAATAAGCATCGCACCTCATAGGTAGTTTTTTGATCCTCAGCCTCCTCCCTCTCTCCACTATCAAGTGGGTTCCGGTATTTGTTGTTCCCTTCTTTGCATCCATATATACTCAATGTTTACCTCCGACTTATAAGTGAAAATATGTAGTATTTGGTTTTCTGTTTTTATGTTAGATTAACTCAGGATAATGGCCTCCAGCGCATCCATGTTGCTGCCAAAAATTGTCTTGTTTCTTTCTATGGCTATGTAGTATTCCATGTTGTGTATGTCTGTGTATTTATATATAGATATACACACCATGTGATATATATATACATATATATGTATATATATTTATATATAGACATACACACCATGTTTTATATATACACACACATACACACACACACACACACACACACACACACATATATATATATGTATATATATTCACAATAGCTAGCAAAGGCATCACCATTCACAACAGCAAAATCATTAAATTAGAGATATATATTTTCTTTATCCAGTCTACCACTGAACTGATGGGCATTTATTGCTATTTTAAATAGTGCTGCAATTAACGTACTCATGCATGTATCTTTATGACAGAATATTTTGTATTCTTCATTATAATCCTTAATTCTTTAGCAAACCCAATAATGGGATTGTTGAGTTGAATAGTAATTCTGTTTTCAGTTCTTTTAGAAATCACTAAACTGCTTCCCACGATGACTGAACTAATTTACATTCCCACTAGCAGTGTATAAACATTCCCTTTTCTTCGCAACCTTGCTAGCATCTGTTATCTTTTAACTTTTTAATAATAGCCATTCTGACTGTTGAGATGGTATCTCAATGTAGTTTGGATTTGCATTTCTCTAATAATTAGTGATGTTGAGCATTCTTTCATATGCTTATTGACTGTATGTATGTCTTTGTTTGAAAAGTGTCTATTCATGTCCTTTGGCCACTTTCTAATGAGATTGTTTATTGCTTATTGATTTAAGTTCCCTATAAATTCTGGATATTAAACCTTTGTCAGATGTGCAGTTTGCAGTTATTTTCTCCCATTCTGTAGTTTATCTGTTTACTCTGTTGATAGTTTCTTTTGCTGTGCAGAAGTTTAGTGTAAGTAGGTCCCATTTGTGAATTCTTTTTTTGTTACAATTGCTTTTGACATCTTTGTAGTGAAATTTTTGCCAGCTCCTATATCCACAGTGGTATTTCCTAGATGATCTTCCAGTGGTTTTTATAGTTTTAGGTTGTACATTTAAGTCTTTAATCCATCTTGAGTTTGTTCTTGTCTTTGGTGAAAGAGAGGGGTCCAGCTTCAATCTTCTACATATGGCTAGTCAGTTATCTCAGACCATTTATTGAAAAGGAGGCCCTTTCCCCATTGCTTGTTTTTGTTGAATTTTTGGGAGATCAGATGGTTTTTGGTGTGTGGCATTATTTTTGTGTTCTCTATTCTGTTCCATATATATATGTATCTGCTTTTGTACCAATATCATGCTGTTTTGGCTATTGTAACCTTGTAATATCATTTAAAATCAGGTAACATGATGCCTCCAGGTTTGTTCTGTTTGCTTAGAATTGCCTTGGTTATTCTAGCTCTTTTTTTGGTTCCATATGAATTTTTAAATAGTTTTTCTAATGCTGTGAGGAATGTTTTTGATATTTTGATAGGAATAACATTGAATATGCAAATGCTTTAAGTAATATGACAATTTTAATGATATTGATTCTTCCTATCCATGAGTATGAAATGTTTTTCCACTTGTTTGTGTCATATCTGACTTACTTGAACAATGTTAGATAATTCTCATTATTAAGATCTTTCATATCCCTAGTTAGCTATATTCCTTGGTATTTTATTCTTTTGTGGTTATTGTAAATTGGATTGCATTCTTGATTTGGTTCTCAGCTTGGACTTTGTTGGTGCACAAGAATGCTAGTGATTCTGCACATTGGTTTTCTATCCTGAAATTTACTGAAGTTTTTTATCAGATTAAGGAGATTTTGGGCAGCAACTATGTGGTTTTAGGCGTAGAATCATATTGTCTGCAAATAAGAATAATTTGGCTTCCTCTCTTACTGTTTCAATGTGTTTTATTTCTTTCTCTTGCCTGATTGCTCTGGCCAGGATGTCCAGTACTATGTTGAAGAGTAGTTGTGAGAGACAGCATCCTTGTTTTGGTTTTCAAGGGGAATGCTTCTAGCTTTTGCGCATTTGGTATGATGTTGGCTGTGGGTCTGTTGTATGTAGATGGCTCTTATTATTTTGAAGTATGTTCCTACAGTGCCCAGTTTGTTGAGGGTTGTTAACATCAAAGGATGTTGAATTTTATGAAATGCCTTTCCTGCATCTATTGAGATGATTATATGCTTTTGTTTGTAGTTCTGTTTATGTAATGAATCATATTTATTGATTTGCACATGTTGAATCAAACTTGCATCCCAGGAATAAGGCCTACTTGATCATAGTGGATTAGCTTTGTGATCCACCATTGGATTCAGTTTGTGATTTTTTTAAAAACATAGTTCTAAGATTGGCTTTATGTGATGGATTTCTTGACCACATGTATTTCGCTTAGCATAATTGTGACCATCTTGACAGTATATTAGCCTTGAGTGAGGAGCACACACCTTTAATTTGACATTTGTTCTAAGACCCTCAATATTCACTTGAGAAATGTACCTAATCCTTTGTTGTTAATGCTATTTAAAATTCCATGTCTTTTTGGGGGAGTATAACAAACCAAGTTCTTCAGTCCCACAAGCACCCAAATTACTGATCTTTCTCTGTTCTCTCTCTGCTTGAAACATGGCCAAGTGACTCCTGAGGTCTCTTCTGCATTGCACATTCTTGTCCAAGGCAGCCACTGACAACAAACATATACAAGGAAGGTTCTATCTAACGAACTCTACCTAAAGCTGCCAGTTCAACTTGTGGCATATGGCCTGCTTAGCACATTGTTTTAGGGAACGGTGTTTTTTTCTCCCCAAACTTTTTGCCACTGTATAACATGAATAGGCATTTTTTCCCCAAAATCTGATGCCATGTTTCTTCCTGCTTGCTGCCTCTTCCCTAACATTTGCCATATGTTTAAAGTGTTTTTCAAAGGCAGCATCTCACTTTTATATTAGGATAACAGTATCTACTATTTAAAAAATAGTAGCATAAAAGTATTTTTGAAATCTTTCTCTGTCTTTCCCCAGTGCAAATAGAATCAAAAGTTCCTGATATGGAATAAGCAAACGGTTAAAGGAGCCCAGTTTCCTTAGTGGCCACTAAGAAAACTCTGTTTCCTTTATCATAACTATGAGGTGAGCAACACCAAGTCTTCGATTTTGTTCTGCCATTGGGTTTTAAGATTTTTAAATAGCAGCTAGCATTAATTACCCTGACTAATAAACAGTATCGGTTAAAATCCTGCCTGATGCATTAAACAATGCCACTATAAAACCAGTTACTTAAATGAGAAAAATGGGCGTCAGTTTTGGCTTTTACCATTTTTTATTTCCTTCACTTAATATCTCATAAAGTCTATTGGATTCTACCACTATATATAGTACCTTTGAAATGTTTGTATTTCTTTCACTACAAGTAAAAAACTACCAATACTCTTTCAAAATTACAAAATCTCAAAGCAGTGATCTCCCACCCCAATTCCTGATTCCCAATAATATATTTTTTGTGCTGCAGCTTGAGTGATCTTTTAAGGATCCAGCCTTGTCAGATCATTTGCCTGTTTAATCTTTCCATGGTTTCTATTGTCACAGCGTACAATTCTCATTATTTGGGTCAGTGTAAAGACCTTCCACAACCTGGCCCTTATATCATCATCAGTCTCTGTTTACCACCTGCGCCTTACTTTACAATTTATTGAGCATGCTGGGATCCCCCGGAATTCTCTGAACCTTAGCATATCCTTACCCTCTGCCTAAAGTTTTCTTCACAAGTTTATTGCTTCTATCATCTTTTCTTTCATTTTATCCTTTGCTTCTTCTTGAATGTCTTCAATGACTCCCTTAAGTAGCTGAGTACTGCTTTCTCATCAGTGTTTCCCTAAGCCCTTTTTCCTTGTTGTTGGGAACTGGATTCTTAGTCACCATTGTCTTCTGAATATGTGGCACAGTGCCAGTGTCATGGTATGCTCAATACATATTGAGTAAGTAAATGACTAAGCCTCTGCTATGGTTTGAAGGTATGTGTCCTCCAAATACTTATGTTGGAACTTTAGCCCCAAGGTGATGGTATTAGAAGGTGAAACATTTAAGAGATGATTAAATCATAAGGGCTCTGACATTCTGAATGGGATTAATGCTCTTATAAAAGGGCTGCAGGAACTAGTTATGCCTTTTTGCCCTTCTGCATTCTGCCATATGAGGACACAGCAACAAGGAGCTGTCTAAAAAGCTGAGACGGAGGCTTCACCAGACACTGAATCTGCCGGCGACTTGATCTTGGATTTCCCAGCCTCAAGAACTGTGAAAATAAACTTCTGTTGCTTATAAATTACCCCGTCTGTGGTATGTTGTTATAGCAGGAGGAATGGACTAAGAAACTCTCTCTTTATATAAACAATTACTTGTGGAAAAGTCTGTATAATTACAGAGTGAAATCTTTAAAATCTCTTGGGTTTATAAGAAGCCTTACCTGCTGTCTTAAATTCAAGATTCCCACATTTACACCTCTTTGATATACAGAATATCAAGTATAAAAATAGTCTTGGCTATCTAAGGCTAGTGGCCAACTGTCTATTGCAGAGAAAGAGTGAGAAATTTAATATAAATATTCATATTCTTACATATCCACTTCCTAGGCTAATTATCTATTTAAGAAACTTTGCCTTATTGCTACACACATACATTTATAAATAAAAGTACTTCTGCATTTTTCAAATATAAATTAGTTTTTTAAGACTTGTGTGCATACCTAAAAGCATATGCACCAGATATGTCCATATAAGCATATAAGCTTACAATTCCAATCAAAGAAAAAGACTGTACTTAAACCAACAGTAAGGCCTTAAATCAACTAGGAAATTCAATTAAATCATATTTCAGGGTTTATCGTTTCAGTCATACAAATTTTAACCTGGACAAAAACTGGTGTGTGTGTGTGTGTATGTGTGTGTGTGTGTGTGTAGTTTGTTCTAAATATTGTAAACAAATTTATTTAAATGAGCTCATCTGGAAATACTGAGTTCTATTCAAAACATTTCTTTTTATTGAAACCAATTGATTTCTTTGTGTCAAAACAACGAAAGTGGGTCATTAAAGCAATTACAGTTACTGTGTAACTTTACTACACAAATTACCAAATAAATAATATTTACTGCAGAAAAACACAAGCTTACTATCTTTTTACTTACTTTCAAGTGAAAAGATGGAAGAGCTATTCCTATGTCCTCAAAAGTCCATATGTTAGGTGGACATACTGATATCTGATTGATGAAAATTCTATTGCTTCAGTCCCATAGAAGTGAAATGACTTTAAAGCATTTTCACATTTGTTGTCGTATGTTTTCATATTTAATAATTTTACACTAATTTTACAGTTACTGAAACTGTTGCATAGCTGTGCTGTTCTTTACCTGGACATGCTGCGTATAACAGTATGTTTTTCTTTTTACAGGTCCCAGACTTTATTTTCTAGGTCTTTTCTGGGGCATGTATAGTTCAAAGCACCCATACATTAAGATTTCTAATCTTAAATCTTCTAATCTTTTCAGTGGGTAGATTCAAATACCAGTGTTTTTGAAAAAGAAAAATCAAATATGATTATTACTAGTGGTTTATTTCAGGGATCTGGGAAAGGGTTTCTATTTTACTCTAAGTATTTTCTTGCTGTAGTTGAAAATGGCTCAAATCCCTTCAACTGGGGACCAATCTGTAAAGGTCCTTGAGTGATGGAAACCAGTGATTTATAATGATTGCTATTTGAATAACGGTTATCAGTTTCTAATGAGTTTTTAAGAAGAAAGTGAAGAGAAATTAGGCCATGGGACATATGAAAATAGGAGAAAGAGTAACAGGAGAAAAGACAAACTTCGTCAATTCCATAACTTTGAAGTGAATAAGTCAGACATCCACCAACTCCTGACTTTAGCTAATTTACAGTTAGTAACGGAAATACTTCACATCAAGTGGTTTATTATTTACTCCTAAAAATTCAGCACATCGTCTGTCATTTTTGCAAAAGCAGATATCCTTTCGTTACCACATATAAATTCGATAATAGCATATTGATGTATCCTAAGTCCTTCAGTAATGACTCAGAAAAACTGAAGTAATTATTTGACCTGGATTTCTAATTTCTTAATCCTTTTTAAGCTTATGTACTTTTAGTCTAATAAGAAAAGATGCTTTGTTAATTTTAGCTGTCTTTAGAATCAAAGAGGTTAGCAAGGTGAAACGCCGAGTCAGAAGGACCATGTTTTTATTGTGCACCAAGCATATATAAAAGGCTGTGCATTTTACAATCTTCTGAATCTTTGCAAAGATTTTTACAAAGTAGGTATTGTTAGCTCCATTTTGAAAATCAACAACAACAACAACAAAATAATGCTGAGAAAGTTTAAGTAATCTAGCCAATATCGTACCATGAACCTGCAGATTTTAGTTTTGTATGATTCAAATCCCCTTTTAATGGTAGGAAGGTAGATGGCAGCAACCCTAGCTTAAAAGGAAGGTTTACATCCCATAGATCTGGTGCTGAATAGGAAGCACAAATAACAGAATAGAGCCAGAGCAGGAGGTATCTGAAATCTACTCTTAGTCTCCCATAGAGGCACAGAACACACTGCAAACATAGCAAGGGATGGACCAATAAACAGAAACATTTAAATTGAATCCTAATTCTACAACCAAGACCTCAGCTTTCTGTTATAAACCCTGGTAGGGATGGTTGTGCAAACATTCACCCAAATGTGCTGGGAACAGAGAACACACAAGATTTTAGCTCCTGTTGTGGGTATGCAGGGAGTCCCTTTTTGGAACAATTTGTTATCTTCAGAACAAGTACCTAGAGATGGAGTACCTGAGATATAAATAACAACTTAGAGAGATTAAGACTACATCAAAGTATAATTCTGGCTACTCTATGGTGGCTTTTTTTTTTTTTGGAAGGTTAAGTTTTGAGGAATAAATCCTTCAAACTCTAAAACCATATTGGTTCTTTATGAGGTCATGATCAAAGATGGGCTTTGCACAGTTAAGATAGAAAGCCCATCATAATGTCATTTGAGGGGAAGCCAATAGTCTCTTACATCTCCCACTCTGGTTTTCAACAGGGCTTTAAATTCCCATTATCAAGGACCATGGACTTACTCAAGAGTCCATTGTTAAAATATATATTAATGTACAATGAGTTAAACTTGGATTATCTCTAAACACCTAAGTATAAACTGATTTGTAACCAAATTCATAAGGAGATGCCCCAAAGAAATAGAAAGAGTTAAGTTTTGGTTTGGGAGAAGAATAAAATGTTTGGAGTTTGGTGCCTTGTCTAAGAGGGAGCACTGTGGTCAGAGTACTCAATGACTCAGTTGCCAGAACAATAAAGTGAAAACCTCAAGAGAGGTGCTTGTTTCTGGAGGGCATGTGCAGGTGTTCTGAAGAGTTAAAATGAAAGAGAGAGACTGCATAAAGACAAAATATTTAGAGTCCTCTATCTTTGTTTCATTTGCAGGTGTCTTTCTTCAAATAATACACTTTTTTCAATTCCTTTATAACCTGACATAGCAAACAAAAAAAAATCACACTGACAGATTTAGAAAATTCTTGTTGATTTGAAATGAATGATTCCTTCCTTCCTTCCTTCCTTCCTTCCTTCCTTCCTTCCTTCCTTCCTTGCTTTCTTCCTTCCTTCCTTCCTCCCTCCCTCCCTCCCTCCCTTTCTGTTGACTTTATCCAACATCAGATTCTCAAGGGCAAAACCTATAGAAGTATAATGTAAGCACCATAGTAGGTCTTATTCACACAACTCTAGTTCAAAGAGGATTTATCTTTTCTTAAGTACATTCTCAGAAAGAAAAATAAAACTTCACATAGCATTTGTAATTGAGTACAAACAGCCTGGAGCCCCCAAATTAGCTAGCATTTATAGCATTTTGTTTGATCAAACATGATATACAAGTCAGCAGACTAGCTGTGAAGAGATCTCATGATCATAATTCCCAGGAATAAGGTGATTTCAAAACAGCTAGAGTAGCATCCCACGGACCCCATTTTCCAAGGGGAACAATTAAGCCAGAATGGCATTCTATTCTGCTGCTATTGCAGATTGCAAATCACAGCAGTTTACCCAGTAATTTCCCATCGATCAGCACTAGTGTCTTCCATATTAAAATATTCTTCACTGTAGTTTCCTCATCTTCCAAGTAAATTTTCAAACACAGGCTGCAAAGAAAGAACTGGAAACTGCTGATTTATATAAAAAAAAAGTAACATATTTCGGGTTTGTGAACAGAAAATTAAGTACTTTTATGTTTTTTTTCTTCTCTTGAAAAGGTTGCTGATCCTTGGAGATGACAGTATAATTAAAACTGCAATTAGCATGTAGATAATCAGGAACAGTGAAAATACAAAAGAATAAACTGGGAAGAGCTATTATATTAAATCAGAATCCAACCAGATTCTAAATATAGTTTTCTGTAGTCTAAAAATAAAGAAAGCATTCTATTAACTGTGGTTGTAATTCTACACATTTCTTCATTACAAAAATATGTAGAATAATTATAAATTGTCCAATATTTATCACGTTCTGAAGGAGAAAACAAATATGAGCATCACATATTTAGAAATAAGTGAAAACCAACCAAATGAGAAAGGCAAAGTTTATTTATTCAGACCTTGCTATAGCAAGGGAGTAAGTCATTATTATTTGTATTTTAGCAGAGACTCAAAGGCAGATAGGAGAGGTGGAAAACTTTATAGTGAAGCAAGGGGAAGGCTTCCAGTGTGCCCTAGTGGAAGTTATTGGCATGGAGAAGTTGTATGCAGGCCAAATACACATGAGGCAACCTATGCGATTGGTTGGAGCTACATATGTGGCTCTCTGTGATTGGTCCTAAGTTAGAAGCAGGGACAAAAGTCAGGAAACTTGTCAGTTATTAATCAAGGACTGGCCATTCAGGGCTGATTGTTATAGATATTATTGTTTAGCTTCCTGCATTGTTGCTAGTGATAGCAATCTGGCTACCTGCATGTCTGATTTATAGCAGGCTGGCTTTCCGGTTGTTTATTGCAGATAAAGGGCTGGTTTCCTGGGCAGATTCCTGCAGGCAATGAGTCAGAGTTCTAGTTTTATAAGTCTGACTATTATTTCATTTTTATATTAGTCTCTCTAATATATTGGATTATCAAATAAGAATAAAATATTTTTAAGTTTTATAAAAATTAGAGTTGATTTTATTATTTCATCAAGAAGCAAATGGTAATATATTAAGATGGACTCAGATCCTATAATATTTAGTAGGAAATGGATTTAACCTTTTAAGATATTCTATAAACCTTACTCAAAAAAATGTAAAAAGCAATATTAAATCAGTAGTCTATAATTGTAAAAGCAAAGATTGCTCTTTTCACTGTAAAAAATATTCTCAGTAGTCCAGCAGATAATATGGGATGCTATCTTTAAAGGAATACATTCATCTCTGCTTTTTCCTCCTTTTCAAACAATTCTTGTTTAATGCCTGTTTGAATCTTCTTAAAGCATATCAATTCCTACTTTCTAGGTGGACTTGATTTCTATTTTTTTTTAGTATATTATATTTTCTTTCCAATAACTAAAAGCTAGATGAGACCAAGATTGCTTTCTTGTATGGCTCTGAAGTGGCTCTCATGTGGCTCTGAATTTCAAAATAGACTTTCCCCAAATAGTTTGGCTACTGGCACATTAACAGAAGCATGATGTTCCATCCCAAAATGACCACATGGAAGGGGATCCCACACACTATTAATTTACTCTCTGAACAACATTACGTGAGCATATGCCATGTGCAAGATACTGAACTAGCTGCTGGGGTTGCAGAGAAAAATTATACAGATTCTGGCTCAAAGAATTTAAGAGTCTGGTAGAGGAAGATAGACATTTATAATCAAATAGCAGTAAGTAATAATTAGTGATTTTTTAATAAAGCCATCCCAGAAGTGTTTGCAAGAATCAGTGAAGACCACAGACCAGAGAGGTGCACTGCTACAGTTCTCTGAGAGAGGATGCTGACAGAGCCTCAACAAAAGCTCTCTAGGACAGATGATTTTTCCACCTGTGTTTTAAAATCTGTGTAGTTTTTGCCACTTGAATAAGACCAAGAAAAGCAGCTAAGACAATGAAACAGAGTAAGCAAAAGCATGGAGTCATGGACTGGCTTAAAGCATCTGAAATATAATGGCCACAAAGAAGGTACACATGACCACATCATGGAATGTATGAATGTCCTATTTACCATTTTATGCCTTATCTGGTAAGCAATGGGAGGTCTTGGAGAATTTTAAGGAAGGTTTTATTTTTTTAAATGGCTTTTTAGAAAGATGCATCCACTGTAGATACACATGCTCTTGCATATTTTTAAAATAATTTTGCTTCTTTGTAGCTCTTATAGTCACTAGGTGACAACTTCTCTGATGTTATAATTTGAATATTTGCAAATAAACTTCAAGACAGGAAAAAAAAATTGTGCAACAAAAATGAGATATCTAACATCTGAGGGGACAAATATCATTCAGAACAGGACAGGAGAAAGCTGTCCCAGATAATGTAGAAAAGTAGTGCAAGAAGACACTTTAGAGATTATGTATTCCAATGTGTTCTTTCATATGGACAGGACATTAAGTTAGGAGTTTTGTTGAAAGCACCAAGACAGAACAGATAAAATGTCCCAAAGTCAGCTTCCTAATACAAAGCAAATTAAAAAAAAAAAGAAAAAAAAGAAAATCAAATGAGGGTAGAGAATAAAAGGATTTGTTTGGAGATGGAAAGAATTTGGAGAATGCTTTCATGGAAAGAGGTGTTTCTTTGCTAAGAATTTCTTTTCCTAGAGGTAGAGGTAGAAAGTGTCTACCTCTTACTTCAGCCTTAGAGAATGGAAATCCAATGTGACCTCTCTGAATATGTAATATTTGTCACCTGCAGGTAAAGAAGTGCAGTGAACCCATGCCAGACTGCAGACTGGAAATGCTGAAGACAAGAGACAAATAGTAGGAACAAAGCAAGGTGGGGAAATTGGTGACTTATACTTTCAGCATTAACCAGGGCAAAGATTGCACAAACATTTCTTATAGCTCAAATGTGGGTTAAGCATGACAGAACAATAATGTGGAATTGTCTTAGATCTTATCTAATAAGGTACTACAGAGGCTAGCAAGGTAGATCCCCGCAACATAGTCAAGGTATTTCTGTCAGAATACAAAGAATCCATAAAAATTTTATCGATAAATAAATCAAATTATCTACAAGTTTTAGTCTAAATATGCCTCAAATATTACATGAGACATTACATATCCTTTAAACTTTTGCTGTTTGGCCAGGCTTTGTGGTTCACACCTGTAATCCCAGCACTTTGGGAGTCTGAGATGGGCAGATCTGTTGAGCCCAGGAGTTTGAGACGAACCCAGGTAATGTGGAGAAACCTGTCTCTACTAAAAATATGAAAATTAGCTGGGTGTAGCGGCTTACACCTGTAGTCCCAGCTACTTGGGGACAGCTGAGGCAGGAGAATCACTTGAGCCCAGGAGGTTGAGTTTGCAGTGAGCCATGATCACAACACTGCACTCCAGCCTGGATAACAAAGTAAGGCCTTATCACAAACAAGCAAACTTACTGTTTATCTGAGACTCAAATTTAACTGGGCATTATCTATCTGGAAACTCCCATCAGCATTGGACATTAGCCAGACTCAGCAGAAAATGAACATGAGACCGTAGGCCAAAAGCACAAACATTTTCCCCTTAATATTTCTCCTTTACTAAGAGCCAACCCTGCGAGGCTCATAAATTACAAGTTTGGGAGGAGCAACAAGGGGAGAAATAAGAAATTGCCATACCTCTACCACCCACAGCAGTAATCGTTAGCTGGGAAAGTATGTAATGTAGCTGTAACTGTGAATAAATCTGACGATTCCATGGAACTGAACATTTTGAGTGCTGAAATGTCTATTTTGTGACTCAAATTAACTGTACAATGTTGAATAAATTAAAAAATCGGAAAAGCTACGGGTCTGCCTTGAATATTCCTCCAGAGTAAGGGCGAAAAAACAGCTTCCTATCTCATAAGCAGAGTAACTGGGACAATGGGCAAAGAAATGTGTGCTCTGATAGCACTCATGAGCCTTGCTTGTTCAATACACCGGTTATGGCAAATTGTTAATAGCAAACTGAGGCCTGAAGGAATCTAAGGGTGACTCTAACAGCAGACTGCTTGAGATGGATGAAGGTGAGTAATAGCCCATGTCTTCCACATATGCTTGCAATTCTTTCCAGGTGATTCTCCCTCATTCTTCTGCCAGTAGCAGACCATCCTCTCCTTCCCACAAGTTCTTTTACTACTAGAAAAGCCAACCGCAAGTCGACTAAAATATTTTTCAAATAATTATGATTTGAAAGATCTCTAGATACACTTGCATGGAAACTTAAAATAAACTTACCTATCTGACCTACACAAACTGAGAATGTAGAATCAACTATGACTTGTCTTTAACCTGGGCTCTGTCTAGAGATGCTTACCACAAGGAGGAGAAGCCCACTGCTCCTGGATGTTAAAAGTAAAACAACGCAACAGAGTAGTTTATTCTAAGGACTCAGTGATGGGTCATTTTTTAAAGTTGTGGTCCCAATCTCTAGGGGAATATGAGTCAATGAATTTCAGACTAATTACAAAGAAGACCTAGCAAACTGGGGAGAGTGTCAGGGAAGGAGAGTGGGAGAAGGAAAGATGTTAGAATAAGTATATAAATGTTGTATTAGTTCCCTATGGCTTCTGTAAAAAAAGAAACATGATAAACATAGTGGCTTGGAACAATACAAAATGTTATCTTGCAGTTCTGAATATCAGAAGTTCAAAATGAACATCACAAGGCTAAAATCAATGTGTTAGCAGTATGTCTTCCCCTGGAGTCTCTGGAGGAAAATGACTCCCTTTCTCTTTCTAGAGTCTAGAGGTTAGATGCATTTCTTGGCTGAGGCCCCTTCTTCCACCTTAAAAGCCAGCAACCGCATCACTGGTACCTTAGCTTTCATTGCATCTTCTTGACTGACTCTGACTGCTCGCCTCCCTCTTTCACTTATAAGGACACTTGTTATTATATTGGCATCACACAGATAATCCAGGGTAATCTTCCCATCTCAGGATCTTTAATTTAATCACAGCTGCAAGGTCCCTTTTACCCTATGACAAAACATGTATATGTTGGGAGAATTTAGGACACAAAAATTTGGGGGGACCATTATTCTGCCTACCACAGATGTTCTCTCTCACTCTTCTTTTTGGGAAAATTGTGAATTATGAAATGAGAATGAGGAATGGATGAACTGGCTGGAAATTTCTCCCTTCACTCCTTCTCCTTTCTAATCCAAAGCAGTCATCCACAAGCCCCATTTTGCCAACTCAAGGATTCTCAAACTTTGTAATTCATTCTGCCATAACAGAAACTGAACATCTATTCAACATTCATCTTTTAGCAGCACTTTATATCACTCCTCAATCTTGCTGCTTCCTCCTCCCTAGGACTATATCTTCCTGCTCCTCCTGGGGATACTATTCCTTCCCCACTTCAACAAATTGTTTCGCTAGGGATTCCAATCTAAATACCTCCACCAGAATTGTGCACCTGTGGCCCAAGATTGGGGAAACAAACTCCTGCTGGAGATCTATACATTGGTAAGGGATGGACATGTATAAACTACTCCTAACAACTGACAAGGAAAGATGGAATTAACTCTAAAAGAACCTATGTCATGTCTTCCAAAAAACAGAAGGGATCTTTCTGCAGTAGGAAAGAATGAAGCTGAGACTTAATGGGACAAGTTGAGACAGGTAATTTGATTTCCTAGATTCACTAGACCTGAAGTCCTACCCTACCCGTTGTCCTCTTTTATCTAAGCCAAAAATATATTTTATTTGCTTGTTTAAGCCAACTTAAATTGGGCTTCAATCACATGTAGCAGTAATATTCTGTGTTAGTACAGTCCTATTCTGAACTAAGTGTGTACTTGAAATATCTCATTAAATCCTCAAAGTAATCTTGTGATGATATAATATATATCACTATTTTACAATTGAAGAAACTGAGGCAGAGACTGGTTAAGTAACCTGTGAAGATTTGTGTTGGCAGTGTGAGAAAGAGCCAGAATTTAACTCAGTTTCCAGTGTCAAAAGTCTACTGTCCCAACTGCAGCACCATACTGCCTTCTATTTTCCTTGCAGTCAGACAGTGCACCATGTCAGCCAAAATGAGACTTCCTGGCACCATTTGAGTATGTTGCGCTCAACCTTATATTTTACATATGCTGTTTCTCTAGTCTTGTTGAGTAGTCACTATAGTGCTGAGAACAGAAAAATTTTGCTGAGTAGACTTCAATGAGAAAATATTTAAAATTCACTGCTAGGTACATTAGCTGCAGCTATTATATTAAATTAAAAGTCATTTAGACCACACATTGGTGATTGCAACAGGAGATACCCAATCTTCTCTACCTCAAATTTCCATTGTATGTTGCAAGCTTTTATATTTTAATTTTTTGACTAAAACATTCTACTTTAATGTGATGTGATATATTTGAGAGCACAAAGTACATGGTGTGTTCTTAGGGAATATATTAGCAAAGACTTAGATGTGCACCTTTCCAATCTGTTCAAAGCCTTAGGTACTGTCAAACATTTCAAAACAGTTGTCAGGCAATGTGCCATGAGGAACCCAGGAAGAATTCCATGTGGGAGACAGGAAGGGCAAGAACTGGTTGAGGTGTGAAGGAAGGAGATTACTCTGTGTGCAGAAAGCTTAAAGTAGGCTGATTTCAGCATAAATATCACTACTCTGGGAAAGATACTGTTCTCAAATTCCCAGTCCACATTAGCTTTTCAATAACACAATAACTTATTTTAGTTTTTTTGTTGTTTTTTTTGAGATGGAATCTTGCCCTGTCACCCAGGTTGAGTGCAGTGGTGCCATCTTTGCTCACTGCAACCTCTGCCTCCCAGATTCAAGTGATTCTCTCACATCAGCCTCTCAAGTAGCTGGGATTACAGGTGCCCACCACCCCACTGGGCTAATTTTTGTATTTTTAGTAGAGATGGCGTTTCACCATGTTGTCTAGGCTGGTCCGAACTCCTGACCCTAGGTGGTCTGCCTGCCTCTGCCTCCCAAAGTGCTGGGATTACAGGCTTGAGCCACTGCACCCAGCCCAATTATACACTATCTAAACAAGCTGCACTTCTCTTTTGTAGTACTTCCTTAAAGAATTAACTGACCAATTACATATTTGTTTTCTGTGTCACCATTAGACCTGACTGCAAGTTCCATGGTTTTAGTCATTGTGTGTAGCTAAGTGGAAAGCTTTATACTTGTTGAAGGAAAAGAGAAATCAGCAATGGTAAGGATGTTGAGTCATGCAGATGATGGCATAGGGAAGTGAATAAAGACTACTCCCCGTGAGTTCTGGGGATATCAATGGTGACACACTGATTTCAGTTGGATTATTTGCTTTGTCTTAGCATAAGCAGTCCACAACATGTTCTTTCATTTTATCTCCAGCAGGACTTCTCACACCACCTAACCAATGAGCAATTTCTATCAAATTGCTACTCTGTATTTCTCACTCAATTGCTATTTTTGTCTGTAAAATCATGACAGCATATACTTGAATCAGTTTATTAATACACATCAAACAATAAAATAATGCTTTGCTATAGTATTTGAAGGCTTGTTGCCATTTATTTCTGGGCCCCAAAATCCAAGTCTTAATTTCAAGACAAAAGTATATTATTTGCTCTTAATAGATATTGAGCCTGGCTTTATACTACACCAATTATTCATCTTTAAATGTTTGCTCTATGTGTTACCCTTCCACAAACTATCCTTTCTAACACTTGTTCCTCTTCTCATCTCCTGTAGCTACTCTTATTGAGCAATACTTCTTGAGTACTCTTCATTCAATCTCTAAGCAAGCTCCTTTTAAAATATCCCTTCACTCGTTTCGTTATTTATTCACATGCCTTTTTTAAAAATTGCATTTTAGGTTTGGAGGTACATGTGAAGAACATGCAAGATTGTTGCATAGGTACACGCATGGCAGTGTGATGTGCTGCCTTCCTCCCCATCACCTATATCTGGCATTTTCCCCCATGCTATCTCTCCCCAACTCCCCACCCCCCCGTCCCTCCCCTATTTTCCCCCGACAGACCCCAGTGTATGATGCTCCCCTCCCTGTGTCCATGTGTTCTCATTGTTCAACTCATTGTTCACCTATGAGTGAGAACATGTGGTGTTTGATTTTCTGTTCTTGTGTCAGTTTGCTGAGAATGATGGTTTTCAGGTTCATCCATGTACCTACAAAGGACATGAACTCATCATTTTTGATGACTGCATAGTATTCCATGGTGTATATGTGCCACATTTTCCCTGTCCAGTCTATCATCAGTGGGCATTTGGGTTGGTTCCAGGTCTTTGCTATTGTAAACAGTGCTGCAATGAACATTTGTGTGCATGTGTTCTTATAGTAGAACGATTTATAATCCTTTGGATATGCCCAGTAATGGGATTGCTGGGTCAAATGGAATTTCTATTTTTAGGTCCTTGAGAAATCGCCACACTGTCTTCCACACTGGCCGAACTAATTTACACTCCCACCAACAGTGTAAAAGTGTTCCTATTTCTCCACATCCTCTCCAGCATCTGTTGTCTCCAGATTTTTTAATGATCACCATTCTAACTGGCGTGAGGTGGTATCTCAATGTAGTTTTGATTTGCATTTCTCTAATGACTAGTGATGATGAGCATTTTTTCATATTTGTTGGCCTCATGTATGTCTTCTTTTGTAAAGTGTCTGTTCATGTCCTTTGCCCACTTTTGAATGGGCTTGTTTGTTTTTTTTCTTGCAAATCTGTTTTAGTTCTTTGTAGATTCTGGATATCAGCCCTTTGTCAGATGGGTAGATTACAAAAATTGTTTCCCATGCTGTTGGTTGCTGATTCACTCTAATGACTGTTTCTTTTGCTGAGCAGAAGCTGTGGAGTTTGATTAGGTCCCATTTGTCTATTTTGGCTTTTGTTGCCAATGCTTTTGGTGTTTTGGCCATGAAGTCCTTGCCTACGCCTATGTCCTAAATGGTTTTGCCTAGGTTTTCTTCTAAGGTTTATATGGTGTTAGGTCTTACGTTTAAGTCTTTAATCCATCTGGAATTAATTTTAGTGTAAGGTGTCAGGAAGGGGTCTAGTTTCTGGTTTCTGCACATGGCTAGCCAGTTTTACTAATACCATTTATTAAACAGGGATTCCTTTCCCCATTGCTTGTTTCTGTCAGGTTTGTCAAAGATAGGATGTTTGTAGATGTGTGGTGTTGCCTCCGAGGCCTCTGTTCTGTTCCATTGGTCTATATCTCTGTTTTGGTACCAGTACCATGCTGTTTTGATTATTGCAGCCTTGTAGTATAGTTTGAAGTCCAGTAGTGATTCACATGCCTTTCTAGCTATTTTTAATCCCTATTCCTTTCTTGTCTCTTTCCTATCTCTCTCTTCTGCTTATATAAAAATCATTACTTTCAAACTTCATGTTTACCACATGCATATACACGTTAATCGACAGTGCTCATGCTAAGTAAGAAGAAATGGAGGTTTGAATGATCAAGTGAAAAGTCAAATGCAGGAAGCTGAGTACACACAAAATAAGCATGCCAGAGGTCATGTAAAGCAAAGATGTAAACAATAAGGATGGGGCAACATAGAAAATAGAGCAAGTCAAGGAGTCAATTGTCCATGAAAATGGTCAACAACCACAGAGAAGATGAATGGTGAAAAGTCTTATTAAAATAATCAGTAAAGATGTCTCCAGAAACAGAAAGAGCTAGAGATACTGATGGTTCCAGAGAAATCCACAGCAAGAACAGTTCCTGAGGCTGAATGTTCTTTTGCCCCAGTCTCAACCGCAGTCCATCTAGAATCCTAGTCAGCCAGCTTTGGATGAGACTGCCTCATATGCAAATAACATTAGTAATAGATCCAGGGCTCCTAAGAGATGGAGGAGCATTCTATACAGGAAGGAATATTCCATAATACTGATTAATAATAATATATTTCCCTACTTTACTAAATCTGTCACCTTAAGAAATGGAGAGAGGAATTACAATTTTGAATATGCCACCATTAGAAAAGCTAGCCTCAAATAATCTTAGTCTTTTGAATTTTTCTTCAAAAAGATCCTCTGGCCCCTAGTCTCTTGTTTAAACCAAGCTGTGTTATCACTAAGAAATGGGTTCTTGCAAAGAGAGTTCCCACCTCCAAAGCTTTAATTTGACTTATTTCATCAGGGCACTACAGTGATTTCTTTAAGGCACTGTGAAAATACTATGTGAATTTTAGCTCATATTAGCTTTCCCCAAGTACTCTGATTACTATTGGAGCTATGTTTTTCTTTTTTTAGCTCTTACCCCACAATGTTCCTCTTCTATTTCTAGTATAAGAATTCTTTATCAAATTTGGTTGATTCTATTTTTTACTGTGAAATGAAAATATATTATGGAAAAGTGAACAAAATGTGTCAATGGTTCAATGAATTATTGCAAAGCAAACAACTAGATAAACATCATCCATGGAAAAAGCAGAGCACCAATTCCCTCCTGAACAACGTTTCTCCTATACTCTCTCTTTAAAAACAGTTTGCTTATCCCTACCATACTAATTATTGCATTCTGTAATTTCATATATAAAATTAATCAGTACTATTTTGAATAAAATACTGTATTGTTTTCATATTGGGATATTATAAATTAATCTTTTGTGAGCGTTCTAGCACCTGTCTCATGGGATATGTGTTGTTGGGTGTAGACTCAGGAGAGTCTTTATAATTTTAATAGATAATATACAACAGGATTTAAAAGAGGTTGAGGCAATTAACACTTCCATTAGCAGTTTGTGAGAAAACCGAGTGCTCATCTTTCTCTCCAACGCATTTTAACCAATTCAGTGTGTGTATGGTAGTACTTAATTCTGGGTTTAATATTAGTTTTGCATTTCCATTGGTCATTAGGCTATTTTCTCTCCTAAAATGCCTATTCCAGACTAGCACAATATTTACTGGGCTGTCTTTTCTTTGAGTTGTATCAGATTTTATATATTCTGAATTGAGTTACATGTATTGCAAGTATCTTTCACTCTGTTTACCTTTTTAATTCTTAACAGAAATTCTTAGAGTTAACATGGCTACATTTTATCAATTTATAAAAAGTTTTTTTTCCTCTGCCCAAAAGTCTACATGACAAAACACTATATAACAGTATTATTTAATATAACTTCTTTAAGCCATATTTTTCAAATTTAAATATTTACTACAATTCACTTGGCATTGATTTTTGTCTATATTGTGAGGTAGGGATCAAGATTCATTAAAAAATATATTTCTAATTCTTTTAGCAAAGTTTATTAATCGACTATTACTTTCCCCAAGCTTGACAGTGCTATTTTGATTTTAAATTTAATGACCATATACAATTATCTGCCAGGAAACTAGTAAAATCTAGTAAGTTAATTGTACACATGTACTACGATCTAAAATTTATAATTCTAGGTATATAATCAATAGGAAAGCATATATCTTTATAAAAGACATGCACAAAAGATATTTCAAAATAGCATTGCTTTTAATAGTCTTAAACTTAAAACAACCTGAGATCATAGAGTAAATAATGAATGAGAAAGAGGATAAGAGGAACTTTGAATTACTAAAAATGTTCTCTTTACTGCATCATTTTTACACAATTCATTTTGTAAATATTCATCAATTAGAATATTGACAACATGACTGTTATTTTCTGAATCTATGCTATGTTTTGGTTTAAAAAGAAGTTTATCTTTTTTAAAAAATGAATAAGATAGCACACATACACCTGCTTATTTTGGCATGACTTGCATCAGTTTTGAAATAAATAAAAATGCTTTGGTGATGTAGGTGAAAGGACACAGGAAAGCTTTTGTCTCTGAATTGCTGTATTCTCATCTGTAGAGTGAAGAATACCGGGAGCCTCAATAGTCCTGTCCAGCTCTTGTATTATAAAATTCCATTTACCTGGGTAACTAAAGGAGAATTGGAAACCTGCTTTGTGCCTGTCCTCATAAAACCTCTCATTTTTATTTGTTTCTTGTGCTCTTTCTGTCGGGTTCATTGTTGTCCCATCTCAATAGACATTTTCCATAATAGCTTTCATCTTGGAATAATCAAAACCTAGTTTGTTTTAAAAAAGATAAAACCAATTCAGTGTTTCTCAGTGGCATGTGTGACTGGCCATCTGGTTGCATTCACAACTAGGGCGAAACGAAGCTTTCTCGAGCTTATTAATTCAGTGGATGTCTTTCTTGGAGAAGTTGGATGGTCATATTTAATTCCCAGTTTCATGTCAACACTCACGGGGAACATTTGGCTCTTTTAAGTTAAAGCACATGCCCATGTCTTCACTATTTCTTAATGATGAGGCAGGGTTTGTTATGCTAGAGGATATGTCTTTTAAGCACATCAAAAGAAAACATTTATACTGCAATCTTCTCTATTTATTACCATGATTTACAGCCACACATCCACCCAAATACCAGATTAATATCTGTCCTCATGCCCTTAGTTCTGTTTTAGAAGTACAATAACTTTCTAACTACATCACGGCCTCCAAATTCTCCTTAATCTAATCAATCTTGTACTATGCTAGCACGTTAATCTTCCCAAAGCACAACTTTCAAAATCTTTCAGTGTCTTCAAATGTTTTAGTTTATATCAGAGCTCTTAAAACTTCGGTGAGAAAAAAGTTGCTATGGAATACGCACTGCCTTAAAAGGCAGATCCCATGTCCCCCAAGTTTATTCAGTCAGGGAAGAATGAGGTCCAGAAATCTACACTTGTTTTCCTGTCCAATTTAGGGAAACTGAGGATTACTCCCAGTGTTTACACAGGTGCTTCTCTGCCCTCTGTGAATTGGGAGATTACTATTCACAAGTGAACTCTGTGTTTTGGCCAGTCATTCTAGAACACTGAATTTTTGGCTGCCAAGAAGTTATAGGGAAGCAGGTTCTTCTATAAAACTTTAGAGCTTTCCCTTAGCTACTACATGAAAACTTAACCTGACTTGAAACATAGCCAAGAAATTTAAAAAAAAAAAAAAACCTAAAAATTAACAAGATGTGTGACAGCATGGGCTATTTCACAGGCCTATTTCCCAAAGGCAAGAATAGGAGACTTTGAATAATTTCTCAAAAAGTGACAGGTAGCAAGCAGCTGCTACCTGAGGCTCCTTAGTGACCTCTTTAGGAAGAATTAAGAGTTGACTTGGTGCTGTTGAAGGAGCTAAGAAACCGTCAGGGTCCTGTAGGAGCAGTCATTGCAGCTCGTGGAATAATGAATGGAAGCTCCATTAGGGATCAGCAGTGAGACATTTGGAAAAGAATGTTTTATTGCTGAGAGATTTCTAGTTTCTCATTTCTTCACCCAAGAAAATCTCCCATAATGAAATACATACGTTATCATCTCACATGGACAGGGGAAGAACATATGCAAAAGACATTTGAATTTTATATTAAGCCGAAAGCAAGGAAGGAACTAGATTTCCCATGAAGAAATGTGGTAGGAATTGAAAGGACCAAGATGTATTATGTGATTCTGCCCAAACCATCTATTCCCACTTCCTCTGCTTCATCCACTTAATTCTTTTCTTCTGCAACCAAATAACATGTAGTTCTTTTTTACATGCCAGCTCTTTCATTCTTCCATCTATTCCAGACTCCTTACTCTGCTGAAACTGTGTGCTCATCCTTCACACACTAGTTCAAGCTCCCATTCTCAATCTAGTCCTCTCAAACCTGCTAGATATAACTTGTCATTGTTTTCTCCATTACCATCTGCTAGCATTTTATCATTTATGCACATTTTTTGTGCTGAATATAACGCTATACTATGATCATTTGTTTTACCCACTAGATTGATTCTTAAGGATATAGTCTAGTCTTATAATCTGTATATCCCCTACTGTGTGTATAATCTATATATTTCTCCCATGAAAGTAGAATATGATCTCTTTGTTAAAGAAAATCAAAATAACTAAGAGGTACAAGTTCATTACAAAACACCCAAACATTAGCCATGCTTTCAGATTTTAGCTAAAAAAAAAAACCTTCAGGAGAGACATAAACATTGTACCCCCTACAATGGCTAAGACAGGGACATACAATAAGTTTTCAAAAACAAACATTGACTGACTGTATAATTCATTGATTAGTATACAAAATGACATTGCTGGTTTAATTAAATTGACCAGATAATAAAAGAAATGATCAATTCAGACCATAAATTAATATGAATGTTTCGATATTCTGTGTCAATAGACTAAAAGATGCATTAGTCCAAAAGGACAAAACTATTAAAGTTTTCATCTTAAGATAATAATACCTTACATATATTGACTACTTAGAATAAATGAGGTACCATGCTAAATATTTCATATACATTATCTCATTTAATGTTCATAAGCTGATGATAAATATCCTGTGACTATTTTTATTGTGGGGAAACGAAGGTTTAGGACAGTTGCATAACTCACACAACAGCATGTAGCTGAAGAGAACACTGTTAGTGTTTGCAACTTTTCAATGTTACTAAAAACTACACAAAACAATTATTAAACAGCAAGGTTATTGAGAAGAAAGGTAAGATCCAATGTCAATTACGTAAATGTTTTAAAAAAAAATAAAAATTGTATTATTAAAATTTTCTTTGATGACTTAGTTTAAATGAAAATATTATTTCAGATATTTTAAATCATTAAAAATTAATGCTGTGAATTATTTTTCAAATATATATCTGCATTTAAAAGTCAAATGTCAGAGACACTGTTAAATGGCCGGTTTTAGGAGGTACCTCTACTGGAACTGATATTCTAATAACAAAATCCACTTTATCTTGTATTGGAAGACTCATAAAAACCCCTTCTGGCTGGTACATTATGACCACATTCAAAAAACTAAAATAACTTGTTTCTGTACATATCCTCCCAAAGAAAACAGATAAGAGTATGGTGTTCTTCTAAGCCCTTGGGCTTCAATAGATTTTCTCAAGCTAAAGGAAATGGGAAAGTGTTACCAAAATAAAAATGTACTATGTCCTTTTTTATGGCATTTACCAAGTAAGAGCCCCAAGTCAGAGATTGTAAATTATCTGAGTTCTGTTAATATGAACATTCATCTCACATGTCAAACATACAGCCTTGAAGTTAGATTCCTATAACTGAACTTCCTGGATAACTGACCTTTCCATTCCCTCCTACATTTTCATGAAGAAGTCTGGTCTGATTGTTACCCATTGACTGGAATGATAACACATTCACTTAATTCCTCACTATGGATTACAGGAAATTTCACAGTATCGCAGAATTAGGCAACTTTCTATTAAGCCATATCAGAGAACTTAAAATTGAAGGAAAAAGTCTTATACTGGCAACATTAGCAAAATGATTAATAAATCTAATTAAAAGAAAGTATCTCACCAATTTTGTCAATCTGTTTTATCTTACACAAATTTTAGAGTAATTATCTGGTAGTGTTTCTGTTGCAAAGATTTTTTTGGATAAAATTTTTATTTTGATATAATTTGAAACTTAGAAAAAAATTTACGGATAGTATAAAGAGCTCCTTTGTGCTCTTTATGAAAATTCATCTGCTGTTTTACGTTTCACCACATTTACCTTTTTGTTCGTTTACCTGTAGGTGGAGCATCTATGTACTCCCTTTGAGTAAAGATAATGCTCACTCCTTATTCTTTCTTTACATGTCTGTCTCTGGAGAAGTACAGTGGCTGTCTGGGTTTCATCTAACTCCTGCAGGGTGACAATTCTCAGGCAAGCATGGTCATGCAAGACCTCTCCCCTCAGTCTCTCATTTATAACACTTGGCATCTGACTTTCCGCTCCTAGGTAAGCTAAGCACCTCACATTCATCATTTCCACAACGGAATATAATATATCTCTCCACTTGTTAATCCAAGCCACAACTATATCCCCTATCTTTATTAATGGTGTCAGAGGCTTTCAAACCAAAGTGACTCCATTTTAAGTGAGGGATAGAAAAATGAGGCTGGGACTTATGGGGCTGCATTCTCAGAAAGTCAGGCATTTCTAGCCTCTAGATGTTTATGGTTAAGGGAACAAACTAATAATGTTTACTAAACAGACCCAGACTTGGTAGTGTTCAAATATCCTGCTATCTAGAGAAAAAAGGCATTCCTAGTTTTGCTTTAAAGATAATAGTATCCATCCTTGCATGTAAGAAAATTAATCCTTTATCACAAACCCTTGTAACAGAGCATATCTTCCCATATATACAAGCATCGTACCTAGGCTGCATGTGTTCTTCCTCTTACTTTCGGGAACTTCCTTCTCTGTCTGTGGAGTAGCTTTTCTGGTTTTACTTTGTGCTGCTGACTTTCCCTGAATTCTTTCTTGCATGACATCCAAGAACCCTCCCTTGGGGTCTGGGTCAGGACCCCTGTCCTGTAACAACAGTGTCAGTAATTAAAAGAGTTCATTCAATTCATAACCATTGATATGGTCATTCTTGATGTCTGCGTCTCCTTTATATCTCACATGTTTCTGAGAACCTAAACTTCACCCTGTTAGATTTACATTTTTCTTTCCATCACTGTTTTTACTGTCTTAGATAAAACTCCCTCCACTTCTCACATAGAAGTCTCTTAAAATAGTCTCTTATGCATTCCCCTTACATATTGTCTTTTTGACCTAAAATCCTTCCTCATCAATGTTATCACAGTGATCTTTCTAAAATGTCAGAAAATATGCTATGTTACTCCTCAGTTTTCTAAAGCTTATATGGCTGACTGCTGCCTAAAGGATTAAATCCAAAGTCCTGAGACTGCTACATGATATCTTTCAAAATCTGGCTCTTGCTTCCTTTCCAAATGGATACCCTTATATTCCTCTCTGGCATCCCTGAACACTAATAACTAGATTAATAAAATTATTCACCATTAATTGATAACAAAATTACATTGAAGCACACTCAAATATAGCTTCTGTTAAAACTAAAAGCCAGACAACCCATTCTCACAATACTTTCCTTCCAAGAAAACTCCAATTTATCATATTAATTGGGGCTCAAGTATCATCTCCCATATACAGTGTTTTATAAATTTACCTTATAGCATTATTTAATTTTTCCTACATACAAAGAACCTTACCTGTATCTGTCTTTGGTTCTTGTCACATTATAATGCTCTTATTATGTGTCTGTTGTTCCATGAAACTGTGAGCTGCTCAGTGGCACTCTGTCCTCAAATTCTAGCTCACTGCTTGCCCTGAAGAATTGCTCAAGGCATATTTTACAAATACTACCAATAATATGAAGAGCTAACCGTTACTGAACCCTTAGTGTTTTTCAGGAACCACAGGCATTGCCTCATTTCATCCTCACAAAAACTCCAGGAGTAGACTATCATGTGCTACTCTTATCCCCATTGTACAGAGAAGAAAAATGAAGGTAAGTCAGTTTGTTCTGATCTTACACAGATAATAGCATTATTATCAAAACTCACTTCTAGATGTACTGATCCAGTGCTGTGGCTGTTAAGCCCTTCAGTATAAGGTGATTAATGTAAGTTAGTCCTTCTTGTACTTCAAGGGAAATTTTTTTTTCTTCCCTAACAGCAATATTCTAGACATATCTCTCTATCTTCCCATGAAATAAAGGTCTGTGTTTCAAATAATATCTCTCAGATTTCTAAATATTTTATTCCTAATAGCTTTATCACTTCTTTAACTTTTTACTTTCTCTGGTTTACCCAATCAAGCTAGAAATGTTGATGCTCAGGGCTGTTCCAATTGTAAATAGTTGCGATTCAGATCCTGATTTTGAATCTGATGATTCATTCAGATCTTTAAACTATTCAACTCAATGTTTCAATTATAACTGAAAATAATAAACTGAATGGCTCTTCAAAACACTCGTCTACTTTTTGCCATACCATGGGAGGAATTCTTCTCTCAACAAAGACTCAAGAAGGAAATCTGCAAAGGGTAAAGGGATTTTGCTATTAGCAATAATTTTAAGGTCATGGTCTGTACACACAGAATTTGGAGAAGGGGGAGTTGAATTCAGTAAGAACCAGTACTAAGAGGTTAAATATTTATAATCCCATTCTAAATAATTGCTTAACTTAGTTTTATCACTAGTTCTCCCAAAACCAGTTTGTATATGTAGACACAACTTAAATGTGTTTCTCAAATTTCTCTCTATCGTTGTAGACTTTGAATGTGAGTTACAAGCTAGGGCCATCTACATTGGGAGTCGTCATTTTAGAGAACCGAGGTAAATGCGAGTAGTACCCTCCTATGCATGGTTTTGCTTTCTGCAGTTTCAGTTACCTGTGGTCAGTCATAGTCCAAAAATATTAAACAGAAAATTCCAAAATTAAAAGATGTGTAAGTTTTAAATTGTGTGCTGTTCTGAGTCATATGAAAATGTTTCACACCACCATGCTCTGTCCCACCCAGGATATAAATCTTCCCTATGTCCAGTCCATCCACACTATACATTTTACCTGTCAGTCACTTAGTAGCTATCTAAGTTATCAGATCTACTGTCGCAATGCTTGTGCTCAAGGAAACTTTATTTCACTTAACAATGGTTCCAAAGCACAAGAAAAGTGATACTGGTGATACAGATATGCCAAGGAAAAGCCATAAAGTGCTTTCTTTAAGCGAAAATGTGAAAGTCCTTGACTTAATAAGGTAAGAAAAAACATTTTGTGAGGTTGCCAAGATCAACAGTAAGAACAAATCTTCTAGCCATGAAATTGTTGAAGAAAAAAAGAAATTTATTTTAGTTTTGCAGTCAACCTTAAACTGCAAAAGTTACAGCCACAGTGTGTGATAGGTGCTTAGTGAAGATAGAAAAGGCATCATTTGTGGATGGAAAAACATGAACAGAAAAATGTGTTCTGATTGATGGCAATGTGTTGCATCAGGATGCATTGTGCCTATACAATGACTTCAGGAAGGGATCCCCTGAATTGAGTGACACCAAACCATTTACTGCAAATAAGGGATGGTTACACATATTCAGGAACAACTTTGGACAGAAAAATATAAAAGTTAATGGAGAGAGTGCATTTGCCAATGAGGAAGCTGCTGACACATTTCTGAGAACTGAAGAATTTGATTAAAGAGAAAGAATACCATACAAAGCATGTCTTCAACTGTGCTTAAACCAGGCTGTCATGAAAGAGGATATCCAATAGAACCTGCAGTTATTTAAAAAGAAAAATAAAAGTGCAAGGGAGGCACCAGGACCTAAACTGTGGAAGGCCCCAACTAACTCTGGTACTGTGTGGCAACACTGTGAAGATAAAGTCTGGAGTAGTGCACAGAGCAAAGAACCCATACGCCCTCAAAAACAGAAACAAAAATTATCTGCATAATCAGAAAATGTGGGTAACAGCCATCTTGTTTATGTGCCACTAATGTTTCATCTCGGAAGTGAAACAAACATACTTGGAAGGGGAAGAATTGGAATTTAAAGTCCTATTAATAACAGACAGTGCACCTGGCCATCTTGAATCTCTTTCCTATGAAAATAAAAATGTCAAGGTTGTATTTTTATCTTTAAATACTCATTTCTTTGGCTTCTTGACCAGGGCAACATTCAATTTGTCAAGGCCACATATGCCCCCTCCCCGCCCCCACACTAGCTATTTGACTGTATTTGATCAGCAATTGATACAGCGCCTGATCTGGCATAAGGTACTGCTGGAAATCATTCACTGTTGCTGATGCAATTAGATTCAGTAAAGTGACAATGGATAAAATGAAACCAGAAATTGTGAGTGCCTGCTGGAAGAACTTACAAAGTTGTGAATAATTTTAAAGCCTTCCCAGAAATCAAGGAAGAAGTTAGAAAAGCCATTCGTGCAGCAAGACAGGTTGGTAGATAAGGATTTGTCAAAACCTCTGATGAAGGACTGGAAGAATGTATTGAAGGCCATCGGGAACTGTTAACAAATAAGTAATAAGGAGAACCTGTTGGGTCATTTACAAAGGAAGAGGAAGACGAAGAAGAACCAGTAATATAAACATTACCAAAATTTGCCAAAGTGGTTTGAATTGCACTGACATTAAAGGACAAAATTATGGAATACAGCTCTCCAATGGAGCACAGCAATAATAATTGTACGATCACCAAATGATCACAATTTATGAAGCAACACTTTGATGAGTTAAAAAGAGAGAGAACAACATTCAATTGCAGTGTTCTTCCAAAACGTTTTGGCAAAAACTTTCAACTACCAAATATCCCCAACCATAAACATTGTCTGCTCCTGATGTCCAAGTATCTACATAGCTAATAGTCTGATGATCCAGGATTACCTAAAGCAGATAATTCTCTTGATATATGGTCAGAAGGTCAATATAAATGCTTCTGACCCTAAGATAGGGTTACTTCTGAATAAACCCATTGCAAATTAAAAATATGAATTAAAAATGCATTAATATGTCTAACTTACTGGCTTAGCATAGACTACTTTAAATATGCTCAGAACACTCCCATAAGACTACAGTTGGACAAAATCATCAGACAACACAGCACTCGGTAGGGTTTTGGTTGTTTACCCTCATGACAGCATGGTTGACTGGGACCTGTGCCTCATTGCTGCTGTCCCACATTACGGATTATTTTACTGCTTTCCACTGAATGGTATAGCTTTTGTACTACATTAAAGTCAAAAATAGTAAATCAAATTATCATATATTGGGGACCATTGGTAGTAGCCTAACACGATGTCACAAGGCCTGTGTAATTCACCTCCTTGATCTCATCACGTAGGCATTTTATCATCTCACATTATCACAGAATAAGAGTGACTACAGTATGAGAAGACATTTTGAGAGATAGACTCCATTTATATCACTTTTATTACAGTATATTATTATGATTGTTCTATGCTATTATCCATTATTGTTGTCAATCTTTTTCTGAGCCTAATTTATAAATTAAACTTTATTAAAGGTATGTATATATAGAAAAAAATCATAACATATACTCGGTTTGCTACTATCCATGTTTCAAGCATCCACTGAGGTCCTGGATCATATCCTCCTCAGATAAGGCTGAACAGCTGTATGTTTTTGTGAGCTAACACTTCTGTGGCCATACCCAGATTTGTAACCTTAATTAATACAGTAAGTAACAGAAATGCTGTTACTAAATTCAACATTTATCCTGATATTGGTTTGACTCTCTGAACAAAATCATAAAACCGGAAAGATTACTTGAAAATGTGTCCAATTCATAATCAGATAAAAATGTCAGCTCTGATAAATATATGTGGTATATTTTCTTTCTTCAGAGATTCCTCAGTCTCTCCCAGAAAACTGTGATTTCTTTCTCTAACTCCTTGAGAAATAAAATCCACCTACCATGTGATTTGGAGAAATGGATGAGTATTAATTAGAGTTCCTTGAAAACAACACAAGGTTAACAAAAATGGAAAGAACACCAGTTCTTAGAGAGCTTAAATTGGGGCCTGGGAAGTTAGAGCTGGAAGGGGCCTTGAGCATAAACTCACACACATTTTATGCTTAAGTTTAGAACCAGGAAAGAGAAAGGACTGGTGAGTCCCATAGCTTGTTAGAGTTGTGGGCCTAGCCTGCAGCTTCACCCTGAAACTCTGGACTGGTACTCACCACGTTCGCCGAGACAGGACATGCGGATGAGGTGAGCAAAGTGGATGATGTCATCTCTGCTCTGCCTGAAACTTCTGAAGAGAAATTTATCCCGACATGTGGAAGGGCAATAGATATGGGCTTTCCCTAATACTTTTTCTCTATCACACTAACTTTTATTAGAGATAAGGATATAATGCCAAATTAAATATTACTTATACTTTAGAAATCAACTGTTTATTTCAAATGTGACAAAGGGCTTTTAGTGTCAGCTCTAATATTCTCCTTCACTGTCTTCATTGATCAGAAATCCATTTATGAAAAGAAAACGCATAATGTTAAATGTCAAGAAGTACTTTTTTCTCTAGGTACTGAGATTAAAGAGTTATCTTATTTAGTCTCCTATTGCTGAAATTACCACAAACATAGTGGCTTGAAGCAATGCAACTTATTATCTTACAGTTCTGGGGGGTTCAAAGTCCAAAATGCATGGGCAGAGTCATGTTACTTCTGGAAGCTCTAAGGGAGAATTCATTTTCTTGCCTATTCCAGCTTCTATAGGCTACCCACATTCCTTGACTCATGGCCTCTTCCTCAATCTTCAAAGCTAGTAGTGTAGCACCTTCAAATCTCTCTCTATCTCTCTTTCCCTTTCTCTGATCTCTGCTTCTATAATCACATTTCCTAATTTCCTTCTCTCTCTCTGCCTTCCTTTTTTGTTTTTGCTTTTTTTTAAAACAGTCTTTCTCTGTTGCCCAGATGGGAGTGCAGTGCTGCAATCTCAGCTCACTGCAACATCTGCCTCCCGGGTTCAAGCCATTCTCCTGTCTCAGCCTCCCAAGTAGCTGGAACTACAGGGGCATGCCACCACACCTGGCTAATTTTTGTACTAGAGTCAAGGTTTCATCATATTGGTTGGGCTGGTCTTGAACTCCTGACTTCAGATGATCCACCCACCTCAGCCTCCCAAAGTGCTGGGATTATAGACATGAGCCACTGTGCCTGGCCTTTGCCTTACTCTTATAAGCACCTCTGTAATTACATTGGGCCCACATAGACAGCCCAGGGTATGATCCCTATTTCATGATCCTTAACTTGATCATATCTGCAAAACTCCCTTTGCCATGAAGTCACATGATGTTTGTGGGTTCTGGAGATCAGGATGTGAACATCTTTGGGATCCATTTATTCTACCTATCACAAACCCCCTTTTATCAAACCTTTCTGATTTCTACCAAACATTCTAAATATCACCTCGATCTACTACATCTTGACCCCCAAAGCATTTTTTTTTTTTTTTTGAGACGGAGTTTCGCTCTTGTTACCCAGGCTGGAGTGCAATGGCGCAATCTCGGCTCACTGCAACCTCCGCCTCCTGGGTTCAGGCAATTCTCCTGCCTCAGCCTCCTGAGTAGCTGGGATTACAGGCATGCGCCACCATGCCCAGCTGAGTTTTTGTATTTTTAGTAGAGACGGGGTTTCACCATGTTGACCAGGATGGTCTCAATCTCTTGACCTCATGATCCACCCGCCTCGGTCTCCCAAAGTGCTGGGATTACAGGCGTGAGCCACCGTGCCCAGCCCCCAAAGCATTTTTTAATGTCTCTACAGTGTGCACAAATATTCTACTTCTATGATTATCAATTAACATCCTCAACTCCTTCCCCTCTGAACTTTAAACATTATGAACGTTTTTCTCCCGCATTCTCCCTCGTTTTTATGCAACTATTAAATATGAATGGAGCCACAACATTGCCCCTGGCACTGTTTGTGTTCTAACAAGAGAGTGATGAACAATGCAGAAGAGGACCCTGCCTCGGGTAACTTTCATAATGGCGAGAAGATTAGAATAAACTTGCAGACGAATATAATCAAAATAATTAGAATTTTTTCCAAATGCTGGCAGAAAAATAGGCAGAGTGCCACAGTAGAGAGTAAAAGAGAGGCGGATGATAAGATCAGCAGTGCAGTTATTTCTGAGGGATACAATGGAGGCTGAGCCCTAAAGTGAGAGAACAAGGTAGAATAAAACCGAATCAGATTAAGGAAGCACTGCAGATAAAGATGTCCTCAGTCATTTACTACAATATTTATAACGGAACCATAAACAAACCAGTGTTACTCACTGGCTTAAGTACTGATTTAGAACTTAGGAAAAAATAACAGAAATAATAAAAGGCCTCAGTTTCATCGTCTTAAATATCAGGGTATTGAATTATAAAATCAAATATTCTATCAATGTTTGATGAATATGTATGCAACTTAATTTTATGTAGTTTTAGATGTGTTGGCCTTTGGGATATAGAGAGGCAAAGGCATTTGGCACTAACATGCTCTTTATTTGGTTGTGACTGTATGCATGTGTCTGCTAAATGTGGAGCCATTAGAGAGTTTCATTTGTTTCATTCCAGGAATCATCAAATAGACCAATTGACTGAAAAATAATTACAAGTTTATTATGGCTACCTAAGTCTACATCATTATCATGTCTGAAATGAGGCTTCTATCTTTTGTGCTCCTGATAGAAGTGCATGCACGGCTGAAGTTTATTGCTCTGACTCAGACATGCTTCCACAAGCTACGTTCATCCTATCGCCACCTCTCAATGCTGGGAAATTGTCTAACACTGCTGACCTCAATATGGTTTGGATTCTACTCAATATCCAGGAAAACAATATAGATCATTCTTATTTGATCATAACAAGGCAGCTCAGCTCTGTTTTATAATGGTCATAAGTAAAAATAAATAACCAATTTTACCTGAATGAAATAAAATCAATACTTCTCTTTTGCAATATGCTTCTCAGGAAGAAAATCCACAAATTTGTCTTATTTCTAAAGGTCTGGTGGCAAATCACTCAAAAGTATAAAGTTTTTTTTTTTTTTCAAGTCAGTGTGAAATGAGCCAAAATGTATCATCCAGATTTTACATGTGCCCAAAAAGCTTATAGTGGCTCAACTTAAAGTAATTTTTATGGATGATTAAAATCATGCCCCTTAGAACAAAACAATCTAATTTATTTGTGACCAGGCAGAACATAAAATGAGATTTATCTGTGTTCCCACAATATCTATTAGGTGCTGTGGAGATGGAGATCAGGTAAGCTACCTACTTATTCAGTAAGACATTATCACTGATAATGTCTTACAGTAATGCAGTTATGGCAGCACAACTATAAAAGATATTCCTGATTTTTGTTTTGTTCTGTTTTTCTTTCTTTTTTTTTAATTCTTAAAACTGCAAGTTAAGAGTAGTAGTTATCAGGTGAAAGTATGAACTTTCCTCTTACAGATATTCATCAACTTTTCTGATGCCTTAGCAAATGTTTAATTAAGGTTCTCAGGCAAGAGAAGAACATAAATATAATTGAAGACCTAGCTTTATAAAAGTCATAGGCTGTTAGAAGTTGAAAACATATCTGTTGCACCCAATGATCTGGCAAAACTAAAAGTAAATAAAAATAAACGCAATTTCAAATATATTTTTCGAACAATTAAAATTAAGCACATTTGTATATGTTCTAAAATAACCAAAAGAAAGGTTCATGGACAATAAAATGTACCTTCTACTTGTTTTGTTTGTTGGTGTCATTTTGTTTATATTTCTTATTTGCTGATTAAGCAAGTTGAATATTATGGGGATAAATGTACAAAGGCAGAAGCATTTGTTTTTTCAAATGCATTATGAGGTCACAAACTGTGATCCCTAATAGGCAAGAATGTCCCTTCTAATTAGTCCTGGTGAAACAGCAAACTAGCCACTCCCAATTCTACCTACTGGATGTCATGAAGTCCACTGTTCAGAAATACTATTAGCATTTAAATTTCACTTAGGTAGCATTGAATTAAAATAAAAACGGTGAAACATCCATGATACTTTTGAAGTCTTGTTTTCTTTACTATTAAAAATAGTTGCATCCATACTTTTGAAGCATGGGTGCAACTATTCTTAAGAAAACCTCTACATATGTAATTGAGGTAAGAGATATACAACAGTGTCTAATTCTAAACTATAAAGACCAAACCTCCCCGCCATAAAGAGGAGGGCACTCTTCCTCATGCCCCTCTTCTGCCCCTCTAACCCAAGGAAATCAAAACAATAAGCCTGATATGCTCCCTCGTTTGTTGTACCCATGCATCAATTCACACCAGTTTTAGAGCAGGGTAAAATATAAGACACCCTCTGTTGTAACTTTTGGAACAGGCATTTTGAAAGGAAATACAGAACACATTTCCCTTGGGTATGGTATAAGCACTAAGTTGGAGGTTTGAATCCTGAATTTTAATCTGGGCTTTCTCCTTAACTCTAGTATTACTGGCCAATTTATGAATTTCCTTTTGTCTCAATTTACTTACATAACATAAAGGGATTAGACCAGATACTCTCCAAGCTTCTTTTCAGAATAAATTCCAGATTTCAGTACTCTGGACTAAGAAGCAGTTTTCTTCTTTTTTTCAGCATGGACTCATTCCACATAAATGACCTCGAGTTGCAAAACCCTTCATCACTTGCCAGCTGAGTGTGCATAGCTGACCTCCATTTTACACCGCCTATGTCTATACGGCTGACTGAATTGACTATTTGCAAGTCAGCCTCCTAGCAATTCATCTTATCTTTGCAAGTTGGCCACAATTCAGTGGTTAAGACAACTGGAGCAATCTGACCGTGAAATGGCCACTCCCTGGTCCACTCTGGCACGAAAACAGCCTTTTGTTGTCTGAGACAGCTGAGCCTCACCCTTATAGTATTGAGCTCTGAAATTTAGCATTCTTAGACTTATTTCTGAATAGATGATAGACTACTCACCATTACCACTGAGAGGCTTCTCAGTTGTACTGGTAAACCCAAAGGTAGACAGGGAGCAGCCCCACTGTAATCCAAGTGATGGGCCATCTTCAGGAGCCCTACCTGCAAATCGCTCCATCTATACTGAAGCAGATGTGCAGCTCTTCTCCCAGAAATGCCACGTCAGTGTGAGAAATGCCACGATCACAGATTGTTAGCTGAAAGGAATCATTTAGAAAAAATGAAGGAAAAAAATGCAATCACATTTTCAATACTTCAGTATTCATAATACATTTCTGCTTAACAAAAGCATATACTTATTTTAGGGATGGGCTGGGGGTAGATTAACACCATTGGCTCATGACTCAATGAAATCATTCATATTTATTCTAACCCTATTATACATTTTTATGGAGATGTGTGGTTTTAAAAATCCTTAGTGATCCCTGTAGATAGAAATAGTTGTACTGATGACATCCATTTAGAATAGCCATCCTACCCATTCTAGGTACTACTAGATGTGGACTATATTTTGAAAAGAACGTTCACAACTTTGACTTTTGGGATTGAAAGAACAACTTTTCAGTTGAATATTGCTTGAAAAAGCATATCCCACTTTGCTGAAGTCACTGACTATGTCTCCTTTCTGTGTCACCCTGTTGGACTTCACCCATTCGCTATCATGGGGCTTTACAACCTAAAATATTGATGTTAAATATTTTCTATCTTTTCGTAGGCTACATTTTTATGTACTTTAGCTTATTTGAATCTTATAACACCTCTCTTTTTAGAAATTGAGCAACATCTCAAGATCACACAACTGTCAAAGGATGGCTCTGCATTCCTGATTCCAAGCCTGGTATCTTTTCCATTACACACAGAAATAAAACTCAGATAGACCACAGAGCTTTATTGGGCAATCCGATTCAATGCTAAAAGTTTGAAACACAGTAGTAAGGAAAAAAAAGAACACAGAACACAGAAGCCACTCAGAGATAAGAGCTCTGGCTCCTAGTGGTGGCTGAGATGAATAGGATGAGATTTCACCAGGCACAGAGTTTCTCTTACCAAACTCTAGTTTTTAAGTCTTTTAAAACCCCTAACATGAAGAGTTCTAATCAGCCCTTTAAAGCAATTCCCGTCCTTTATGGAAAATCCAGCTTTAGGGAATTATAAAATGACCTTCTTCCTCCATAAATTAATTCCCTCTCAGAGGGTAACTGGGGACCTCTGACACCTAATTGCTTTGCTAATAAAAGATCAATGAAACATGCCTGCAGCCTTATATTTTAATATTTACACAAAGCCAATTTTTACTCGAGTAAATCAAAAATACCTTTGTTCTCTACCAACAGTAGGCTAATAGATATCCATGAAACATATGGTATTTGAGCTGGCACTCCAACTCTGAAACAAGTTACTTAAAACTGAAGTCGCCTAAGTTAGGCCACTGAAAGTCACACAGCGAAACCTGGTTACAGCTTAAAATATGTTGTCTGAATCCCTAGCATCATTCATTTTAACGAAAAAGAATGACAGGCAGATGGACCTAACCAAAATAAATTGCTGTGTGCATTCAATGGAACTCACATTTGAAAAAAAAAAAAAAAAAAAGGAAAACAAAGTATTCTCACCATGTGAAAGCAAACCCAACTCTGAATAAAAGCATGTCAGTCTTTACTTCTGTAAGAGCAAGTGTGATTTAAAATATAGTCAAGATTTTTTCATTGAACATACTAAACAGAACAGTAAACTTTGGTAATGGAAGCATCTGTCTTATTTACATGACTGCTTTTTGCCTTTGAAGAGATGGATTTGCATTTTTCTCTTCTAAATATCAGAAATAAAACTAAGAAGTGCACCTTGCCCCAGCAGATATTCAGTATGACTTGGGTCACATAAGCTCATACTTCCAAATACTTCAGATTTTGGAGAATTAACTGTGCCTCATGCATCATTTGTTTCCCTAGTTTGGCTAGATTTTTAGGTCAGGAATCCTAACACTATTATTATGATCTGATAATTTCTTGCTACGGGCATAATTTTTACCTCACACATATAACATTTCCTAAGGATGTGTCCAGATAACACACAAACAGCTGATAGAGGGATTCAAATATATCCATCAAAAGTTGCCTATTTAATTCATTAGGTAAATATCTTAAGTGACTTCTTTGGAAGTTATCTTGACTAGATTTTTTGGCTTTGTGAAAACATAGCCTTAGTTTTCATGAGGACTTGCTACAAATCATAGAAAATGGAATTGCCAGCTGTCAGAGAGGGCACTGTCAATGGTCTGTTTCTGAAGTGCTGGGAGTTCACTTTGATGAGATGGTATAAATAACTGGATTTTAAGTTTTAATATCTAAAATCTAGAGTTCTAAAGAAATGCACCCGGAATTTTGGAACATTTTTATTTAAATTTCAAAGATATATATGTGAGCTTTGTGTAAATGGTAACAAGAAAAATTACATTTGCAAGTACTGTTTTGTTCTTATAAAAAATTCATTTTCTCTGTCTATCACATATTCCTCTCCAGCCTTCTTACCTTCCTTGGAAGGATAATATTCAGACCTTTAAATTCTAAATCAGAAACAAATTCTTCAAGACCTTCTAGGGCCTTGAAGAACTTTTTATTAGCATTCTTGATGAAAATGCTATAGCGACTGTTAAAGGCTCACACATAAGGTGGTGCTTAAACTGGTGATCAGTATGGCTTCTTTCCTCATCACGAATATATGATCCCATGACTTGACTTCTCATTTCCCATTAATTGGCTCATCCATTCGACAAAGCATAGAAGGCAACACACATCCCCAAGGTGAGCAGGATGTGGATACATATGGATACATTGGGCAAGGGGAATATACGTAGGTAGCAGGGATTATTTAATTCTTACCCCTGCTGTTATTGTGCTTACTTCTGGCCTGACTTGTGGCCTCCCACCTTTAGAGGAGAGAGTAATTTTTTTATGTTCATAGCTCATGCAGAGGAAAATACTTTTATGTACCTTAAAGTTTAGACCAATGAGCTGAAGCAGTTGTTGGAGAAGTTAGCTCGGAACAGAAGGAACCCTGCCCAAAATGGAGAAGAGTAGATGGAGGTTGTTTGAAAAAGGTAAGAACTTGAGTGATACAGGGTTTTGTGAGTTGTAGACTCTGCACCCCTTATCCAAGGCCAGAAATCTGATGGGCATGTCCAAGTAGCTAAAGTTGTCAGTCAACAAAACAAAATTTTGCCTTAGAGTAAAAATGTACCAGTAATTATGTAACTTTTTACCAGAACTTATGCTGTCATCTCTGGCAAGTTCTCCCTCAAATCTCCCTGTACCTATACCATCCTTCAATATCTGATTCAAGCCTCACATTTTCTCTGTTTTCTAGATGGTGCTGGAACTCTCATCTTGATGGAAATGCTACAGCAAGTGTTGAAGGCTGGGGCGTGAGGGTGGTGCATAAACTGGTGATCAGTATAGCTTCTTTCTACATCATGAATATAAAATCTCATGACCTCATTTTCCATTTACTGGCCCATCCATTCAATAAACGCACTAAGCATTTTCTATGTGTTAAGTTCTACGTTACATGCTAGAAACATAAAAACTCTTAAGTCACAAGGAACTCAAAAGAGAGGTGCTTAATTCTATATGGAACTTCTTTTAAAGGTGTGAGCTAATTAAATGAAATAATTAAGATTTGAAGTTCCAAAAAGGACCTGGGCTAATTCAGTTGGTTAATTCACTAGGGAAGCAAAGTACCATTTTAGACACAACAAGTGTTGAAAACAAAAGCAAGGAGACAGGAGGCAGGCTGACACAATAGTGTTAGATGCAAGTAGCAAGGATGGTTGGATAGAAAGAAGCACTGTGAGGGGTCAGAGTGGAAGAAGTGTGAGAAATATGATCACAGAGAGATAGGGAGGACCAGAGAGTTCCCATTAATTGGTGATGGACATCAGACTTTGTCCTGTAGGCAGGGAGGTGCCTGACGGTCTTGAAGTGTTTTAATCATGAGAACATTAGCAACAGGGCTGGTTGGTTTTACAAAGTGTATTACTATTTTATATTTCATGTGTGGAATCTGAAGTTTCAGAATTATGGCAATTGGCCAGCAGTAACAAACTTCCTAAGTAGAAACGGCACTCTAACCCAAGATTAAAGCCCTTGGTAATCCAGACTTCAAACTCAGTGCTTTCTCTATTGTATGACAAAACCTTTACAAAACTGCACACTTGGCATCCTGCTTTCCATATCCACAAGTGCTCACAGATGTCTCTAAAATCCATAACAATCAAAAGGGAAACAAAATCCATATGCAGTTTTTTAAATGGCATTTAGTTTGGATGACATGGAGGCAATTATGTCTCATTTTCCACCTCCGTCCTGCTCATTGTATGTGCAGAGCCAGGAGCCTCTTACTTTGGCCCACCTTCATTTTGTGTTTCTAAGCCCTTTCAGGGGACAGCATCTGTGCCTACAAGCCCCAGCCAGAGCCTGTTCTGGAAGCTCAACAATACAACAGCAAAGGTAATACATGAGCTATAGGAGCCAGGAGGAAGTCTGTGATTGGAGAGTTTCCATTTGAGCTAATCCAACTGCTTTAGGTCAAAAAATGAAAATATAATCCCCAAAAACAGGACAATAAAGGAGTAAACGATCTTCTTATTAGCTTCCATAGGAATCAGGAGGAGGTCTGTGATCAGAGATTTTTCTACCTAATTGAGTGAATCCAGCTGCTTTAGTTAAAACAATAAAATATATAATCTTTCAAAGCAAGGCAGTAATGAAACAAATGATCTTCTCAAATATTGACTAAATATTTGATGTTTTTGAAATTGCTTTTCAGTTTATTTGCTTTTCCACATCATGTTGTAGTGATAAAAAGGACTAAGACATTTTCGCTGGCGTGCAGCTCACCCAATGCTATCCTAGACCTATCAAAAAGAAAGTTATTTCCCATTTCCCATATTCTCCATACTCCGGTCTATGTTGAGGTCATTCTTAAAGTGATATACACTATGATGTCACGTGCCCTCTTGAAGTCAACTACTCCTCCTATTAGTTTCTTCTTGGCTAGTCTTAGATTTCCTACTTATGAGCTGAATAAGAGAAAAGAAGTGGATAAATTCAGTGTTCCGAGAGGTCATCTTCAGTCTTCAGATAATCCTACCTTTAACATCCAGGCACGATCATTGCAGATACTGTATGTCCCAGTACTGCAGGGTAGAAGTCTTACTAAGTAAACAGAGCTTCTGTGTGGTTATCAGTCTCTGGTGTCTCTACCTGGCCTCCCTTGTTGGCCCACTCCTGCCTTCCTGCTTTGCATTGCTGTGACTCTCCCCTTCTCCTCACTCCATGCTCCTCCCTTTAATATACTCAGATCAGCAAACAGGAGACTGAAAATTTAAGCACATCCTCCTCCCTTTATTTTACCCAAAACAGCAAACACCGGACTGAAATTTTAGCAAAACTTTCTAAAGATTTGGGGATGGAATAAAGGAAATACAATGCAAGACAAGAAACTAATTGGGCATCTGTGTGCATAGTTCCCCAGTCCATTGCCCATGGTTTTTCCTACCAAGAGCTTCCTACTGGCCTTTTCCTTCCTTATCTTCTTGCTCAATACCACATAGTCTGACATTTTTACACAAGTATGAGAGGTTGGGAAAGGTGAGTAATTTATCCGTGACAGATGAAAATATGTTTGACCATCCCTTCTTGCACTCTGAATATAGGTCCTCCAATCTTTTTTAGTTCCAATAAGAAGGTGAATCTCACTGTACTTTTTTCAGCCTACTCCATAGTTATGCTACAGCTGAGTCCACTGACATGTCACCTTGCTACAATGATGGCAGCAGATTTTTGTAGAATTATAAAGTGCATATTAGGGTCTCATTTTCTAGACCAACTCCATTCTAGGGAACCTGTGCAGAACCAAAAGATCCATTAGAATAAAATTTTCCAAATAAATTCACAAATGAATAGAAAATCACACCTACAGGAAACCTTTCAATAACATCTTGCCCTTGCAACACTGCTTGGATTGCAAATTGTCTCCAGGAATATGTAATTCTGCATTAATATTCTTTGGAGTTTTGCCTCTTCAGCCTATCTCCTGGCCTAAGTCTGCAATTTATCCCTGGTATTAACAAAGTAGGATTATATTCAGTTGTTAGGTTTACAATTATTTTTCAGACAGTAATATTTAGTGTGCTTCTGCCTAAAGATACTCTAACAGTAATTATATTTTTATTCAGGATATTCACAAAAGACATCCTTAATAATTGTAGTGGATTCCCTATAACTCATCTAAAAATACAAAATAATTCAACAAGGATGAGCACTTTGTTACTCATCAGTAGTGTAACATGCCAAACACAAAGATAAATATGGCACTATCTCGGTCCTTTTTGTAAGACAAATAGACATGAAAAACACAAATACCAATCAAGATAGAAACAAAGCTCAATGGAAATTCTGTACGAGGAGAATGTGAATTTATTTAGGGAGTGAATAAGCCTTAACTATGGAGATGACATTTTGACTGGTTATTTAAAAATGAACAGGATTTAGACAGGAAAGGCTTAGGGACAAAGGCCAGCAGTAGAAGTAGCAAGAGTAGAGAGAGGGCCAGTAGCTTTCATTGTCAACATTTAGCTTTTCACATGACAGTAGCCAGCATTTGAGATTAACTGAGAAACAAATGTTGTGCTCACTCCAAACAAAAGATGTGTCCTGTGTCACCGGTTCTGGAATTGTTACTCTAAAAATAATGAGATATTTTGCAAAACACATGCCTGCCATGTCATGAAAACCAGACCAGCAGTCATCCCAGTGTTAGCTGATCCTTTCCAGCTCTGGCTAAAATGTGTATCTGACGACCTCATTAGTTTTCTCAGGGGTAGAAAGTAGCACAGACAGATGTCCCAGACCATGTGACTGGGCAAAGATAAATAGCCAGGATGCAGCTGTGTAGACAGCTGTCCAAACCAATTAAAAAATAGATCTATCCATTCCCCTCAGTTCCTTGAAAGACTCTGGGATTATCACAATTTATACACAGGCCCCAAATATGTTTCTTACATAATAATACAACTTAGCATTTCCCTGGCACTGCAATTTGTCAAAGTCTACTACAAATATAAGTTCAAATACATAGTCTTTAAGGAAGATAAGGAGGAATTTCTAGGTATGCTGATATACAAATGGATTGAAGTATTACTCCAATTAATTAAGTATCTAAACTGTGATTTACAATTTCATGACTAATTGATGAGTTGCTGCCACGGAGACCTAGAGACAAATCATTCAACCTTGACTATGTATTCTATGTAATAGAGGATTAAACATATTCAAATTTGGGGCATTATACTCCTACCTGTGGCCTCACAATCCTAAATATTAACCAAGTGATACCAAAAAAAAAAAAAAAGAAAAAAAAAACAGCCTATTTTTCCTTTCTTCCATCAATGCATATTCATGCAGTGGAATTCTAGTCAGCAATGAAAATGAACACTTTACTGTTTCAACTAGACTTCAGATGAGATCAATGAGGTATGAAGACATTATGTATTAAGTTGCAGGGAGATCAGTTTGCACTGCCTGCTGAGGCCCATCTTGGTATCGTATTCCAAAGGGGAACTCAAACAATGACCATGAGAGCTATACTCTGCTTGTCACTTGAAAAAATTTTATTGCTATTTTCTTTTTGCTAAGCGTAATATTTCCTCTACATTCTTTTGTTTTCTGACATACAAAAATGTTGTTTTTTGAGAGGGGTCATGTATTCAAATTATTTAGTGTTCTCTGTGCTTATAATCAGTAACCTGAGAGTAACAATTTAGTTTCATCAGTTCTAAAACCAAATATTTTTGCCCATTCTGTAAGTTGTCTGCTTACTCTGTTGATAGTTTCTTTTGTATGCAGGAGGTCTTTAGTTTAACTAGGTCCTATTTGTCAATTTGTTTTTGTTGCAAATGCTTTTGGACACATTGTCATGAAATCTTTGCCAAGGCCTATTTGCAGAATGGTACGCCTAGATTTTGTTCTAGGGTTTTTACAGTTTTAGGTATTACATTTAAGTCTTTAATTCATCTTGAGTTGGTTTTTATATATGGTAAAAAGAAGAAGGAATCCAGTTTCAATTTTTCTGCTTATTAATATCCAGCACAATTTATTGAATAGGGCATCCTTTCCTCATAGCTTATTTTTGTTGACTTTGTGAAACATTAGGTGGTTGTAGGTGTGTGGAATTCTTTCTGAGCCCTCTATTCTGTTTCATTGGCCTATGTGTCTGTTTTTGTACCAGTCCTATGCTGTTTCCATTACTGTAGCCTAGTCGTATAGTTTGAAGTTGGGTAGTGTGATGTCTCTGGCTTTGTTCTTTTTGCATAGGATTGCTTTAGTTATTCAGGCTCTTTTTTGGTTTCATATGACTTTTACAATAGTTTCTTCTAGCCCTATGAAAAATGACACTTGTAGTTTCACAGATAAAGCACTGAGTTTATAAATTGCTTTGGGCAGTATGGCCTTTTTAACAATATTGATTTTTCCCATTCATGAACATAAAAATGTTTGCAAACTATGAATCTGGCAAAGGTCTAGTATCCAGAATCTATAAGGAACTTAAACAAATCAACAAGTAAAAAACAAATAACCCTATTTAAAGAATAGGTGATGGACATAAACTTCTCAAAAGAGGACATACATGTGGCTAAGAAGCATATGAAAAAATTCTCAGCATCACTAATCAGTAGAGAAATGCAAATCAAAAACACAATGAGATACTACCTCACACCAGTCAGAATGGCTAATATTAAAAATAAGAGATATTGGCAAGATTGCAGAGAAAAAGGAATGCTTCTACATTGTTAGTGGAAATGTAAATTAGTTTAGATACTGTGGAAAGTGGTTTAGACATTTCTCAGAGAATTTAAAATGGAACTATCATTCGACTCAGCAGTTCCATTACTGAGTATATACCCAAAAGAATATAAATCATTCTACACTAAAAACACATGCATTCATATGTTCAACACAGCACTAGTCACAATAGCAAAGAAGTGTAATCAACCTAGATGCCCATCAATGGTGGACTGAATGAAGAAAATGTGAAATGTATATATGATGAAATACTACACAATCATAAAAAGAAATAAAATCATGTCTTGGCAGCAACATGGATGCAGCTGGAGGCCACTAACCTAGACAAGTTAACTCAAGAACAGAAAACCACATACCATGTGTTCTCACTTATAAGTGGGAGCTAAACATTGAATACATGTGGATAAAAAGAGGGGGAAAATAGACACTGGGGTCTATTTGAGGGTGGAGGGCGGGAGGTGGAAAAGGGTTAAAAAGCTACTCATTTGATACTACACTCACTACCTGGGTGAGGAAATCATTTGTACAACAAATTCCAATGACACACAATTTACCCATGTAACAAACCTGCACATGTACCTCCTGAACCTAAAAGTTGAAAAAGAAACTAAATTAATAAAATAAAAAATAAAAACAAACAAAAGGTAACATAATCTATATTTGCAAGATTCTCATCCAAAAATATTACAAATAAAAGAAACAAACTGACCTTTCAAAACAACAACATTTTGATTTTGAAGCAGACATTCTTATGAATGGCAATTTACTAAGGTGAAACAACAAAGTAATTTGGCCTTGAAAATAAAATAAAATAATTTTAATAATTAAGTGCATACTTAATATACCATGAATCAGAATTTTTTTATTTTATAAACTTGGCAAAGATAAAGCATTAATCATGTGAGTGTAGGAATAAGAAAGAGGTCATCATACTCTTATCATAAGTATTATGGAGCGGTGGAATACCACTACTCTAAACTAAAAAGATCTGGACTTCATTTCCAGATTCAGCATTAACTAGTCTGTGACCATATTGAAGCTATCTTATTTTTTCAGGGATACCGACCGTATAATACCTATGATCCTTTCCTACTCAACAATTCTATTTATAAATATTCATAAAAAGCTATAATATTTTGATCAACTTAATGAAGTTGATATGGTTTGGCTGTGTCCCCAATCAAATCTCATCTTGAATTGTAGTCCCAGAATCCCCATGTGTCATGGGAAGGACACAGTGGGAGGTAATTGAATCATGGATATAGTTTCCCCCATGCTCTTCTCATGATTGTGAGGTCTCATAAGATCTGATGGTTTTCTAAGCTTCTGGTGTTTCCCCTGCTTGCACTTATCTCTCCTGCCACCATGTGAAGAAGGATGTGTTTGCTTCTCCTTCTGCCATGATTGTATGTTTTCTGATGCCTCTCCAGCCCTGCATATCTGTGAGTCAATTAAACCTCTTTCCTTTATAAATTATCCAGTCTCGAGTATTTCTTCATAGCAGCATAAGAATGGACTAATACAAAAGTATTTTATATGATTCATATAGTTTAATGGTGATAATTCCTGTGATAAAAATACCCTACACTAATATTACCCTTCAAAATACGTTTTCAACCATGACCTTCCTTGAACCTAACCATAACCCTGGACCATAGGTATAATGGGGAATTTTCAGATAGTGTAAGTGAAACTCAAAGTTGGAGAGTGACTTATCAAAGGCCCCACAGCAATGTATAAACACAGCGGAAATTGTACATAAATCCTAGGTTGGGTTTCGGTTCACAACGGTGCTCATTTGAAGTACAAAGATGTGGAGTGACATTCAGCTTAGTGTTATGCGGTGGTTGTTAGTAGCTAAGAAGACACAAAAATATAATCTAAAAACGTTTAGATTAAGAATTTAGAATTTTTAAGAGTCCTGGGAATGAGTAAGCAGTGATCAATAAGAAATCATAGGAGTAGCATGTGGCCGTCTATGTGCCCTCGGTTGATGCGCCACGTACGGAAAAATGAGGATAGGCCACTGGCTCTGGATTATTAAAAATGCATGGCCAGGCATGGTGGCTCACTCCTGTAATCTCAGCACTGTGGGATTCAGAGGTGGGCAGATCATGAGGTCAGGAGATCAAGACCATTCTGGCCAACACGGTGAAACCCCATCTCTACTAAAAATATGAAAATTAGCTGGGTCTGGTGGCGAGTGCCTGTAATCCCAGCTACTTGGGAGGCTGAGGCAGGAGAAATGCTTGCACCCAGGAAGCAGAGATGGCAATGAGCCAAGATCATACCATTGCACTCCAGCCTGGTGACAGAGTGAGACTCTGTCACACACACACACACACACACAATGCATGTGGATTTACTTTGCTTAAGAAATATACTGTAAGTTATGATGCACTGCACTTCCAGAATTAATTAGACTGCAGCATGGCAAATGAGTTTTCATTTGCAGTTAAAAAAAAAAAAAAAAGGCTGATTTACAGTAATGACAGCAGTATGTGTCCAGGAGGCAGAGTGAATGATTGTTTAAATAGAAATCCTGGATAGTAAGATTATTCTAACTCCTGGATACACAGACAAGGAGCAGCATGCCAGGTGCTAAGGATGGCCCTGTGGTTTGGTGGACGCCATTATGACTGCAAAGGAAGTAGCTCCTGCTGCTGAATAGAGACATTATGTGGGACCTTGAATAAACCTATTCAGATGGCCTGATCTCATGCCTTTAGGGTATTCCCAGAGATCCACATATTTGGGCTCAATATTATACAACTTCAGGGGAGCAACAAATAGTGTCTATGAGATAACAGGAGGCCAAACAAACACTCTCACAATCCATTCTATATTATCCACTCTGCTTCCAATTCTGAATACACTTTCTTACACTTCACCTCTTTCCAAAAGAGGCACCATCAATTTTCATTTTCAGTTAGTATGTGCTGCTATAATATGAAGTAATTTAATGGAAGTCTGTGGTAGACTGAAGAATGGCCCACAAGGATTTTTCTCCAGAGATACCATAATCCCTGAAACCTGACAATGTTACTTTACATGGCAAAGTGACTTTGCCAATGTGAAAGCTCTTGAGATGGGAAGATTATCCTGGATTAACCAGATGGACCATAAATGCAACAACAAGTGTTCTTATGAGGCCCAGGAAGATTTGACAGAGAAGAAAGCAGTGTAACTACTGAGGCAAGATGCTGTGCTGCTGGCTTGGAAGATTGAGAAAGGTGTCATGAGCCAAATGATGCAAGGAATGCCTGCTGCTCTAGAAGCTGGAAAAGGCAAGAAAACCAGCTCTATCTGAGAGTCTCCGGAGGAAGCCCAGCTCTGTTGGCATATTGGTTTTGGCCCAGTGTAACTGATTTCAGAACTCAAGACTGTAAATAATAACTTTGTGCTATTTTAAATCACCACCTTTTGGTAATTTGTTAAAGTAGCAATAAAGATTTAATAGGTGCAAAGTCTGAATAATTAGAAAAGTTAATCTGTTAGGAAGCTATACACACACACACACACACACACACACACAAAACACATAAACATATTTATACATATACAGGTGTGTATATGTATATCTAACATACCTTAATATTAAACAGATAATGTTTTGGATTTCTGACTCTCTGCAGGTCACTCTAATCATTCTTAACCTCCATTGGGCTCAGTGAATCTTGTATTCATGTTAGTCACCTAATTTGTGATGATCAATCCATTCTAGATATGAACATTCTAAGTATTTTTCAAGAATCACCTCCTAAAGGTCTCTTTTCAATAATAACATTAAATAACATTGCAAGTTTTGGGCCATCCATCCTTGAGGGCAGAAACCGTGCTTCGATTTTGATTTGTTTCCCCTGGAAGGTGTACTGCAGACTGTAATACATGGAAGTGTTTAAGAAATATTGGCTGAATCACTCAACAATTTATTGATTGATTCACCATTCTGAATAACCATTGAGTCAAACTAACCATGACATGGCTAAAATAATAAGTTGATTTTTCATTTGCAGCGAAAAACAAGACACTGTTTAAGCAGTTTGAGAGCAGACAAAAAAAAGTAATTAGTGCCAGAAAGAAAGAAAAAGGCCTACAAATCTACATAAAATTATTTAAATTACATGTTGTAAATTTAAAACCTTTTTAGGGGAATGGCCCTGAGTGGGTAATTTTGAAAAGCTACTGTTGTCAAAAACTAAATGCTAAACTCACTGTGAGATAACAGTGATCATTGGTGACAGAGAACCATTCAGTAACAGCTCTTTTAGAAAAACCAGTTATGTTAGGAGAGTAAATTGAATGTGAACAGCAGTCTCAATCAACACTAGCTTAGGAAAAAATAATAATATGAAGAATATAACAACAATCTCATTTTAAAAGGATCAATTCTCTTGGAATTAGGAGAAATTACTATGACAAAATGTGACTAAAACCAACTTACACAATGAATAAAATGAGTCATATTTCTACTTGGTGTTACTCTGTTGTATAGTTATATGACCATTGCCAGCAGACTAAAATCCAATCTTTAGTTTGATGCCAAGAATAAAGTTTTCCATTGTTTGTTAAGCTAACAAGCCCTACTTTAAGGAAGCTTTTCTATCATACAAATTACTTAAAATTTTACACAATTATGTAGAACTGTTAAGTAAAGAAACTCATTTAATATACTGTAAGCTATTTAGCCTAAAGGAATTTGCCAGCCTTGATGATTTAAGAACTGTTCTCACTGAGGAAAATATGAAACACAAAGTTTCTATTTCAATTGAGTAGAATTTATTTAGAAAATGAACCACATTTTGACAGATGAGAACAAACAATTGTCAGGCCTTTTCATATGAGGGCATCTTTTTCCAACAAGCCTGGCCTTGCTGCTTTAAAAATCTTTTTCTTGGGCTGGGCATGGTGGCTCATGCCTGTAATCCCAGCACTTTGGGAGGCCCAGGCGGTTGGATCACGAGATCAAGAGACGGAGACATCCTGGCCAACATGGTGAAACCCCGTCTCTACTAAAAATAGAAAATTAGCTGGGCGTGGTGGCATGCACCTGTAGTCCCAGCTACTTGGGAGGCTGAGGCAGAAGAATCACTTGAACCTGGCAGGTCGAGGTTGCAGTGAGCCGTGATCACGCCACTGCACTCCATCCTGGCTACAGAGTGAGACTCTGTCTTAAAAAAAAAAAAAAAAAATTCTTCTTCCTGGCTTGTTGAGTATTAACCCAAGCCTGGAGAACAAAAGAAAAAGAAAGCTCAAAAATTCATGAGATTTTTAAAAAATCAACCACTAACTCCTCTCACCTCGCTTTGTTGCTGCTTACGCTGTATTGACTTCTAATTTGTTTCTCTCTGAACTTCTCTGGTGCTTTGAGTTTGTAGTTCTAGTTGATGGATAACTCAAGCTCACAGTTCCCCTCCTTGTTTTGCCTCTACTTCTCCCTTTCGGCAAAGCATGTTTACTCCTAGCTCATATGATAGCTCTTTAGACAATTCATTTGACTCTTAACTACAGTATAAGCATTTTGGTGGGATCAAAATTTATAAACTATGCATGAGATTACAAAAATATAATTTCTAATTAAGTTCTATATCTAAACTCATCCATCTCTTTCAACTCCACTCTCATCTTAATTAAAGTTATCTCCAGTTTAAAATTTACAGTTTGCTTTCATTTTGATAATTATTTGACCTTTCAGGATTTCCCTCATCCTCTTAAGACCTTTCCATTCTTCTCCCTCTTCTAAGAATAGGGCCATCCTCTGACAAGGAGAAACTTCTACAGCTCAGAGGTTAGAGGAAGATTTGTACCGTTGACTCTCGGAGGATCACACTAAAGAAACACTGGACTCTCCTTGAGGCTCTTGTGTGCACTTGGTGTCCTCTGAGCCACCTCATCCATGTTACCCTTAACTGATATCACTGAGATACGGCTGGCTCCACCAGGTCTTTGTGTATGATAATATATAGGCTGTTGCTAAAGTCCATGACCAGTCTTTCATTTCCAATTTAATAATTGCCTCAACTTTAGCTAGCTATAGTCTTATGTATACTAAGTTACTAAATATGGACATTTTAGAAGTATAAATTCTCCCCTGGCTATGCCTGAGAAGCTGAGAATCAGGTATGACGTCCTTGAATCTTCCCAAATTATCAGCAATTTTCATCTTTTCTTTTTTTTTTCTTTTTTTTGGAGACAGAGTATCACTTTATCACCCAGGCTGCAGTGCCATGGCCTGAACACAGCTCACTGCAACCCCAGCCTTCCCAGTTGCAAGCAATCCTCCTTCCTCAGTAGCTGGGACTACAAGGTTGTGCCACCACATACCACACCCAGCTAATTTTTATATTTTTGTAGAGACAGTCTCACTATATTGCCCAGGTTGGTCAACTCCAGACCTCAAGTGATCCACCCACCTTGGCCTCCCAAAGTGCTGAGTTTACAGGCGTGGGCTACTGTACCTAGTCTCCCTCTGGCCTCCTGTACATCACTTCCTCTCTCTTCTGGCATCTCCTCCCACAAGAGGAAAGATTGTCCTTCCCCTGTATGAAATAACCTCCACTTATCTATCATTAATTCATTTTTTCTTCCTATGTATTGGCTACAATATGCTAAAACCTCTAATAGGTACTCTTGATCTATAAAGGCTCAATATTGAATTCCCAGGAAATAAATGCCTGACTCTAAAATTATTGTTTTATTAGGAAATCTAAGATGTCTTGTTGGAAATTTATATATGAGCAATGGCATATTTTACCTCGTGATATCTATTCTCCCTTTCCCTACAGCACTAAGTCTAGTGGAAAGGTTGCAAAGGGAAAGTGATAATTCAGCAATATCGCTTAAAATGCCTTTAACTAGATAAGTTCATCTTGATTTTTATCCATCTTATACATTTCTATCTTTGTATGTAAAAAAATGTGTTGTGGTACCATTTTTATTCTTAATAATTTTCATCAGCCATCCAAGAAGAGTAGTCACTGGAGGTTTCTTTGTTTTCTGAGTGTCTCACATAAAAAAGAGGTTGCAGTGAAATCTAGAGATTAGGTTATAAAAGGAAGGACAGAAAAATAGGAGATTAAAGGCTACTGGTGTGGAAATGTGGGTAACTGGCAAGAAGAGCTATGCAAATGGTGATTCATCAGGGTCTATGTTGCAGGGCATGGCAAGCAAAGTGCTCTTCCATTTCTCCTATCAACTGCTCAATAAAATCCATGTATTTCACTTACGCATCGGATGGGAATGAATTCTACCAGGGCAATGTGAAGACTTGCCGAGTCTATCAATTTCTGGGTGTCACTGGTTGTTCAGCCAGAACACAGATAACATCTATTACAAATAATTTCTGTCCTGAAAAATCTAGGAATATTATTATACTTCTTACATGTCTTAAATGCATACCAGGTCTGGGAATCTATTAGGTAATTAAAAATGCTGAGTGAGATAAGTTGATTAGATTAGTTTTTGAAGTCACTTTTTAAACTATGTATACTTTGTTGAAATAAAATATTAAAAGCTCAGCCATATAAGAGGAGCTGTGAGGGTGTGGAACTTTAGTATCTCTATGTTGTCCCATTATTCAGAGTAGAAAAGGATCAGAATGAAAAGAAAATTTTATCCTTAAAACCATGATGCTTTTACTTCCATTGCAGAAATTGAGAAAAATTAGCTATAGCAGATACCACACACAAAGTAAAAAATCCCTGGTCTAGATCTGACTTACCTCCTCTCCTAACCTCTTCAGAAGCCATTTATTCTAAATCCCTATGGTCAATGCCAGACTCTCTCTGAATTTTAGCAAATTCTTTGCATAAAAGACAGAGTATTAAATATTTCTTTTTGGTTGAGCACCTCACTGAATAAGTCTTTAACCACCTAAGTGCACAATTTTCCAATTACCTTTTCAAAAATGATGTGCAGAAGTAATCCAACTAGAAGGTGAAATCTTAGCTCTTTCATTGACATAAAATTGACTGCTTCCTTTGTTCCCCGTGATATTTTTCTTTTTTTAAAAAAGGCTAATCAATTTAAGTGGTGAATTGACAGACTAGAGACAAGCATGCCAATAGATATTTATTTGCTAAAAGTTGATACAAAGTAGATATAAAGAAAAAGCAAATTTTCCTGTGGGAGACATTAAAGTGTCTGCAGCAAATTGGTACCTACACCCAGGTGTTCCTAGTTCCCTCTACTGAGTCAAATCACATTACCTAGAATGTAGAAATATAGACCCTGTTACATAGGGTTGAATCCCTTTCAGGGCACATCAGTAATTTACTCTTGATTTCTGCTTCATTCTAAGCTCCTAGCATGGGTTGACCAAAGTTACAAAAGTAAGACCAACTTATTACACCTCACATTGACAACATTCCAATAAATATTGCCAATAGTGAAGCAAATAATTAGATCTCTGGATAGCTGAACAAAGTATAAGGTCAGCACAGGAACAGTGCAGTCATGGAGAATATGATTCAAATTCTTTTGTTTAGGTACTGTTTATATGAAAAATTACTTGAAATAAGTGACATGCTCTGTTCCTTTTTTGACACACACACCAAAAGCTAACTATTTGAAAAATATAATGGATGATATTGAATAAGACAAACTTTATTAGAAATAAATGCAAAGTTGTATCCTTAAGTTAAAAGACAAACCAATAAAGGAAACAAATTAGAAACTATTAGGTTAGTGCAAACATAATTACAGATTTTGCAGTAGTTCACCTGAAGTTCATATGAAGAAGACTTGGGAGTTTCAATTCAAAAGATGTTTTATGTAATTCAGTGGCTGTTTAAAAGGGTAAAGTTGGTTAAAGCATTTTGCTAGAATTACAGTACTCAGAAGAGCATTCCCAGAAGTCTGTACTGTCGTTCAGGCCCCAACCAAGATGCTATGTTCACATCTGGTTGCTGAATTAAGAAAGATACCTACCTTCCAGAAAATTAATCCAGAGGGTGGTAGGAGCATGTATTCTAGAGAAGGTAAGACTTAATGCAACTGTGGAGTTGTCTTCAAATAATAGTAAAAATAGCCAACATTTGTTGAATGCTAACTCTGTGCCAGGCACCACGCTAAGCACTATTTATGCATACCATCTTATTTACCAATAGCATTAACAGCCTCCTTTTTCCACTAATAGTGGCAGCCACAATGCTAGAACCTGATAACTAATATTAATCTGCAATTTTTAAAAGAGAAAATTGAAGAGACATAAGTAACTTTCTTAGGGTGCGAAGGACCATCATGACACCATGAGAAAGATTAAAGATGCTCTACTTAGCTCAAAAGAATAAAACAAAGGCTAAGTTTAGAAACTACAGGGAAGCAGAATGTAGGTCTATTAAAGGAAAATGACTTTAAGATTCAGATCTGTCTAAAGCATAGTGTGCTGTCTCTGTGAGGTTGTTTAAGAGCAGTTGAATGGCCGTTAAAAGATGTGTTGAAGAGAATGTCTGATTCTGTTATAGATTCAACAGTTCTCTAATCTGCCCACATGGTAGTTTTCTGAGTCTAAAAGAATCACCAGCATTTTGATGTAATATGAATCAATCTATTGCACAAAACGTGGGTTTTGGCTTCAATACAATAGGTTTCCTTATACCTTTTTTTCTAAGTTTAGTAAAAAGAGAGGAAGAAATGTGAATATTCTATATACTGGGTTATGCTGCAAAAGACCTTGTATCCAATGACCAAATAGGACACAAACCATAACCTCTTTCTAACAATGTTTAATCCTAGCCTACCATGAGAACACAATGCTTGAAGAACATTTTGCACTCATAACTCCTGCTGTAATGTATAGTGCCCTGACTCAATAAAATAGAATGACACACATTTCTAGCATTGTGTTAGCTTGAAAAGGTAGTTAACAGGTTCCAGACCTGGGGCCAATTTGTTTCCATAGTGCAATAAAAGCTTTCAAGGGTCAAACACATCACACACACACACACACACACAGACACACACATGAGCACGTGCATGCACATACACATACAGAAATGCACGCATTGTCTGCATTTAAACAATTGCCATTTCTCTCAGAACTTTGGTTGCCCCAGTCCTGTTATGAAATGTGATTCATTTTATTAACAATGTTTTTAGCACAACAGCCTCTAGCTGCCACAGGCCAATATATTTTAATAGGATGTTCCAATTTTATCTAAGATAAGTGCTTCTAAGCAAAGCTAGACTCTTTCTTTCTGGTCAATTACCTATAAGAAGTTAAATAAAAGACTCCTTATTTTCTGGCTGAAAGTGAACGGTGGATAAGATTTTCAGGAAGCCCATCAAACTCTCAGTTTCAACTAAAGTAACTTTTTCAAGACACAAGAGGCCACCTCATGAAAGGAAAATTGCATTGGACCTTCATGGCTAAATGGAATAGAAAGAAGACCAATAGGTAGAGCTACAGGTAAAAGAGCAAGTGAGGTAGCTGGCCAGAGAACCAGTGCATCGGTACTCCCCTGGCATTGTTCTGGATCTTCCATGGCCTGATGCCCAGCAGAGCACAGTGGGTGTGGGCCCATCTATGACCTACCCCTCTTTTATATAAATTAAGTCAAGGACGTGACACCACCAGGGTATAATGTAACCATACAGCAAGGAGGATAATGAGGAAGTGAAATCCCTTCCTATCTGCAGCCTCACTTCTCTTTCATCTTTCAGCTTCTCTTCTCTCACTTTTAAAATTCTGCCTTCTTCCTCCCTTAGTTCCAGAACGTGCAATATCAGGGTTTATGTCCGTGGAGAAAGATTGGAAACATTTGTTATTTCTCGTTTTTGCAAAAAAATATATATATATATTTCTTGCTAAGAATTATATATAGCATTAGTTTAGGTAATGAGGTTACAAAAATTAACAAAATTAAAGAGCATCAAAAGCTCAGAGTATAAGTGAAATAAAGTTGCAAATGGAAATTATAAAACAATTCAAAAAGTGTAATGCTAGTGATAATTTGGAATACAGAAGAAATAAGAATACCTTAACCTCGTTAGGGAAGAAGTTTAGGGAAGAACCCTTAAAGCTCTTCATAAGGATTGAATCTTATTTTAAAAACGTATGTTTATCATTTTCACTTTAAATAGGTTGTGAGTATGTGGGAAAAAATCCCAAAGGGTACAAATCAGAAGAGCTTAAAATTTAATCTTCATTCTACTTTTGACTTACACCTACCCAATTTCCCGTCCAGGAGTTAACTAGATTTTGTATGTCCTTCCAGATACATTCCATGCCTATTTTTAAAAAAGAAAATAAAATCCATAATGAGATATCATCTCACATCAGTCATCAGTCAGAATGGCCATTTTAAAAAGTGAAATACAAAATAAGTTGATGAGTTTGTGGAGAAAATGGAATGCATTATATACACTGTTAGTGGAAATGTAAATTAGTCCATCCACTGTGGAAAGCAGTTTGGAGAGTTCTCAAAGAACTTAGAACTACCCTTCTACCTAGCTATCCATTTACTGGGTATGTATTCAAAGGAAAATAAATTGTTCTATCAAAAAGCATTATGCACTAGTATGTTCATTACAGCACTATTCACAATAGAATAAACATGAAATCAACCTAGATGCCCATCCACAGTGGACTTGCTAAAGCAAATGTGGTACATATATACCATGGAATGGTTCACACTACAAAAAAGAAGGAACTCATTTCAATTACCACAACAATAGATGCAGCTAGAGGATATTATCCTAAGCAAGTTAGCATAGAAACAGAAAACCAAATGGTGCATCTTCTTACTTATAAATGGGAGCTAAATATTGGGTGCATACAGATTCAAAGATGAGAAAAATAGACACTGAGTAATACTAGAAGGGGAGAGAAGGAGGAGGCAAGGGTTGAAAAGTATTGGATATGTACACCACCAGGACGATGGGATGTACATATACCAAACATCAGCAACACACAATTTACCCATGTAACAAAACTGCACTTGTACTTCCTGAACAAAAATAAAAGTCCACACATGTAATTTTTAATTGTCTAGAAGTCACAAGAAAGAGTAAAAAGAAACAAGTTAAATCAATTTTAATAATGTATTTTGATAATTTAACTCAGTTATTATAAAGTGCTCACACTACCTGTAAAGTGGCATAGTGTCTTCTGAAAGGGGGGGCTCCAGGTAGCTGTAAATGCATATGGCAAACTCAAGGGAAAACCCTAACAAAAGTGTGAAAAAAGTATATTTGATATGCTAAAAAAGGAGAGAAAGTAGAATCACATAAAATGCTCAATTAAAACTGCAAACATAAGGCAGAAAAAGAGCAGAAGATAAAAGAACAAAGAACAAAGACCACAAAGACAAAATATATAAAATATTTATATAAATAATCACTTTGAACATTAATGGTGTGAATACATCAATTAAAAGACATAAATTATCAGCATTAACTAAAAAATTAAGATTCAACTACATATTGTCTAGAAGAAACACACTTTAAATATAAAGACACATGTAGATTAAACATAAATGAATGGAGAAAGATATCTCATGTCAACAGTAGTCAAAGAACATGGGAGCAAGCTGTATAAATTTCAGAGAGAGCAGACTGCAAAAAAGGAAAGTTATCAAAAATAAAGGATGGTATTACATAATAAGAAAGAAATCAATTCTCCAAGAAAACATAACAATCTTTAACATGTATGCATCTAATAAGTAGGGGTCAAAATATGGGAAGCAAAAACTGAGGAACTGAAAGAAGAAATAGAATGAATCTAGTATTTTAGTTGGAAACATCAACATCCTTCTATCAGAAATGAATACAACCGTCAGGCAGAAAATCTGTAAAGACATAGTTGAATTCAACAACGCCATCAATCAACTGGGATAAAATTGAGATCTGTAGACTATTTCATATAATGACAGCTGAATTCAAATTCTTCTCAAGCTTACATGGAACACTGACAAAGACAGGTCACATTCTGGGTCATAAGCACCCTTTCATAAACTTAAAAGAATATAGTGTCTACTCTCAGACCACTATGGAATTAAACTAGAAAAATAACTGGAAAAAATTCCGTAGTGGAATTAAACAGAAAAATAACTGGAAAATTCTTCCAAAGACATGGAAATTAAGCAACATATGTATAAATAACACATGGGTCAAAGAACTCTCAAGAGAACTTTAAAAATAGTCTGAATGAAGTAAAAAGGAAAACATAGGTTATTGAGATTTCTGTAATGCAGCAAAAGCAATGCTCAGAAGTAAATTTGAAAGAAATAACTCCTTAAAAAGAATAGAATTAAATACATATATTAGAAAAGAAGAAAGTGCTAAAATTAATAATCCACACTCCCATTTTAGAAAATAAGTGTAAAAAGCAAATTAAATACAGAGTAAGCAGAAGAAAAGAAATAAATATTAGAGCAGAAATCAATGAAATTAGAAACAGGAACTCAATAGAGGAAAACAATAAAATAAAAAATTGATTGTGTAAAATGATAGATAAAATCAATGAGCATCTAATCAGCCTAATGAAAATAAAAAGAGTGAAGACACAAATTACTAACACCAGAAATAAAGAAGTGAACATCACTACAGAGCCCATGCACATTAAAAGGATAATCAAGTGTCTTACTCCATTCAGATTGCAGTAACAAAATACTGTTAACTGGGTGGCTTATAAACAATAGAAATTTCTCTCTCAAAGTTTTGGAGGCTGGGAAGTACAAGATCAAGGCATTAGCAGATTTGATGTCTAGTAAGGGTGGCCCAACTTCCTGATTAACTGGAATGGGTGAATGAGCTTCTTTAGATTGTTTTTTTATGACAGCAAAAATCCCATTAATGAGGGCTCTGTCATCATAACCTAATCACTTCACAAAGGCCTTACCTCCTAATACTGCTACCTTGCACATTTGGATATTAATATATGAATTTAGAGGAGGCACAAACATTTAGACCCTAGTATCGGAAACACTATGAGTAAATCTATGTTCACAGATTTAAAAATCTAGATGAAATGGATCAATTCCTTAAAAGTCACAATCTGCTAAAACTTACACAGGAGTCAAAAACTATCTGAATATGTCTATATCTACTAAAGAAAACACGAGGCCCAGATGGGTTCGCTTGTAAATTCTACCAAACACTTAAGGAAGAAATTATACTAATTCTCTGCCATCTCTTTTAGAAGATAGAAAAAGACGAAATACTTTTTTAACTCATTCCATGAAGCCAAATACCAAAACCAGACAAAGACATTACAATAACAGAGAACGATAGATCAACATCTCTAATACACAATAGATATAGAAAATGCTCAACAAAATATTAGCAAATCAAATTCATCAATGTATAGAATGAGACCAAAACAGTGGCACTGATCCCAGATGTAATCCATCACAACAGGCTAAAGAAAAAAAAATTGCATACTAATGCTAATAAAGAAAAGTAATTGGGTTTGCCTTTTTCTTTTCCAAATTGGCAGATTAGAGACTTTAAGTGTGCCTTAGCCACTTGGAAATAACAAGTGGCTAAACCCTGTGAGCTTTAATTCAAGGAGGAAAATGAGAGTGTACTGGAATCAAGAAGCACATCTCATAATCCTGGGGAGAAGAATGCTGGCAAACAGACCCTGTGATGCTGACTTGCTGATAAAACTAAGTGAAGCTCCAGTACCTGAGAGAGGCAGAAGGCCGGGACCTGAGCGATCCAGGCCAAGGGAGAGCACTTGATTTCTCCCAAGCTCTGGAGCTAACTTGAGGAGACACTTAGAAATTCTCTGAGGAAAAGACACTGGGAAAGCTGCTGACATTTTTGCAGACCCAGTACCAAAAGCAGGACATCATTTTTAATCTGGGCATATACAAATTCAGCCATCCTTCAGCAACCTGTCTGCAGGGCCCCTCGGGCATTTTAGTATCAGACCAGAGATTAAAGCACCTGCTCTGGAGGGAGATAAGGGCCTCCACAGCCAGAACTGTGGAAAGCACTCTAGTAGTAGGTGCTATAATTGTGTACTCCCCAAGAGGAGAGCTGCTACAGCTACAGTTTCTCTTGGACAGTGAGATTTGCAGCCGGGACTACCTTGGCAACCTATAATCAGTCTATGTGTGCCTCTGCTGTTGGCCCCAGCCTGCTCTCCTGAGATTGTGGTACAGCAGGGCCCTCTCTGCTCTGCCCCCAGGCAGAAGTCCAGGTGCTTGGAACACTTCCTTGCCTGGACCAGCAGCCTGAGCTGTCCCACCCTTCATGGATGTAGATCACAGTGCAGTGGGGGCCTCTCTTCTGCATACGCAGGCAGATGTCCAGGCATCTGGAGCACCTTCTCACCTGGATTAGGAGTTTAGGCCATCTCCTATCCCTGTGCAGAAAACTTGTGGTTGAGAGGGTTTCCTGGCTCCACACCTAGGCCTGGACACTTTCAGGACACAAAATCAATGTACAAAAATCAGTAGCATATCTATGCATCAAGAACATTCAAGCTGAGAGCCAAATTGTGTATCTTTGTACTAATGCACATATATATCATTACTGCAATTTATAATAATTCTAGTCTCCTTATAGGACATGCCACTCTTTTCTACATTTTTAAAGGTTATCTTGGTTGTTCTTTTCTTTTTACTCTAATATGTGGTTTCTGTATCCTGTGCTAGAAAAAAGAAAATGTTGCTTGAATATTTACTAGAATTTTAAAATTAAATTAATAGATTAACTTGGTTAAAGAAAAAGAAAGCAACTCCATTTATGATAGAGACACACACACACACACACACACACACACACCTTGGAAAATATCTAAGCAAAGAAGTGAAGAGCTCTAAAAAGAGAACTACAAAACACTGTCAAAGGAAATCATAGATGACACAAACAAATGGAAAAACTGGATTTGATGAATCAGTATTGTTAAAAATGGCCATACTGCTCATAGCAATCTACATATTTAACACTATTCTTATCAAACAATCAATGTTATTTTTCATAGAACTAGAAAAAAAAGAAAATGTAGTACATATACACCATGGAATACCATGCAGCCATAAAGAAGAGTGAAAGCATGTTCACTGCAGCAACATGGATGAACCAGGCAGCCATTGTCCTAAGCAAAATACACAATAATACACAAACAGTAAACCAAATACTCCATGTTCTCACTTATAAGTGGGAATTAATCACTGAGTACTCATGGATATAAAGATAGCAGCAATAGACACTGGGAACAACTAGAAGTGGGGAGGGGAAAATGGTTTAAAAGAAACTATTGAATACTACTCTCAGAACCTGGGTGGTGGGATCATACATACCCCAAACCTCAACATCACACAATATACCCATAACAAACCTGCACATGTACCCCCTGAATCTAAAATAAAAGCTGGAAAAAAGTACATGTCTAAATAAACTTCAGAATAATTCAATGAACACTTTGCTGTAGTGCAAAAGAGAAAGAAATTTGACAAAATATAACTCTTCCTCACAGTGAAACTCTCAGTAAACTAGAAATAGAGAGAAACTTCCTCAACTTAGAAAAGAAAATCTATAAAAATTCTACTGCTAACAATATGTTTAATGAGACACCAGAAAATTTTCTAATAAGATCAGGAGGAAGGCAAGGATATCTCCTCTCACCTGCTTTTTAACATTATACTGAAAGTTCTACCTAATGCAATAAGATAAGAAAAGGGAAGATAAATATACCGATTAGGAAGAAAGAAATAAAACTTTGCAGATGACATCGCTGCTTTTGTGGAAAATCTGAAAGAATCAACAGGAAAAACCTACTAGAACTAATAGGTGATTATATCAAGGTTGTACAATGCAAGATTGATATACAGTAGCCAATCAGTTTTCTGTATACCAGTAATAAACAAGTTGGATTTGGAATGAAAAACAATGTGATTTAAATTAGCACTCCGCAAAATAAAACTCTCAGGTATAACTCTTCAAAAATATGAACAAGAACGATATAAGGAAAGCTGCAAAACTCCGATCATAGAAATTAAAGAACTAAATACATGGAGAGATATTGGATAGGAAGATTCAATTTTGTGAAGCTACCAATTTTTTCCATTTTGATCTATAGATTTAATGCATCCCCAATCCAAACTCCAGCAATTATTTTGTGGATACTGACAAAACAAATTCTAAAGTTATATGAACAGGCAAAAGATCCACAATAGCCAACACAATATTGAAGGAAGAAAAACAAAGCAGATGAATTGACACTATCCAAATTTAAGACTTATCCTAAAGCTACAGTAATCAAGACAGTATGATGTTAGTAAAGACAGCTGCTTAAACTTTAGTTTATTTGGAGAATATATACATGGGTATGTGTTTATGCTAATTGCAGATAATGGCCAAACAGCAAGAGATCATCACTCCTTATAACGCAGTCTAACATATAAACTTTGAAGAACTTTCCCATCTCTCACAGAACCTAAAGCTTAAAGTAGACCTCTCTTCTAGTAGTAGTAATTGAGATTCAGCATATTGCTATTAACTGATACAAAGAGACATGAAATAATCTATGAAGAGAACACACATAGAGAAGAGGAATGAGCTGAGGCCAGATCTGTGAGGGGTGCGAAACTGAAAAGAATCATCACAGAGAAAGCAGCTTTCAGAACTATGCAACAGAGCTATGCAGGAGAACAGTAAAAAGGGACTTTTGATGAAATTGAAAGTGATGAACAAGATGAAATGGAGCAGAGGAGGTCCAGTAATATATGAACTAAAAATGCTTCCTGTATTTGGCACTTAGTATCTTTGATGAGAACCTCATAGAATGAGTCCAGAAGTAGGGTTAATAATAGATTCCAGTAATTGGTGAAGAGAATGAGAAATGGAAAATGGATGTAGTGGAAATAGAATGGGAGATTAGAGAGTGTGTCTGGATTGAGCAGGAAGTCAATATAGTTAGAGCAGTTGAAGACATGAGAGACTCAGTCATGGAGCCAAATGCACAGGTGGAAAGGTTTCTACTGAGCAGAAGAAGGAGCACCTCATTCTCTGATTTTAGAGAAGAGCTGTACTTCTGAACTTTGGATTCGTATGAAAGTATGTCTGTATGTATTGGACAGGAAGACCACCCTTAGTAACAACATTTTTGAAATAATTAAAGACAAGATTCTCACTGACCCAAGCAGGCTAGAAGCTAAAGAAAAGGTTTTAGGAGATTGAGAACACTTCAAAAATCATTGTTTATTGTTAAAGAGAATGTTCAGAGAAAGAAAAAGCAAGGGCAAGTGTTAGCAAGCATCCACCTGTTTCTTTAACATAATGAATGGTTTATTTATTTTTTTAAAAAAAATGTGCGTGTGTATGAGTAAGAGAGAGAGAGAGAGAAGCTAAGTGCCCAAAAAGTATTACACATCATGAAAATAAAATAAAATAAAAACAAGTAAAAACCCTCAGGTTGTTTACTATCTTACTATGTTAGAAAAGACATGCATGCAGTCATGAAATGGTAATTACCACAGAAGAGAAACCAGTGAGTGGTTTTGACATTAACTGCAGAAGAACTTGGAATGTAATACAAGCTTTTATGTGGCAATGAAATCTGACTCCATGTGACTTAGGGTATTACAATGCAAATAACGTTCAGTAGACACTGAAGCAGGAAGAGGGTGTGAGGTAGAAGGCACATCAGGAGCAAAGCTACAGAAATTGAAAAGGTATATGGCCAACCCACAAAGTCATACTTAAAACCACTTGACCCTAAAATACGAGCTGTAATCATTTCTAATTGATATGTTGGGTAGCATATAATATGTTAACTTATGTTCTTAGTGAATTGGCACACTGATCAATACTCTAATTATAAATGAGTGGTAAATCAGGCACTGATATATGCAATCAGGAGAGAAAATCAGTTCCAGGCTACCTCATGCCATCTCTCTGCTTCACTAAGCTAATGCCTCACATCCAAGCTGTAGTTTTAAGGACTATTTGCAGACAACCAATCAGCTATTCCTAAGAAACAGTGTCTTTGGATCAGCCATCAGATGGAAATGAAGGAAATTTAGAGGATTACCCAAGATGTGGGACTTTGAGTACATCAATAGATTTGCATTTTTATCTCAGTTTTGCTATGCTCATGGTATCAGAACTTTGGTTTGCTTTTACTCCCTTTAAACATAAAAACTAAAATTTTCCCTGGTATTTCAAGGTGAATGTTTCTTCCAAATACGATCTAGTTACCAAAGCTTTTATTTGCCTTTCTTAGCATCTCTGTGAATAAGACACTAATATGGTTTGGCTGTGTCTTCACTTAAATCTCATTTTGAACTGTAGTTACCATAATCTCCATGTGTTACGGGAAGAACCAGGCAGATGTAATTGAATCATGGGGCAGTTTCCCCATCCTGTGGTTGTGAAAGTAAGTTAGTTCTCAGGATACCTGATGGTTTTATAAGGGGCTTTTCCCCTTCTTCACTCTACACTTCTTCTTGCTGCTGCCATGTGAACAAGGACATCTTTGCTCCTCCTTCCACAATGATTGTACATTTACTGAGGCCTCTCCTTCCATGCTGAACTGTGAGTCAGTTAAACCTCTTTCCTTTATATATTACCCATTTGCAAATACATCTTTATTAGAAATGCTAGAACAGACTAATACAGACACTATGTGTTTTGATGAGGATTTAGGTTAGGCTGTTTGGCAGACTCTCCTCAGGAGGGTGCTTATTCCTACTTCTCAAGTGAAATATATATATGCATGCAATCTTAGGGCCCCCACATAAAGAATTCTCTATTTGTTCAGAATGGGTTTTCATTAGAAAAATAAATCAGTAAAGCAAGAATAAATTCAAATACTTAAAATTTAAAAATAAATTACTGTTGAAATAAGAAGTATACCTCAGTGTCTTATTTGAGTTCCCCCAGAAGTAGGCACAAATTCAAGAATGCAAGTGTGAGTATCGTATTTTGATTGTGAAGGGAATGCCGGAATGGAAGTGGGGAATTGGGACAGGGAAGGGAAGCACAACAAAGGAAAAGTAAACAATAAAAGGTAAATGAGAAAGCCAACTACCATTATAGAAGACTAGAGATTAAGCCAGCAGGGGAATTGTAGGAGTCATGGTAGGGCACACAACTCAGAATCATTCCACCCAACCAGTGCAGAGCTGGAGATTCCTGTGAGGAGAGAAAGTGTTCAAATAAAAATCACAGGTGCTAGCAGTTGAAAGTTGATTGGTGTGCATTCAAAAGATAGGGCTAGAGGATCCTGGTGGGAAATTGATAGTGCCTGCCCCCCAAAGACTGAATGCTTTTGTGATGTTCTACATGCCATAGTAGGATTATCAGAATTGTTTTTCAAATCAAAACTTCTTAGAATCTAAACATGTGTGTTTACCTTTTTGTAACATCTTTTCTTTTCAACAGAAATATATATGTAGGAACTAAACTGGTTTTACAACAGCACAGGGAATCTCATCAAACTAATTATATGTTACAGTTAGTATTTAAACCTGTTTAATTTTTCTATAAAAAAAGGAATTTACTCTACAACTTTCTCATCATGGTGAAATTTTCTGTCTCTCTTTTGTAGTACATCATCATTTATTAACTCCTACTATATGTAGAATAATCTGGCTGTCAGCACACATACAAAAGAATCTGAAAACATAATTGCTGGCTTGTGCAGTTTCCACCAAAGAATAAAATTCCTGACAAGCATACAAAAAAAGATACAAAACACACACAAAAGATAAAATGTAAATAGATGTAAATAAATCAATTAATTATAACACATATATTGAGTGTCCTTCTGATAAATCTCACATTAAATGCTAAGGGACTAAGCCAAAGCCTTTCCCTGCCTCCTCCAATTCACAATATACTTGGAAGAAATAATAAAGATTAAACAGTAGAGAATTCTACAGGGGAGTTCTTACAAAATTCATCTACTGGGCAGCCATAAACTGGTGATTGCAGAACAGGTAAACATGGATGTTGGCTCCGAAGAAAATGCTTTATGGAAGAGAAATGGAATGGACATTCCCAGTTAGTGTTATCAGAACAGAGAAACACATTGTGAAAAATGAGTATATGAATTTGTTCTTCTTTTCCTCAAATTGACTGATTTTTTTTTAACTCATTGAGCCAACACTCCTGTAACAAAGACCAAAGACTTCTTTTAGGCGTTAGCCACAATTCCACATTATTATAGATAAATACAAAAAAAGATAGTTTGTTGAAAACACCAAAAATAAACATCTCATACCTAAACATGCTAATTTGAATGCACTTTGCAAACATAGTGACAAATATGTCTCCAGAGAATCAACCTGAAAGTATCTTCCAATGGAATTCAAGAATTTTGTTTTGTTCTTATGGCAAAGGGCCAGAGCTACAAAAAAAAAAAAAAAAAAAACACCCAAGAAAGTCTCCATTATACATCTGAGTATGTCATGTGTACTAACTCATAACTACTGAACACCAGCTACGATGGAGCACTGTTTTAACCTCCTTCTTATCCAGATGCTAGCCTCAAAAAATAAAATAAAGAAAGACAGGGAAGAATAAAATCGAGTCAGTGACCAAACTAAACCCCTCAGCCATGGGAAAGCTACTGGAATTATTAATAAGGAGAAAAGCTTAGGAACATTTAGAAATGCATTATTTATTAAGGAACTGTCAGTGGGACTCATAAAAGGCAGGCTGTGAGTGAAAAATACGCTTGTTTGGGTTGAGTATATTACTGCAGACAGGCTTCAGATAAGCTGGAAACAAAGGGGAACATTAATCTGACTCTCAGGAAAGCATTTGTTACGACAGCAACTATTGCAGTGGTTTTAAGCAAATGAATCACAATATGTGGTGAAAGTAAGAAGGAGTAATTAAAGAACAAGGGTTGTACATTGTCTCAACAATGGCGTTGAATTCAGTCATTTCAACTTGAAGCCAGTTGGAGGCAAGATAGCACCCCAGACAACCTGACTTGCCTCTTGGTAAACAGGAAAATGGATGAAACAACCAAATCCATGAGGACTGCAGGGAGAAAGTCCCTTGACTGAGCAATTGAGTAGTGTAGCTTATTCATTAACAAGAAGCATGAGCAGTCTCAATGAGTGGGAGTCTGTCCCCATGCCCACAAATGACTAGATTGTGAACCTGCTAGCCAGGATCCATCATAACAGGGGAGAATTGTGTATCTTGAGCCACAAAGAAAGCTTATAAGTATTTGCTTATTCCACACATAAGCAGAAGAATAAAGGTAAAGTAATATGGAATAGTGCAACAAGCTCAGACGTTAGTACAAGAAACTCTAGATCTGAATCTGGGTTCTGCTACTTATTAGCCATGTAACTTAGACTTATGGTTTGTACTCGAAATTTTTATCTACTTTTCTGCCTCCTCACTACCTCCCCCTCTAACTCCACTCTTCAGTCATCAGCAGTTCTCATCTAGATTATTGCAATAGTCTCCTAACTAGTCTATTCCTTTCTTAACCTTTCCCTTTTAGAGTCTATTTGTCCACAAAGTAGCCAAAAAGAAACTGGTCATAATTATTTTTCGTGATTTTCCATGTACTCACTTTTCCTCATCTGCATGCATAACAGTACCACTCTAGAAAAGGAGCCAAAGCAGTTGAGTCCGTGCTTGGAAGAGTTTCAGCTGGGAAATTCTTCTCATCCTCTATGAGGTAATGATACTTTTTCACTGAGTTAATTTATGATATCTGGGGGTGGGTGGTGTTTTGATGCTGCAGAATAGTTTGGACTAATCCAAAAATTAGTATCAAAATTGAGGTACCAATGAAACAAAATTCTAAAGCACATGATATTTGCTTAGAAATTAGCATCAATTGATGAGAAAGTAGATACAGAAGATTTTTCTGGGGGAGATTCTTGTTCAATGCAAAACGTTTGCTAAAGCAGGTCACATGATTACTGAGTTTCAGAAGTGAAAAACAGAACAGTAGCTAAGTGTTCACCAACCTCATTTAACCTTATGAGTGCACAAGAACACTGCATTTCCAAACTTCCTTGCATCTAATTAAGATTATATGACAGAACACTTGACAGTGGAATGAGAAAAGAAAGAAAATTTGCATATGGATTTTTCCTGCCTTTCTTCACCAACTATTTAGGCAATAGAGGAATCCACTTTCTAGAACCACAGCTAGAGGATTGCTAGATTTGCAAAGCTTTCTCTGTAAATTCCACTGCCAAATACTCATTTATCTAGTTCAGCTTTGCTAGTCTGGGGCAACACTCTTTTCCCTTCCCATTGCTTGCTTATCTCATTCTCTAAATGGTTAAAATATATGCAAAACTAGAATTCTAAGCATGGGTATTAATCTGGGAAAATCCCATAGCTATCTGTTCACTTGTTGATTTTTAAAAATTTATTTGCTTAACCATATTTGATTCCTAATATATAAACACATGTTCTGTATCCTCAAAATTTACAATTGAGTAGAGTTACATCCTACCATCAGTTAAGAGGAATATCCCTAGATTAAAATATCTACAATCTGCCTCAGTCTTCTAGCCCTATATTTTGTTGTAATTGTATTGTATATCTCCAGTGTCTGAATAGAATAAAGTTAAAGGGAATAAACAGAAATTACCCTGATGCTACAAAAAAGCAGAAAATAGAACAAAATAGTCTAGTTTTCTTAAATTTACACATTCAAGTCTCTGTTATATAGACAAGAAGTTGAGGAGGCAAAAGTATCTTCACAACTGCTTTCGAATCAGCAGGGGAATTTCAATTATTGAGTTAAAAAACAAGCAAGAAGTCAGTTATAATTATCCACCACTCTCCTACCTCTGAAAAATCCTTCAATTGTTTTATAGTCAACAAAATACAGGCAATAGATTAACTTCTGGACCTTGGTCATTTCTTGCTGATAAATGTGTTATTTCTGTTTTTCTTTATTTCTTTTTCTTTTTCTTTTTTTTTTTTTTTGAGATGGAATCTCTCTGTCACCCAGGCTGGAGTGCAGTAGCATCATCTTGGCTCACTGTAACCTTGGCTTCCTTGGTTCAAGTGATTCTCCTGCCTCAGTCTCCCGAGTAGCTGGAAGTACAGGTGCACACCACCAGGCCCAGCTAATTTTTGTATTTTTAGTAGAGACGGGGTTTCACCATGTTGGCCAGGATGGTCTTAATCTCTTGACCTCATGATGCACCTGCCTCGGCCTCTCAAAGTGTTGGGATTACAGGCATGAGCCACCATGCCCAGCCCAATTTCTGTTCTTAATGTAGATGCTATGAAGTTTCTATTCCCATTTCTTTTCTTTGTACATTTTAAATTATCATTCTGATCTATTTATTGACTCCATTAACTTCAACAGAGATGCATGCAGAGACCTCATAGACATAGCTTTTAGCTCTCATGACTCTCTTTATCACCATTCCCACTTATGCCAATTCAAGTTGGCTATTCCCATCTTGACAGTCTGATAGAGACTCCATGGAACTCTATGGGCCAATAACAAAGCCCATCTTTTTTGACTTCCAAATAGATCGCTACTTTTATTATTTCTCTCTGTTATACTGAGAATCTAATTCTATCAGCCAGAATTGAAATCTTAGAAGCATCTTGTAGTACTTTCTTTTATTGAGTACATTTCCAATACAGCATTCTTTCTAAAATATCATACCACTTCCTCTGGAATTTTTCTGAATAGTTTAATCTACAGCAGGAATTATCTTCATTATCTTTATCATTATCATATAACATATTTAATCACCTACATGCCAGAAATTGTACTCAAAACTTTACATTAAATCTTCAAGGCAATTCTAAGGGTTGGTTACTTTCCTTATACCCATTTTATAGATGAGAAAATCTATAGCTAGGAGAATTAAACAAGTTTTTCAAGATAATGTATGTAGAAAAGTGTTAGGAAAATTTTATTCTTGTAAAGCAGTGGAATATAAAAAGAAGACAGGCATTGAGATCAGCTGAATTTATCCACACCTTGATTCTGCTCTTTATTTTCTTATTATAGCTATTTATATTTCTTAGCTTTAGTCACCCCATCTACAAAATGAAGATGACAATAAAATTGTAATGAGAATTCAGCACAGACAAAGCATTTGAAGCAATGAAAGCAGTTTTTAAATGCAAATTCTCTTTCTTTAGTAGAAAAAGTCAAATTAGCCAATTAAGCCTGTTTTGGTTAACTAATCTGAATCTGAGAAATTCAGGAATCTCTAAACCTTATCTAAGAAGCTAGTATATATGAATACAGCTTTTGGCCTCCTTAGTACTCAGCTTCAAATCTTGGTATTTAAAAATGTTAAATTAATGACCAATCAATTCCAAATAAATTGCCATCTTTAGAGGTGATGCTAATCAACGGAGGACATGGCACAGTTGGTTTGAGAAAGGCCTTATTTGACATTGAAGAAGATAGGATAATAATGGCTTAGCATTTGTGATATTTACTCATCATGTCATTACAACAGCAAACTTAATAGCTCTAATTAAGCCTTTGATGATATTACTTCTACCAAACTGATGATGGTAATCATGTTATTATGAATATTATGTTAATAAGGCTGGATCTTTTAGAATTAAAGAATTGATAACAATAATAATTTAATAGTGTCTATATTCTTCATGTACCATCAAAGAAGGTACAATATCAAGCATGAACTATGTGAGGGGACAGACTAGCACACCAGTTACAGAAGGAGAGGTAGGCTTTCAACATAAGGTAACTGGCTTGGAACAGAAAACCAAAAAGCAAAAAGATGTAGAGACAGACATTCCTCAATGGTTAGAATTATGAAATGAGGCTGTACCAGAGATGCAACCCTATGGTACCTCAGGGATGTGCAGGTAAATTTACCCATATCCAGGCAGAGTATCTGTACAATAACATCATGACACCAGAAAAAAAAGGAAGCATAGAATTGTAGATCTTAGGCTGTAAGATTCAGAAATAGGATTGAGTACATAAGCAAAGATTCCAAGTAGCAAAGGACAAGTCTCTCAGCAATCATGGAATTCTTTCCTTGGCTCTCTCTTCCTAATATAGTTCATTAACATAAGGATTGACAGAAGACATTTTAGTATGACTTTAAGAACCAACCAAGCTAACACAACAATGTCGTGGTCTGCATTCAAATGATATACAATGGCTGGAACTTAGGCGAAAATAAATCCGAATAAATGTAACATAGAAAATGTAAACTGTATCATTAAAAAATAGTAGATATCAATATTACATGAATTATAACATTATAAAAATAATTAAATATACTTGTCAGAGATCAGAGTTTTCTAAAACTTGACCCATGCAAACATTAAAATAATAAGCCTAAAATCTTGATTTTTATTTGGTTAGAATTAAAAGACATTATACGTCAGAATGTTATTTGATGACAAGCCCTGTAATGAAAACATATCGACTTAAGTACTATGCTGGCCATTAGTAGTCCCATGAAAACAAAGAATAGGAAGAGTAGATTTGCATTCTAGGGATCATGGGAGTCAAATGAACACAGAGCTTTTAACAGATAAGTCAGGTTGAGGGAAATGTCATATATTAAACTTACTAAATTTAAATGTGAAAAACATTCAAACTTTATAAATGTGAACAATTGGTAATGTCTGGCTTAGCAGTCTCAAGAGAAAGATATGGGACTTTATAATCCTGCAAGCTCACTATGGGTCAGTCTTGAAGGTGGTGCATTCCATGAAGTTCTGCAATTGTCAAATAATATCTAAGTAATCATGGTTCTTTCTGCCTAACACATTTAAAATATAAAATTCTAAAATGAGCTCATGCATAAAAAGATAAACTGTATTAATGAGGCAGTCCAGAAAGCTGAATAACAAATACCCGAAGAACATGAAGATGAATAGAAAGCTCTCAGAAGACCCAATATATTCAAATAAGTTTACATGTTTACTTATTTATTTGTCTATTTGTTTCGCTAAGAACAAAAATAGAATGCAAGGGAGAAAATTACAAGGCAGTTCACTTTGGTTTCAAAATGTAAAGGGGCTACCTACAATTTAGAATTATATAAAAATAGTATAGGTTTTTTCATAAGACATCAGTTGACCGCACTGGAAGTATTCAAAGAAGTATACAAGTATTGTGGATGAAGAAGTGGTCCTAAAAGAAAGAAGTTGAGCTATAGGTAAACTGTCTTTGGAAATTTGTGATTATGTGCATGGTATGTGGAAATTAGAGATTGGTGATATTTTTGTGTAGTCTCTAAACAGTTGCCCATTGGCCAGTTCATGCTCACCTGTCCTCTAAGCTAATCACAAATTTTCATCCAGATTACATAAATGTCAACATCACAGAAAAATATGAATGCAGCCAAAAATTAACTATTCTTTCTAAAATGTTTGTTTCATCCATAAAGACATTGCTTAATTATGAAAATAAAAACTTCTGTTTATCATAAAGAAAAAGATCTACGCAGGACTTTTTTTTCCCTTTCTCTTACTATTATTTATCTTCTCTCCCAGATCCACTTTGCCTAAATTAACTGGCCACCGCAAATTAAGATAAGAAAAACAAGATTACTTCCACTACAAAATTGTACAGACAGACACTGAATTCAGTCTGCTTCTTAGGGCCTTTCTCCAGCTCAAAGTTAAGATGTTCTTGTAATGCTCCATTTAGGAACTTAATGTTTTTTCCAATAAAGTGATTATAAAGTTCACATGTTTAATTATTTTGCAGCTAAATAATTATAGGCTCTACTCTTCTCAGTGAAGGAGGAAAATTAACAACAATAGAGGAAAGTTCTTCTTTTCAAACGCGAGACAAGAAAGAAACCAGTAAGTTTATTGATTCTAATTTCATCATTTTATAGCTAAGGAAACTCAGCCCAAATGAGTTACATATCTTGGCTCAAGTCCTAATGGAAGTTGCAGGACTAAAACTCCGATCTTCTAATTCCTAATCCATTGTTCTTTGCACACAGTGTAATTTTCAGAACACTTTTACTTGTCACCTCATTTGATTCTCAAAAATGTCTCTGGAAGTTACCTAGTAAGAAAACTGACACTTAAACTCACAGATTTTAAATATAGTTCAAGTGGTATTTAAAATATAACTTTAAATCAACTGGCTCCTCAATTTTACCTTCAGCCCTTATCTGTCTCTGGAGACCAAACTCATGTATCTACCTACCCTCATGGCATATCTAATTAAATGCCTACTTTGTATCTCAAACTTAACATGCCAAAATAGAAATCTTGATTTCTTTATCCATCCTCTGCTCTTATCCAATGGTCTCCTGGGCTTTCAAATCTTACGAGATGGTACCAATGTTAAAATCAAAAATCTAAGAATTGTCCTTGAGTCTTCTTTTTTTATTCTCCCCAATACCTTAACCATTAAGCACATTCTATTGACTAACAGCAATGCATATCTGAAATCTATTCCCTTCTTTTCAGCTCCATGATTACAGGTCCAAGGCACCTTCATTTCTTTCCCAGGTTATCACTGTATTGTTCCGCCTGGTCTCTGCTTTTACTATTGCCCATTTGCAATTTATTCTCCACAGAGTAGTCCTGAAAATATTTGTGAAATGCTAATTACATTTTGATAGACCTCTGCTGCAAGTTGTTTAGTGGATTTACACCTGTTTAAAACAACACATAAACTTACATAATGTGACATGATCTCCTTCTTGTTTTCCAAATTGATTATATGCTCCCATCTAGGCACTGGCTTTGTTTTGCTTTATTTTTTGTTTGTTCTTTGATAAGTTCAACTCAAGCCCTTAGGTCCTCTTTCCCCAACTGGAATGCTCTTTTCCTATCTTTCAACTATCCAACCAAAAGTAACCACCTACTGATCTTCTATCACAAAGACCATTAACAGTAACAAGATACAGAAACACCCAAAGGAAAATTTAAGTCAATTAATACTCAAAAGTTCAGACAATAAATAAAATTTAAGGAATGGCTACTCCTATGAAGATGATATGCTAGATCATTAAGGTCCCAATCTGATATAATAGACATGAGGGAATTCAATTAAGCAATACAAAGAAACCATATATAAAAAAACATGTTTAAATCTGCGACTACTAAATCTCAGTTAAGATGTACACGCATGTACAAAGTAAGATCTCAGAAAAACATAAGACTGCTGATTTCACACCAAGCTCCAAGCTAAGCACTTTATATGTATAACACATTGAATCATTACACTAGCCTTGTGAATTCGGTAATATGTACAAATAAAGACACTGAGATACAGGAGAGGTTAGAGAGCTGTCCTTTCAAATTTAGAATTTGGATATCTTCAAGTTTACCAAGTAGTGACAAATTATTTCATGGAGAGGTTATACAAATATACACTTCTATCCCAAGGGCAATCTATAACATTCCCCTCTGTCTCACATCCTTGCCAACTCTTGACATTGTCATAAATTTTAACTTTTGCCAAAATGCTGAATATGAAGTGAAAGCTTTTATGGCTTAGTTTGCATTTGCCTGGTTAATAGTGAGCTTGAGAATTACTTCATGTTTGCTGGCTATTAATGTTTCCTTTTCTGTGGAATATATTTTTATGTTTGCCTCAGTTTTTAAATTGTATACATATTTACTTATTTGACTCAGGATTCCTTTACATATTCTAGATCTAAATATTTTGTTGATTTTATGTGTGGCAAATATTTACTTTAATTGAATAGCTTGTATTTTCATTTTAAAATATGCATCTTGTTGAATTAAAAATTTAAATTATAACTTAACTGAATTCATTTTAAAATTCTTAGTTTATACTTTAAAAAAAATTATTCTGTTCCCAAATGCAATAAATGCATTTTCTAACAGTTTTAAAGTTTTCCATTTCACATGTAACTCTTCAATCTTAGGTTTAATTATCGCACAGAGCATGAGGTAAGCACCCAAATTTAGATTTTCCCTAATGAAAAACCAATTGCCTTATCATTTTTTATTAAAGAGCCCATTCTTTTCCTTGACTGATCTGTACTACACTTCTGTCACATAGCAAGGGTGTATATGTGCCAACGTGCCAGAGTCTGTTTCTAAATTCTATTTTATGTTTCATTGGGTATTTGTCTATCCAGGTGAATTTCACCCTCCCTTAAATTATGACAGAATATAGAGGCAGTACAACATCACACTTAAAAGAGTGATCTCTGGAACCACCCTAAGCTCTCTTGTCTCTCTTTTCTTCATTGTAAAATAGTGATAATAACTCTATCCATTTCAAAGGTTATTTGTGCATATTAAGTCAATAAAAATTTAAAGCAAACAACCATAACAGTGTCTGGGGTGCAATAATGTTTAGTATAAGTTAATATTGTCTTACTTTTAAAAACTAAATCCATTTCTTTCAGACTGAAGATAGCTGGGCAATAGAAGTAAACTCTTATTACACAGGCAAATAAAAACCACTTTCATTTTGTCCTCTTTCCATTTTAAAAATGTAATTAATATCATTATCTTGTTAGGTCATACCTGCTGTCCTCAAACCTGCTGTCATTTCTCCATGAAGAATTGTCCTTGAGGAGCGATTTGGCCCCTGGCCCTGGCCTGCTTCCAGCCTTCTGCTTATTTCCTTGGACCCGCTGTGTGATGTATTGTTTCCAGATTCAGTATTGTTTAATGTTCATACACCAAACACTAATCGAGGTTTCCAGGAGCTTATTCCTCCAAGTCAACCCTGTGCCAGTGCTGGGTCCAATCTGTCCAAGGCCCCATGGGAAACCATCCATCCAAATTCAGGGATGTGTGAGCTCGGCTGTCTGGATGGTAAACTAATCTCCCCTATGATCCACTTGGCCTTTAAGGCTCTGGCCTTGAAAAGTCCAAGACTTAGGAGACTCTGAAGACAAGACTTTGGGGAGAAGGTCCATCTGTGAATGAAAGCAAAAACAACAACACTTCAAATGGTTGTTTTGTCTTAGTTAACAATAGGGCCACAGATGTTAAAAGAAATAGTAAGTGACAATTTTTTTCAGGTTGCAGTATGTTCCATGTGCTGAGATAGAACAAGCAATATATATGTATTCAGTTAATGAATGATAACAATAATAGTATATTTTACCTCCATAAGTCTTTTTCAAAAGGTTTTTCACACATCTTATCTTAATTTCATAAACATGAAAAATAATGCTCATCATACACTCTCCATATCAACTTCATTTTTGCCATTTGAAAAGCCAAGAAAGGACAAATATATGTATTTTAGCAAAGTTACACAGCTACATGTCTCCTGCCTTGATTATTCATTTAATGATTATTGAATGTCTGTCTTCCAGGAACTGCTAGCTTCTAGAAATGCAAAGATGTTTAAAATAAGGTTCTTGATGCCTTCCTTCCTTGTCCATTCACGTCCAGCTTCACATCATAGCTGCGAAATAGGTATGTAAATATGTAAATATAAAACAAGCTTGTAAATGCTATTACAGAAATATGCACAAAGCACTGATAAGACCAATATGATAAAGGGCCAAATTCTACCTAGAAGGGCTAAGAAAAGTCTTTAAAAATCAATAGAACTTCCAAGATAATAAATGAAGCACATTAAAGATAGAGAAAAGCATACAGGAATAAGATGGTTTTTTCTTCAGGAATGGAATCTGGGCTTCTATTGGGATTTTTTTAAATGAGGGTAAATGTAGGGTGGGCTTAAAGGAGTTGAAAATTTTAATAGAAATAAATAACTGTTCCAAATGCGATCAATAATAGTTGTGAACATCAAATAAAATAAAAAGTGGAAATATATAGTAAATTTTATAATACAGATATTAGGTACTGTATTTCCTATTTTATGACATATGATGGACTATTTGGTTTCCCTGCAGCATCTATTCTCTCTTCCTCTGTCCTTGTAGATCCATGATTTTATTCAAGTATTAATCCTTCCCATGTATCTTAGGGTGAACGCATCCACAAATCTGGCGGTGAGTCTGATCTAGAGAAAATTCCATCACAGTGACTAATTCAAATTTTTATATGTAACTCAACTGAGATCAATAATAAAAGAGAAATATTTGTTGGAAAATAATCTTCCTAATTAAGAAAGCTAACACTGCTTTCCTTGGATCCCATCTTATTCTAGGAATTAGTCTCTCTTCTAAAGACTGAGGATGGTGCCAACATTGTGTAGAGGCGAGAATTAGAAAATTTAGGTAAAGATATTCACAGATGAATTAAGTCAATCCTTGAAGTCTGACATTTTACTGTACTTTCTCTTACATAACCCAGAAAACATTTTTTAATATATATATTTTATTACATTTTAGGTTTTGGTGTACATGTGAACATGTGAAGGATTGTTGCATAGGTACATACATGGCAATGTGGTTTGCTGCCTTCCTCCACATCACCTATATCTGGCATGGGAGGGGAGCATCACACACTGAGGCCTGCGGGGGCAACTAGTGGAGGGACAGCAGGGGGTGGGGAGTTGGGGAGGGATAACATGGGGAGAAATGCCAAAAAACATTTTTTATGGTTTTAGCTAGTAGTTTGAGTTTGGTCTCCATTTCTTGCAACATAAAGCATCCTGAAAATATCTTATTATTCTTTACATTATTGAAGATAATTATGCTAAAGGGAGAAAACGTTTTCTGTTTCTAGGAAAAAAATTCTGATAGTTATGTAGCCAATATCATTATTTATCAAAGTGGACAACTCAATGAATATATTTCTGCAAGCCAACCAATCAGTGACAACACTTTGCTTCTGTAAGTTAGGTAATCAGATTAACACTTATGAACATGCTTCTGAATGTTACCTAATGAAGAAGCCTCGCTTGATCAGGCATATATCTATAGTTAACATCAACTCACTCTAACCTCTGAAAGTCTGCCAGACTCTGAATTCTACCCTTCCTAAAAATCTTATACATAAAACTTTATGTTTAAGATCAGAGCCCTGCTCTGCTCTAAAACCATATGCTTGACCAGCATAGGCTTTTTCACTTATATAAGCAATATATTATTTTTCTTCTTTGGGTTTTGTGTTTGGGGTATTGATTGGTGGTCTCATCCTTTGTTAGTTACTTGGAGCTTAGAACATACTGAGAATATATCATTTTTTGACATATTATTGTTTTATATGACATGTATGAAAGTCTGGTCAATGTTTGGACATTGTCCTCTGACACCCCCTTCTTCATAGAAAGGGCTCTGACAATCAAACCTTTACTTTATTCAAAGATGCAGTGTGGACACTGTGATACTTGCAGATGTTGCTCATTCATTTCTCAGAATATTTATTGGGTTAAACAAATAATCTTGTAATATAAATCTTTTTATTTAAAAATAAGACTATAATTTACTAATGCTTGAGTGTGTTTTGAAATCCTTTCATTGATATTTAAGTAGATTTACTATTGTAGACATACTCTCTATTGAAAAAAATTATCTGAGGTATATTTTAGTAAAAAAAGAAATATGTAAAGAATCACCTTCTATCTTATTTTATTCATAGGCCAGATTGTTTTGTTTTGAATTATTTAGGATCTGGTTAACTTGTAAAGATACTCTATTTGCACTGTTGTATCTTTAAAATGCCAGAATTTCATGTCTTCTATATAGCCAGGATATTACTGCAGTCAGTATAAATCTGTATATTGATGAGTAGCCCTCAGTTGCCTATATAAGCAATTGATCTTTACGTATATCACTCAATAAATCTCTTGTTCATGTAGCAAAGCAGGCAGAGATAATACTACAATCCACAAAATGTGATTTAGAAGTTGACCTGACCAAAAACATCTTCCTCAACCACACCTGAATAATGCTGGATAGAGTTTAAAATACAGTATGCCAGCTGGTCATAGTGGCTCATGGCTGTAATCTCAGCACATTGGGAGGCTGAGGTGGGTGGATGGCTTGAGCCTAGGAGTTCAAAAGCAGCCTGGGCAGCATTGCAAAACCCTGCCTCTACAAAAAGTACAAAAATTCGCCAGGTGTAGTGGCACATGCCTGTAGTCTCATCTACTCAGGAGGCTGAAGTGGGAGGATCATCTGCATCTGGGAAGTCAAGGTTGCAGTAAGCTGTGATTGTGACACTGCACTCCTGCCTGGACAACACAGTGAGATCCTATCTCAAAATAAACATTAATTAATTAATTAAAGTAAGCAAGGAAAGATAACACATCAAGTCACAACAATTTACACTTCAATTAGTTAATAAGGTTAATTTCACCTGTTTTAGGAGGACCAATGGGCTTAATGAGAGCAAGAGTTATCTAATGGGAGAGCAAGGTGGTGTTCTTATATTGCTGTAAGAGAAGAATAAATTGTCTTAAAGCCAATTCTACATAACAGGTAATCCTCAAAAGGAGTCAGCCTAGAAAGTATGCAGTCAGCCCTTGGCCACCATTAGTTACCTGTGAGAGTCAGGCAAATGGAAAATTGACTTGCCTGAGGTTAGTAGCAGCTCACCTGCCCAGTGTGAAAATTAGTATGTTAGAATTCCAATAAAATAAAGATTCTCCAGCTTTCTCTCACTTTAAAATATACTTCAGTAAGAGATTATTAGCAAATAAGGCACTATATTATCTATAGAAAAAGACAGGCCATTTGATTCAATTTAACTTTTACCAAGAAGCTTTAGTACTCTGCTCTGCATGGCGAATTTCAACCAGGAAAAGTGATGTAAAAATTATTTGGATTATTCAAGTAAATGTTTACTTAAGACATAACAGGGAGGGTTAAGAGACACAGGGATATAAGAAAAAAATTACATCTGTATTTTACGTGACAGTGTTTAAAGCATGGGATAGTTTTATTGCTGTTTTGCATATGCTCAAATTAATGGCATTTACCTCAAGTCTGTTTAGACTAGCTGTTGAAATAAGGGGAGTTCTCGTGTATTTGCACCCAAGATCTCTAAAACTGTTATTTTTTGCAGGGGTTTATCTTATGTCTTTCCTGAATGTATTCTACTGCTTCCAAATTAGTTCACCTTTTGGAGTATTTACGACAACTAATTCAATATTATCTTTTTGTTTTAAAGAGATAGATATGTTAGTCTTCAGAGATTTACACTATATTTACACAGTCTCGATTCGAACCATAATATTGTACCAGATTCTGTTCATTTGCACATTAGTAAAAATGACCATTTTTCAATAATGTTAAGGTATCTGAGCAGAATTCAAAAGAATTTTAAGGCCTTTTTCCCTTGCACTTATTGACATTCATGCAACCCATCATCTAAGTGAATTACTTTATGCAATAGCTATTTGAGTTGGCTCTTGAAAGTCAAATTTGACTTTCCTTTTAGTTGAAAAGTTTAGAAAGTGCAAAAAAAAAAAAAAAAATTCCCTACATTTCCTAGATTTGCTTTCAAATAGGATTTGGATATGATTCATGTTCCCCTAATTTGATGCACTTGGATATCAGCTGAAAAGACAGATGCGTGGAGGAGGCCAGTTCCTCTGCTGTAGCATTTGGTAAGGGGCATCTTTGCAGCAGCTGGTCTCTGCGTTCCAGTGCCTCCCCAACAACCTGGTGGTTGAGAGGGCCAGTTGTGGTGGGAGAATAGTATCAGTGGTTGTAGCAGCATCTTTTGTTTGTTTTTGAGACAGGGTCTTGCTCTGTTGTCCAGACTGGAGTGCAGTGGTATGATCTTGGCTCACTGCATCCTTGCCTCTCAGATTCAAGCAATTCTTCCTCCTCAGCCTCCTGAGTAGCTAGGATTACAGGCATGGGCCACCATGCCCGGCTAATTTTCATATTTTGCTTCTAGAACCCCAGAATTCTGATGCTGGGGCTTAAGTACTGATCTTAACACCTACCGGCTTTGTGAGAATCACAAAAATCACATTTTTGTGATTTTTGCCTCTGTTTCCTCTGGTGCTCTGGTGTTCTAGAAGCAAAAATATTCTTTTTATTTATTTATTTATTTTATTGCATTTTAGGTTTTGGGGTACATGTGAAGAACGTGCAAGATTGTTGCATAGAATACACACCAGTTTCTTACAGGAACATACATATGTTCCTTTGTCAAATTTGGAAGTCTGAAATTTTTTTTTTCTTAGAAAACAATTTCACTTCACAAACATGCCCTGCACTAACTTTATATCAGGCTCTTGTAAGTTTCATTCCACATACACAATAAGAAACACATAGAAAATATGCCATGCAAGCTCAAGCAGGACAAATAATTTATGCAGAAGGGATTCAAAGTAATAGAAAAGTTACACATAACCTTGGTTATCATGGATGGAAATGATTTAGACATTGGGAGAAAGAGAATAAGGATCTCACAGACAGAAGGAATAGCACTTGATATATTCAGGGATCATATCTAGTGCCTTGTGCCTGGAGCATAGAATGCAGGAAATATTGGGAGAGATGTTTAGAAAGGAATGGAGGGTAAAGAGTCACACAAAAAAAGATTCTGTGGTAGCAAACTGAAATTGTGAGCAGTCTGGATTAATCTTAATGTTGCCTTTATGCTAATATTTCAGAAAAATAAAATTATCAAGGGCATTGAACAGGGCAAAATCATGATCAGGCAATGTTTTAGAAGATGGCAATGTTCTACAGCACAGATTGAGTGAGCAGACCAGTCTGGAAGCAATTTCTATGGTTGGGAAAAAAAGAAAATTAGAGACTCTTCTAAGGCAATGGCTAAGGAAATAGAAAGAACAGATTTTAAATGTGGCGTAGATATAGCTTAAGCAAAACAAATTGGAAACAATCTATTAAATCAGGATTTTAAAATGCAGAAGAATGAGGCCTTTGTTCTGTGGCTGGAATTATGTAGGCAATTGCTTGAAACATCTTTTTTTTTTTTAGAGTTGCCATAAAGTTAAGTGTATTTACATCAAGAAAATGTTTTCATTATCTTCTTTGTTCATATTGTTTTAACTCTAGGCTTATTGTTGACTCATTACAAGTTGATTTGTAACAGAAAAAAAAAAAATAACCTGAGCTCCTTTTTTGTTGATCATTCTACCTGTACAACAATCAAATCTGTGAGTCCAGAGGAGTCATTATTGTCTTTGGAGCTCAGTTTCGCTTAGCATTAAGGGGGATTGAACTAATGTAATCTCAAAAATCAGTTCCCTTAACAAAGTTATCTGTACAAATTGCCAAATGCATAGCATGCTTACTTATATCCTACATGGAAGTAATTTTTTCAAATGTTCATTTTAAATAAGGCCCAAGACTTTCTTGTAGTATCTGTATGCTAGCATGATTTCTTAAGAATATCAATTCTGTAACTTTGCTCTCTGCTTGCATAAAAAAGTTGTTCACCTTTCTTGCTCTTTGCACTATACTCTTTCACCTCTAGTGAATCAGAAAGAGGGAAGCTGAGATGTCTGGACTGCCAGAAACAAACAAAACAACAACAACAACAAAAACGCATCCCAGAGAGAGCCATTCTGTGTTTTGCTGAGATTGTTGGTTCAAAAGCTGGGTGGAGAGACTGCCAGACTAGAGGACTGGCCAATACTGCATTGTGACTGAGATTCAGAAAAGGAACAATGGCACAATTATCTTCAGAGCTGCAAACATGTTGTCTCTCAACTCCCTGGAGGTTATTCAAGAGAGACCATCTGTATTAGACTGTTTTCTCACTGCTATAAAGAATAACTGAGACTGGGTAATTTATCAGCAAAAGAAGTTTGACTCATAATTCTGCATGACTATGAAGGCCTCAGGTAACGTACAATCATGACAGAAGGGGAAGGGGAGGCAAGGCACATCTTACATGGCAGAAGGCAAGAATGAGAGTGCAGGATAAAATGCCCCTTTTAAGCCATCAGATCTCCTGAGAACTCCCTCGCTATCATGAGAACAGCATGGAGGAAACTGCCCCCATGATCCAATCACCACCCACCAGGTCCCTCCCTCAACATGTGAGGATCACAATTCAAGATGAAATGTGGTGGTGACACAGAGCCAAACCATAACACCATCTGTAGAAAAAGTAACAGTTAACAGTATTCACTGACTGTTTCTGGGGGCCTTGGCTGGCACCATACAAACCAAAGAGAAGATGGCTAGTGGCAATGGTTTAATTATGTGACCTAGTTGCCCTCCAAATCTCCCAAATCCTTGAGATGATATTGACTAAAAACACGAATACACCCTGTGTGGACATGCAAAGCTGTTCTTCAGACTTCTGCTAGTTCTGTCGAGGCTCAGAGTCTCAGACTATCTTCTGCCTTTGAGAGTGTCTTTCCTCGCCTGCTTTCTCTGTTCCCCAAATCCCTGACCCATGTGTGAATCACCAAGTCAAATCTTGCTCACAAACACATATATTATCAAAACCAAAAATAATTTTTAAAAATTAATGAAAGCTTCTAAAACTGTGATGACTGTTCTTGAATAAATGGAGATAGAAAATGCTAGGTGGGGAATATATACCATTTCATCAACACAATCACCTTGAACTTGCAGAGAAAATGCTCCTGTGCTTAAATGTTCTGTTAGTTCTTAGCGGGGCACGGTGGCTCACGCCTGTAATCCCAGCACTTTGGGAGGCCGAGGCAGGCAGATCACAAGGTCAAGAGATCGAGACCATGGTGAAACCCTGTCTCTACTAAAAAAAATATAAACAATAGCTGGGCCAGCTACTCGGGAGGCTGAGGTAGGAGAACTGCTTGAACCTGGGAGGTGGGGGTTGCAACTGAGCCGATATTGCACCACTGCACTCCAGCCTGGCACCTGGCAACAGAGCAAGTCTCTTTAAAAAAAAAAAAAAGTTCTGTCAGTTCTCCTGTCAGAGGTTCCTGGCTGACTATGTGTCTCCTGAGGGTCCAAAGCCTCTTGCCATTTTGCAGGATATGCTTGCCCCCTTCTCCCTGCTCTGTCTCCTGATCTCTTCTTTTCCACTTCAGCTCAGGAGGGAGCCTCCAGGTTTCTTTCGTTTGTCTCAGGTGGCTTAGTTCTATTTCGTCATTTTAATTGCTTGAGTTTTTGTTAAAATTCATTCTTTTAAAGCACTGGTACAAAAGTCTAACTACATGGATTTTTAATGAATAATACAGTTTCCCAGCCTTCATTCCCACTCCCCTTTCCCCATGTACTCCACAGAAATTCTAGTTCAGTTTATGGGAGCAGCATTCGGGAATCTGAATTTTTAATAGTTTTATAGAATTGATGTATGGGACCCATGGGCCACACACTGAGAAACTGTGCCTTAGGGTCTTGTTTTTCTTCTTGAGTAGAATATAAGGAATGTCATTAACAATTGCTGCTTCTTAGAAGAAAACAAAGGAAAAAGGTTTCTTGAGATTGCTCTGGGCAACAATTTTTTTTGATATGGCCCCAAACTACAGGCAGCAAAAGCAAATATAGACAAATGAAATTGTATCAAATGTAAAAGCTTCTTTCTGCACAGCAAAGGAAACAATCTCAGAGTAAAGGGGGAAACCTACAAAATGGGGGAAATATTTATTAACTATACATCTGATGAGGAGGTAATATCCAAAAATATGTAAGAAACAACTCAATAGCAAAAATAATAATAATAACCCAGTTTAAAAATAAACAAAAGATCCTGCATAAGATTTCTCAAAAGAAGACATACAAATGGCTTGCAGGCATATTTTTTAAAAGTTGACATTACTATCATCGTGGAAATGTAAATCAAAACCACAATGCTATCTTACAGTCGTTAGAATGTACAGAAGGTATGGAAGATAAGTGTTGACAAGGATGTGTTAAAAAAAAAAAAGAGGAAACCCTTGTACACTGTTGGTGGAAATACATATTGATGCAGCCATTTTGGAAAACAGTATAGAGGTTCATAAAAAACAGTTGAAAATAGAAGTACCATCTGATCTAACAATTACACTTCTGGATATATATCTAAAGGATATATATCTAAAGGAAATACAATCTAAAGGAAATATAATTGTGATATTGTGCTGGCCTAGAGCCAGAACCTGAGCAAAACTATTTTTTAAATAAGTTGAAATGGCTGCCCCATTTTCCTCACAATAACTACTGTCCTTGGCCTCTGTAAATAGAACTGCTAGTTTGTTCTGCAAAACTATGTAAAGCTGCTTACCTTTTCTTATCAGTAACTGCTAAAATCTGTGACTTCTATCACCACCCAGACGATGTGTAAACAAATGTATATCTTGACTTCTGTAAACCACTGAAGTAACAAACAGAATGACAAAAGTCCCCTGGCCCTTGGAATGTCCGGAGACCCCCGCCCTTGTCTCCACCCAGGAGGTGAATCACAGAATCCCCTAGCCCTTGGAATGTCCGAAACCTTTTCATCCCCATCCCCGCCCCTCACCCCCACTCCCAAGGTGGTTTTTCGGGTATAAAAAATCATGGCACCCTCCTTTTGGCACCACAGGTTGGAGAGATGTGAGTCCTCTGTGGTCGCCGGCATAATAAATGACCCTGCAATCTGGCATACTTTTGTCTTGGTGATAACTTTCTACACTCGGTCCAATACAACATAATCAGTATCTCAAGAATATATCTGCATTTCTATGTTCATTGAAACATTATTTAAAATAGCCAAGATATGGAAACAATCTGTGTTAAACAACAAATAAATGGATAAAGAAATGTAATACACACACACACACACACACACACACTCATGTGTTACTTAACAAGGTGGATAAATTCTTAGAAATATGTTCTCAGGGAATTTCGCTATTGTGCAAGCATTGTAGGGTGTACTTACACTAACCTAGATGATACAGCCTACCACATATCTAAGGAATATGGCATGGCCTAATGCTCCCAGGCTACAAACCTGTCCAACGTGTTACTGTACTGAATACATACTGAATGTATGTATTTATTAAATGTATTTATTAAACTGTAGGCAATTGTAATACAATGGTAAGTATTTGTGTATCCAAACATATCTAAACCTGGAAAAGGTATATTAAAAATACAGTATCATAATCTCATAATCTTCTGGGACCACCATTGCATATGAGGTCCATCGTTGATATAAATGTCATATGGAGCACGTGATTGTATTTGTGTGTGTGTTTTTGTGTGTGTATGTGTGCACGGCGTGTGCTTATCTTCCTTAAGACAAGGCTGGACTCATTCACTTGGTAGCAGGATTCCAAGAACAGGAAGAGAGCAATCACAATGAAAAAGTGCATATCAAGTCTCTAAGCATCACATCTACCTCCATCCCACTGTCCAAACAAGTAATATGACAAAGCTCAAAGTCAGTGTAAAAGGAGAGACCTGAACAAATTGAAGCCAATATCCTTCAATCTACTATAGAAGGATATTAAAAATTTAAAAATGGATGATATTTGCTCACTGCATCAACTATAAAGTTACCATATATCTGGATTTTTTCAAAATTTTCTGGTTTTATAAATTCTATTTTTAATGAGTATGATTAAATGTATTGCTAAAATACATTAATCTTACGTATTTATTTGTAGATACATTTAAAAAATAGTATTTTTTTCAGTTTAATTCTTCATATTCAGTTTGAAGAACATGACTACTGTCATTATTCACTCTTCAAAACTGTGTTTCTAACCTACCACCCAATAGGTATTAACATAGCACTTCATTATGGAGGGCTGTGTCATTACAAGGCTATTTCTCAATCCAAAATTGATAAGGATGGCTAATCCAATTAGCAACTAATGTCTTTAAGACACAGAAACCATAATCCTTTTCAGCGGCGCTTAGGCTCTCAAGCACAGGGTTATAATAACTGCTATTGAAAAAGTCACTTTCTGACTTTTCCTCTTAAAAAGGACCCTTAATAAGTCAAAACTTATTTATAATCTCTCTTTTTTGTGATAACTCCTACTCATTTAATTATGTAAAGTCAAAATTCACTTTCCCTTAATCTTATTCTGCTACGTTTCAGTGACTTCAGAAGACAAGCACAAACGGGCCGCAAAAGGCTTTGTGTGCCTTTAACCTGGAAGAACAGGCAACACAGCAGAAAGTTCCTTATCAGAAACTACTCTACCCCAGACCCTTCTGCAAATTAGGAAGCCATTTAGAGAAAGCGACATAAGGAGAGCCTTTGTTCACGCCACTTTCTTGTCCCTGGATAAGATCAGATGATATTCTTGTCTAATCAAAATGCTGTTAGGTAGATTAACTTCTCTTGCCCAAACCCAAGAGAGAGATTTGGCCTGCATGGAAGCAGAATATGTGTGCCTTCCAGAACAGCAATCATAAAATCCCAAAATAAGGAAGAAATGCCTCAAGAGAAAGTAGAAGACTGCCCTTCATTTTGAAGAATGATCCATTTGGTGCCCTCACCTTCCCTGGGGTAGTTTACTTCATTCCAAGAATGTGAGAAGGCTCTGACAAGGGCACTGCTAATATCTCTTTAGGATCAGAGTGGGCTTTGTCCTGACCACAGAAATCCTTTTCTCAGAATTAAATATAGCTAAATATATCTTTAAATATTAGTTTAATCTTACTATGTCTTAATGACCAACCTTCGCTTGTCCCTCAAATACATTATTAGATATAGAAATTTTATCTAGTGATTTTGGAATACAAATTCATCATAACCAATTCCTCATTCTAAAATCTGGTCACTTTTAAATACCTTTTTTTTTTCTTGCGGAAAGAAAGCTTTCCATTTGAAGGCTGGGAATAAATGTCTATGGATGAATTGATTTTTAGAACTAACAAGAATGCTAATAAAATGTATGCATTGTGTTGCAATGGATTTGTATTTTATTGGGCAATATATCAATAAACTTCTTCCTTTCTTAAAGTGTTGGCTGAAATAAAAAGAGTAAAGAGAAAAGAAAAGCAGTATATAAAAGTGTAATGAATGCAAAGACCTTCAAAGTGTCACTGGGACTTAAAGAACAAAGCTTATTCTACTGGTGGAATATGCAGGAGTAAAGCTATTAGCACTGAACATTCTCTGGCCTGATGATCATCTGTACTTGCATAGCTCTTTCTCAATGCCCCATCAGTCTTTGCTATTTTTGCTTATCACTGAATCATATTCAGTTTCTTTCCTTTGCAGTTGATCATAGATCATAGCAAAGGGGCTTCTGTTTAATCCTCCACAATATCCAATGCCCTGGAAGAGAACTTTAATATTCCACATTGTTTGGCAGTCTGCTTGTACTTTGTTATATAATCATTTGTTATATAGACTTAGCTTTATAGACAGTTAGTTTTAGGATTCAGGCACATTTCTCAAAATTATATCAAAGCACCATATTTTTAAAAATTTTACACCAATGATTTAAAGAAATATTTATATTTTGAATTGATGACCTTAAAAATGGCATACCTCAGGAGGGAAAAACAAGTACTTAAAATGTACAACCTTCCATTTTTTTCCCAGAAGAGCGGTAGCATTCAGAATACAATCATCGAATGTCTACTTCAGAGAAATGACAAAAAAATAAAATTCCTCCCTAATAAAATGACATTAATTACACATTATTAGGCAAAAAAGAGAAACAGAATTCCTCTGTGTATCTTAAGATGCACAATCAGAATTACAGAGATGGTCACACATACCCTTCACACACACACACACACACACACAAACACAGACACACACACACACACACGATTCTAAATGATATTAATGATTGATCTCTGAAGATAAAAGAAAATGGTGAGAAGGAGGTTTCTTATATCTAGTAAAGTTTGGGGTTCCAGGACATTAGAAAGCATACAGTGGCCCCATTTAGAGAGGAGATTGATACTTCTATTTTAATGTGCTATTTTAATATTTTGATAGTCATATTTTAACATGCTATTCCAAAAAAAAAAAAAAGTTTTAATCACCCCCATGCTCCCTTTCCTTAGTCATAATAATGAGAAGAAGAAAATAATTCAGTCTGTGAGTGAGACGGTATTTCACATCAGTGGAATGCCCAACAGCAGGAAACTGTCTATCACTGAGCTGGACTCCGAGGCTTTCTCATCACCTGTGTCTTTGAGGCTGACTACAGACACATGAGGGATGCATAAATTAACCCATGAGTTACTAGGGAAGGGAAACAACCTCAAGGGTAGAAGCTTAGGGAACCATCACTGAGACACAGAAATCCCATCATTACATTATGCTCTCATTAGCCCTGGACAAACCCCTGCAGGGTTGGCCTTCTAGATTGTCTGAGCAATCAGAAGTCTAAAAGGTCCTCCCACTCTTAAAGAAACCACTCAGACCGGTATTGAGAAGGGAGGAGGCAAGTACGTAACTGTCATTAATCCTGTTATTTTTAGCTCTTGAAGAGATGGATGCAAAGGGACACAGAAATTCAACGTTTGTGAGTAAAGTTTGGGGTTCCAGTGAATTTCATTCTGCAACTTTTACTTCAGGGTTTCTGGAAAGACTCTGTAAGGAATATGAGAGCTTTTAGTATATAAACCATTAAAATTTTTAGAGAGACCTTGTTGCAGAGTCTGAAGACGTTTCTTTTTATAACTATCCCTTAATGGGATGTAGTTGCATGACTGTGAGCAACTCACTTCTATTGCTCATCAGTAAAATGGAGAAAATAATATTATATCTATAGATTATCACATTATATAAAGAAAAAGCCCTCTGAAAAGTACACATGTAAATTATATTTATCTGTTAAAGGGAAAGTACTGATCAAAACATTGAAGAGATTCAGAAGTGTAAGATTCCATCTCAAACCCTCAGGTCAGAGTAAACAGGTAAAGAATTAACTGGAAGAGGAGATAACAGGAATACAAAATGAGAAGTAAAAACACAAGGATGGAATCTTAACCCTCTGAATCTAAGAGATACCTAAACAGGTCACTGATTCTTAAACTTGCCTTTAGGCTCAAATACTAACAATGTATCTTTCTGGATTGACCTGTGACCCCCCAAAAAACTTATATGTTGACATCCTACACTTCTTTTCTGTTTGTTTTTAGTAGTTGCCCTAGAGCTTCCAATACACATTTTTAACTAATAATCTTTCCTTAAAATAACACTGTACCACTTTATATAAAGTATACACCTTATAGAAGGGTATTTCAGTTCTTTATCATTCTCAGAGACAGTCTGTGTCTTGCACCTTTTTTGGTTCTAATCCACTATTACTATACCGGAGCCTTTTTGGTGTAGTGGCAAGGATGGTAGTGGGAGAGAAAGAATGTTCTATAATCTTATGGTTAAACAGTCATTTAGTGGACTTCTATACTGTATACAAGCTATGACTTTCTGAGTATTTCTCCCATTGTATAGCTTTTCCATTCCCGCATTTTGGTGAGACAGGAAGGCTAGAGGGAGCTAGATTCTAATGTATGCCTTTCTTCAAGCTCACCTAAGATTCTGGCAAAATCTTCTTCCCTGGAGATAGATCTTTATTATGGAGAGCACTATGGGTTTATTTCTCATAGTTACTCTCCTCACATCATCACCCTTTCTTTCAAGCCATGAGGAAATATTACTTTGATATTCATTCTGAAAACATGTTGAAGTTTCAGGGGTAAAGCACAAAACTATAGGAGTTCTCACAAAACTACGATTCTCTCAAACCCCGTATGTTCTCACTTCCACACGAGTTCAACACTCAGCTTCCAACAATTTGTCAAAATTACCATTTTGGTGCTCTTACTAGTTTATGGTTCCAGTGGCTTCCATTTCAAGTGAGCAGATCTTAGCTGTGACTCTTCAGATAGAACTGTCTCTCCAGACTTTGGGGTGCCAGTTTGCTTTGTAAGCTCAGTTCTCTGATAGGCAAAAAACATTGTTGATTTAGAAGGGGATGATGAATTCCAAGCTTTTTACATATCAGAGCTGAAGCCTAAGTCCTGACTTTTTTGAAACACGACTTTCTTGAGAAGGGAAGTAGTGTTTAGATTTATATTCTGGTGCAAGTTCCTTACATTGCCACAAATAGTCACTGATACAAATAGCTTCCAGGCTTGCCCCATAAAATCTATTGAACAGGATGTAGAAGTAAATTATTATAATGTAATATATATACACACACACACACACACACACACACACACACACACACACACATATATGTAAAACAATGTAAATAAATACAAAAACTCATGATGTATTTTGCTGTATTATTTGGTAATTTCTCCAGAATGACCTTGGTGATTAAGACACAAGTCAGAAATGTTTAATTTGGGGGAAGAGTGGCTGGGGGGGAAGGAGAAACAATGGTAAATAATGTAAAGGTCTGGAACAATGAACAATCATAAGGAGTGTCAGTGGCCAGAAGAAACAAGGAGAGAGAACACTGCATGTAACCTTGCCTACTTCTAAAATAAATCACAGTCCCCTTTAAGGGCTGACACTATGAGGTTGTTTGTGCTAACAGAACCCTCTACATGAAGATAGCTTTTCAGGAACTAATGATTTCATTCATTCATTCACACATTCTTTCATTGGTAATGTCATCCAGGGAAGTTTCTGGATAAACTATTAATTCCTAGAGTTTAAATTGGATTAATCATTTTTGAATAATTTACTTGAAATAACTATGTGACTTTCTTCACAATTAAATAAAAAACCATGCAGCCAGGCTTATCTTTGTAAATAAACGTCCTTGAATCCAAGGAGAGACTGAAGGTAGGAGCCAAAGCAAAGTTCCTATTCCAGCTTTCTGGGAGGCCAGCTCTTCATGAACCTCAGCCAGTTCTTCCAAACCTCCCTATCTATTCAGCACGATTTCTCCTCCTTTTGCTTTCTTTTCTCCTGATGACCTGGTTTTTCGTAACCCATGAGCTAGCTACTTCCATTCCCACTTATGTATTCATGTCACTAACCTGACACAGAATCCATTCCCTCCTTCATTCAAATTATTTTATTATAAATAATTTACTCCAAGTCTCATGTCCTAAGACCTCTAGATATGTCCCAGCCCATAATAATAGCAAACCATAATTGGTCACATATTCTGTGCTATTACATGTTTTAATAGATTTAATTTTCACAGTAGCACTAATAGTTGTTATTATCTATATTTGACAGATAAGAAAACTGAGATAGAGGGAGATTAAGAGTAAAGCCACAGAGTTAGTGGATGGTGCAAACCAGGGTTTAAATCTGGATAATCTATATATAGACTGCATTATAGTCAGTGCAGTCTATATTATATACATAGTCTATATGCATATAATATATATCATATATGCAGACTATGCATATAATTACAAAACACATATGCATAATTTTGTTTCTGTAGCTTGTGTTTTATACTTTCTACATCTTGTACAATTTGTAGTATAGAACAAGGCAGAGAATAACTACTAAATAAATACATTTTGAATGATTAATTATTCTTATCCTGGTTTATTGAATTTCTAATCATTGAACCAAGTAATCAAAGAGTAAAATAACATGATTTATATAAGTTGTGGTATTATTTAAGCAAGTAATCAGAGTAAAATGACATGATTTATATAAGTTGTGATATTATTTTCTGTATGTACCTAAAATAGATGTTTTTCTAGGCATCAAAAAAAGCATGATTTAAAAAACAGACCAACAACAATCACAACAAAAACATATCAGCATTCCTACCCTTGCCTCTGAAGGGCCGTGGTCGAGTAGAGTCAGAGATCTCTCCTAACCCTCAAATCCAGTTTTATTCTTCCCTTCATATATGCCACATGTGACTCAATTGACTGTGTCATGCTTAGGTGTTTTGCTAAGACACCAGGCATCAGACTCACAGAGAGTCAGGACAGTACCCAGCCACAAGTTAGAACTTCTTCTCTGTGTGCAAATTTGGTCACAGAAATTGGAACCCTCAGGACCCTTAGATTTCAGTATTCCCACTTAAAAATAGAGTTCATTAGCTACTCTACCTAGCTCATGGGCCAGCAATGAGGAATTTAAGAACATGTGTGTTTAAATATGTTGGAAATTGTTTAAAACATTAAACAATGCCAAGAAATAACTGAAGAAGTGAAGACACATCTCTTCTTAAGTGTGAAGCCCTAAAATAACCACAGAGACCCATACTGCACAGTCTGTCTTCGTGTTATGAGGTGGTCTCTAATACAGAGGTCCCTATCTGTAATTAATAAAGAATTGTTACCTCCTGATCAAAAAGAGAGGATCTCATTTAAAAGGTTTTGTTTTTGTAAGTTTGTTTTTCTTGAAAACTAAAATTAACTGAAGAAAAATAAATGGAGAAATACGGCAAAATAATTACTTTCCTCAAAACCTGAGCTCTTCTTTCTTAGCTTCAAGCCTTTATAAAATGTATGACAACTGTTTCTATATATGTGAGTCACAAAATCTATGAAGGAAGCCCGTGAAATCAGCACATTCTAGCTTCCTAACAAAAGTACTCTAATCCCCAAATCCCAAAATCATTATTTTGCATAACAAATGAAGTCAATAGAGTTTTAATTAAGTATGTAAACTAGTGACTTGGAAAATGCTGACTTCCTGGAATCCAATTCATTAGCTAATAAAACTTATCTAAATAAGTACATATCCAGCATTTTCAGGAGGAGGAGGAGGGGTTTAATTTTCAATTTAATAGGAAATGTAAACGTTGAAGCATACCTGATGTTATCATTAGTTTTCACAAATGTCTTTTCTGAGATAATGCTGATCAGGCTCAGATAAAGAATTTTTTTATGGTCTAGAAAGAGTAAGAGTTTCAAGGATAATTTTTATCCTACCTCTGCATTTTCTAAACCATATTGTCTGAAACATGGTGATTGACATGGCCATGAAAATAAAGCCTGGCTTTCATGCTGTAGGACAAAAAGAAATTGAACACTCTAAGAGATTTTAAAATTTCATGTTGTGTTTGATAATCACTGAAAGCTGTCTTTGTATGTGAATTTCAAGGCCAAGTGGACATTTATTAAGCTTACTCAAGCCAATAAAATCAATATTGTAAGAAATAATGAATCAGTCAACAGTGTTGTGTGCTGTGTTTTGAACCTGAAATATTTGAATAATTGCTCCAATTCTACACTTAGTAGCTATTAGAACTTAGACTAGTGAGACAGCAAAAGAGGAATGAAGGAGACTACTGGAGGATGAGATGTTACCAGAAAATGAAAATAGACAATATCATATTGTTTAATATTATTTTGGTATCCTGGTAGTTTAATATATATATAATATATAATACAATTCTATTTTCTATGTCATATACAATGTAACATAATGTATATTTTATATAATATACACATATATATTTTTAATTATATATATATATATGATTAAATTTCTGTGGAAAACTATGAAGAACTCTCTTGTTCTGACAGCTTCTTTTTTCAGAAACTATCATGCATAATTGTAAGATTCCTGTGGGGCCAAAACACTAGATTCTCAAGATGGCAGGCAATGGCTTCCCTGGGCCAGCCACTGTAGAAAGTAAGCCATAGAAGCCAAGTGTCTCTAACTACAAATGTAAAAGCCACAATTTAAGAATTTGATTGAATACTCATATAGATGCTTCAAATTATTTATACATCTTTATTTTCAGATGTAAATATTTTAGAATATGCTACTAGAGTTTATGCACAGTGGAGACCGGCCTGGGTTGAAAGGAAAGAATGGTTCCCTACAACCTTCCCCATTAGTTTTGTGGCTGAGCCCCCTAGCCAAGAAATTTAGATCACTTCATTACATGTGAGCATTTCAAAAATTTTCCACAGAGGAGTTCTTTCTGTATACCTTTTCTTCTGGTTCCTTTCCTAGCCTTGCAGTGGCACGAGTTTTGGTTGAAGAAAGTGAAGCAACTGTCTATCTGGAACTCCTCGCTTATCTACCTATTCTCCCCATTCTCCCCATTATGACAATAAAAGAGGTTCTACTGAAGGCCACACATTTTCTAGACTGAGGATGCTGTACAACCCCTTCTTTCGGGGAAATGTCAGAAAATTTTTCACTGAAGATTCTCACTAACTTGTATCCCTTCAGCAATAGAAAATGTTTACCCACCCACTACGTACTTACCATATTAAATTCCAGGCACCTCTGCTGTTGAGAAGGAAAGGGAAGTGGTATAGAACATTTCTTTTTCAGCGATGTACTTTTATTCTTACTTTCTCATAAAGCAGACTTTGGGAATAGGGTAGGGAGATATTTAGAGTATATTAATCTTAATATGTTTTTCAATTTTCATTGAAATATAGCATACATATAAGAAAAGTACACACATCGCATTCAATATTCAAGAAAAGTACACAAATCATATTCAATTAAATTTCCAAAATGCTAACACAGTCACGTAATTAATACCCAGATCAGGAAACAGAAAATCAACAGACTGCAGAAGGCCCACCTCCTAGATTCCTTCTGACTGCTATCTATCTTCTATTCCAACTAATGGAAACCTCATTTCTAATGCTATAATTTTTCCTCTTTTTGAGATTTATAAAAATGAAATCAAACTGTGTCTGACCATTTATGTCTGCCTTCTTTCACTCAGTACGTCTCAGAGGTTTATCCAGACTGTTGTATATACTTGGAGTTTATTCCTTTTGCTTGCTGTATAGTATTTCATTGTGGGAGTACATGACAATATATTTACCCATTCTACACTTCATGGTCTTTTGGATAGCGTCCATTTTGAGGTAGTTATTGATAATGCTGTCAGTAATACTTTCATTACATGTCTTTTGGTGGACATAAGCACTCATTTCTTTGGGGTATATTTCTCAGATAGACTTTCTGGATTATAGGATATGCATATGTGTAGTTTTAGTAGATATTACACAATGTTTCCTAAAGGAGTTGTACCAATTTATATTCTTAGCCAGCAAAGCATGAGAGACCCAGTCACTACATACTCATGCCAGCAATATGGTGTTGTCTCTCTTTAAAAAAAAAAAATAGTTATGTTGTGTTTTCATGTATGGCATTACAGTTTTAATTTGCATTTCCTCAAAATTAATTTTTGTGCTTTTGGCCATCTATATGTCCATTTCCCTATGTCCCTCTTCAAGTCTTTTGTCCTTTTCTCCATTGGTTTGATTTTTTAATTAATTGGTAGAAATTATTTATGCATTCTGACTATGAATATTTTTTTTGACATATGCTTTATTATTATCTTCTCTCCTTCCTGTGGGGGTGTCTTTTCACTCTTGATGTATTTTGGCAACAGTTGTTTTTAATTTCTATGATTAGCATTTTTTGTATTCTGCTAAAGAAATCTTGCCTACTACAAGGTCACAATGATGGTTTTTAAAATATTTTCTTCTAAAAACTTTATTGTTATTTTATATTTATATCTGTAATTCATCTCAAATTGAGCTTGTGAGGAATTGTGATCCACTCTGCTGATGCTCATATTGATCCTGAGGTCACTGTAAAAACATTTTCATGTGAATTATGCTAATATTGATTACATGTTCTTTTTTCCAGATTGAATTCCATGAACTCAATTGAATTCTATGATTAATTTTCCACAGAGCAAACTGTTTTCAATCTTTTTTTAATTTTAATTTTTCAAAACTCATGTCAACTTGGAATAAATCTGATTAAATTTTTAATTTTACAATGACACCATAATTTAAAGATATTTTGTCCTATGTTGTTACATTTGCATTTATAATTTTCACCATACCTAATTTCTCTTAATCAAATTTTCACAAATCTAAATTTTGACAAGAATATATTTTGTTTCTGTGCTTTTTAGTAAATAAATATAAGGGTGGATAATTTTAATTACTGTCATTTTATATACTGTTTTGGAATTGGATAAATACTAACTGCTTTTTTATTAGCATAAGAAATACAGGATTTTTTCTGGCAAATAAAAGAAATAGAAAAGAATGGGGTATGTTTAAAAAGTTAGAGACATAGTTCCACACACCCATGTTTGCACACATGTAATACACAGTACAAATTGTCTTTGAGACAAGAGTAAAAATGTTGGGAGAAGTTCACTGCTAAGACTACGCAACTCAGTCTTCTACATATGTGCTCTTAAAAGAGATTTTAGCGTCTGTCCTAACTATACTGATGGCATATGACATGGCAGGCATAATTTCAATGTGGGAGCATTAGTTTTTTGATCCCGTAATAAAACAATGATATATATAGGACATTTGATAAGTGGAATTAACACTTAAAATAGAGTTATCTCTGATATCTTTAAGATATCTATTTTAGTGTCTCAATGTTTTCTTTTTCTGGAAGAATATTCTCAACTGGATAGGAACTTGCCTAGTGAGGTGTACAAAGATTCACCAGTGAATTAAATAGAATTCATGTACAACAGCCCAAGTGAGAGAGGGATACAACTTTTTAGGTCTGATTCAAACAGCTTCTGTATTCAGAGATAAGACTGGTATTTCAGAGAAAACTTAGGGAGCCTAAAGGGCTTGGTACACAAATACCAAGAAAGAGTGAAGGGCAGAAAGAGTGAAGGGCAAAATTGGCCAAAAGCCAATTCACTATTCAAAGCTTCCTTTCCAATTCCTTCATGCTGTTGTGGGCTCTTTCCCCAGTGCTTCTTGACTGATTCCCTTTCTCTAGCTCTTTCAGCATGGCAGCCTGAAGCACAACATAGTCAACACTTAATTATATATTAATCGATTTCACCATTATTTCACATGCATCATTCACGTCTCTAGTTTGCCTACTCCTTGAGGACAAGTGGAGATACCATCATGGTAACATAGTAGGGTGGCCAAATTATTTTAGTTGTTTTAGGAGTCTTTAAGAAATATTCTTCCTTATTGTAAATATAGCCTCCTCCTTTTTATTTAAATGCCTGAAATTCCATTGCTATTAACCAAAGCTTTTCATTACAAGATGGAAATACATCTGACAATGAAAGTGACAAATTCCTACTCAAGTATTAGTAACTAACAATCTAAAAGCCCATTTGAAGAGCAATAGGAACAGGAAAGATGAGTGAGAAATCCTGAGGCAGATTCTCTCTTGAAGGAGATCTGAGAACAGAGGCATGAGTCAGAGACTGGCCCCAAAATACAGAAAAAGGAGTCTGAATGCAAACATGGGTGGTCAAGGGGAACTTTGCTTAAATATGATTTTGCTTGGAAGCTGGTCCTAAGGGTACCAGTTGTGTCCTACACTTTTGATTATGTATCCCACTGTATCTCAAACTTAAATTTTTGACTGGCAAAATGAATTTATTAGAATTTTTCTCATATCATTGAAATTTCTCCTTCAATAATTATACTGTGTGAATATATAGATACATCAACTATCAGTTAAGTGCATTTTTATCACCTAATAAACATTTTCAAATTATGGCTGTTATAATAGAATTAATACATTCCCATTTCAGTATAATGTGTTCATGCTGAGTTTATTAAAAAAAAAAAATAATAGTATGGCAAACCTTTCCTTCCTAACACACCATATAGATACTGCTTCTGATTCTCAGAGTTGCCTCTGCTCCCAAATAATGAATGTAAAAGAAAATGGTTACATAGATTTATGATGTGATTTCATGGCATTATGGTGAATACTCATAACTGCAGGACCTTGTAGAAAGCAAAACCTGATTATTTAACTCAAGCAGTCTGGACCCTACCCTCTGTGGGAAAACATATATTTCCTTGTAGCTTAAGGCCATCTTAGAAGAATAGATATACATGACATGAAAGTTGTAACATTTTGTAAGTGTGTGTTTGGAGAATTTATCTTTTCTAGTCATTCTTGGCATCATTTTTCACAATGGTAAAGCTCTATCCTCATTATGCAATACCATTTCTAGCTATAAAAATGAGAAATGTTATTTCTTTTTAGTTCAGAAATGTTTGATTTAAAAAAAAAAGATACAAACAACTTGCTGTCAAGTTTTGATTTCCAGATACAAATTGTGCATTTTACAACTTCACCCAAACAAATGTTATCTTTCCCAGGAGGTCACTGTTTAGAAATGAATAAAGAAGAGTTATTGATACCATAAAATTACTTGATACTGTTTAGAAAAGTAAAGAGAGAAAAAGCCCTTAACATATCCAAACAGGTCTTACTGTCTCTGTTTTGAACCTCAAAGCTAATCACTGTGACTTACAGAAACAGCACACACAGTACATGTAAGATGCATTCTCAATAGGACACGTTTTTTTCCTTGGGGTTTTCATTTCTGTTCTATCATTATGTAAACAGATTCCAGTAGCATCATGCTAATTGGTCTCATACTTATTTTTTTAATTATGGTAAACACAGATAACATGAGACCTATGCTTTTAATTTTTTTTTCTAAAGACTATTTTTCTATTGAAAAAAAAAATTTTGATAGATTTAGAGAGTGCAAGTACAGTTTTGTTGCATGGATATATTGCACAGCAGTGAAGCCTGGGCTTTTAGTGTACCCATCACCCAGGTAGTGTGTGCTGCACCCAATAGTTAACTTCTCATCCGTCACCTCCACCCACCCTCCCATCTTTTAGAGTCTCCAATATCTATTTTCCATGCTGTATGTCCATGTATACATGTTGTTTATCTCCTCGTTAAAAGTGAGAACATGAGGTATTTGACTTTGGTTTCTGAGTTCTTTCACTTACTATCCACTTAAATTTTTAAGTGTGTAGTCAAGTATTGTTAACTATGAGCACGATGTTGTCTCCTACTCTCGAAAGATCTCTTGAGAAGACTGCTAAGTCCACCAATCTAATCTTAATCCTTTCATGAAGAGGTTGCAAGCTGGGAGTGTTTAGAAAGGATTCACCCAACAGATGTGTTACGTTTACACCAAATGGATTTAAAAATATAACTAAACTGTCAACAGTTAAAATTACACATGCACAAAGACAAAGGCGCTTTCTAAATTCTGTTGACCACTAGATCTCTCTATATATACTGGACCCAAATTCTGCTAAGGCTAAATCAGCCTTTGTTTCTCATTATCTGCTCTTAAATCATTTATATGACATGCCTCATTTCCGCAGAGGTTTGAGTTTTCCATTCCCAAGACACAAAGAGCATTAGCCATGCTATTCATCTCATCTATGTGCAACATTTAATCCTGCACTCACTAATGCCACTAGTCCTCTTGGAATGACTTCCTTTTTGCCTAGTGTTGTTCTGACCCCTTCAAGTCCCACTTTACCGAGAAACTTCCCCAGACAACAATAGCTCATTTAGATTTCTTTTTTCTGTGAACTCAGGTAACACCATACAAATTACTATTTGATCTGGCTCTGTTTTGCAAAGGACCAAGGACAATGTCCCAGCTAGATCTTTGATCAATGCCACCCTTGTTAATTCACAAGTTAAGAGACAGGGTGAGACACCAGTAAATCTCCTTACTTTGATTAAAAATGTTTTGTTGATTTAGATCTTCATTTTGTTCTACTTCTCTTCCCTCAGAGAAATAATGTCTCCATCCTCCATCATTTTTTTCCCTGGCAATTCAGAAGAGTAACTGAGCCAAAGAGAAAAACAATACATCTCTCCTTCAATTTCGGAGGTGGCTGTTGTTGGAAACCTGCAGTTTGCTTAAGGACAGGGATTGTATCTTCCCTACCAGGTACCAAACACATGTCCAGGAGCATCAGGCCTCAGTAATCAATAAAAGTATTCAGAAGAACAAATGAAGAAATGAAGACTAGTCTAAATGTAGGCATGGGCTAAATTTAGTTGAGTCACTTAAGTAAGACTGGCTTTTGCCAGAAGTAGAGCATCTGTGATTTAATGGGAAATGGTAGCCCATAAGAAATAACTAGTCCACCATTCATCACTGTCTCAAAGTCATTCTAAGAACCATTCTTAAGAATCATAATATAGTCCAAATATCTTAATGAGAGGTAGTCCTCTAAGTTGTTAACAGCTTTTCTTTTCGCAGTGTTTCATATGGGCAGTGACTTCTAACTGCAAGAGCTACTGGGTTGCAGTGAACTTATCCCACCACAGACATGTAAGAAGATAAGGGAGGATGGGAGCCACGTTCTAGGATGTTGGTAGAACCAACAGAAATGAACGTTATTCTGCCACGAAAGCTCACAAAAGCTCACAAAGTCATACACACAAAAGAGAAGAGACATGAGAGCACATTTATCTTCATCTACTCCTTCATGAAAACACATAAGCCTAATCATCTCCCACAATAAACAACTACCCCAGGAGCAGGTCTCTAATTAGTAGCCAACCTAGGAAAGTGGCTCTGCGTCTTCTGTCCTTTCCTAAACATTTCCATCGGCAAACTGTATTTTTTCTTCACCTATTAAATCATTTATTTTCCAAAACTCATCCATGACTTGACAGTCATTTTCCCAGTGTCATTTTATAGCAGACGTTTGCACCAACACTTGGCTGAGGAGTGAACTTCCTTATCCTTCTAATGGGTACAGTCTTCCAGGCTCAGCTACCTTGAGAAGGAAGGTCTGGCACTGGGAAGCAGGTGGGGACTGCTACAGACACTGAAATGTGAAACAGGAGGCAGCCTGAGCAGTGTTGCAGGGACACTGCACCAATTCAAAACCGGATTATCTGCTCATTTTTTTTCTCTGGCATCTGCTTGTGAACTTCATTCATCACGAACTGTAAAAAATAAACTAGTATTTGTGCACTCACCTTAACATTAGAAAGACCCAGCCTGGAGGAGAATATGTAAGCATATTTGGGAAAAAAAAAAAAAAAAAAAAAAGTGCAAGTGAGAAGAAAAAAAATACATAGAGCCTTGTAAATCTGTTTAAAAACAAAATCTAAATGTCATACTATATATCATCCTATAATAGAGCTCCTGCTGTGCCCTTCACTGTCTCCTTCTTGCCTTGGCTCCAGGCTAGGCCGCATTAGCCATGGGATAATACCTGTACATATTTTTCGACCAGCAGCATGGAACAGAAGGTTCTGGGGCTTATTGGCCAATTTGAATTTGAGAATAAAGGAAGACAGGATCTTTGGTAAAGTGGGAATTAAGCCAACATCTTAACTGGCAGCAACAGCCTCTCAGATCTCTATCCCTCTCATATCTTTTTTTTTTTTCCCATAGGCTGTTGTCTTCTTTAACTTTCTATGGTGGTCAGTGTCCATACCCTCTCCTTTCTGTTCCCTCTAAGACCTGCTTTTTGCAAAGCATTAGGAATTCATTTGCACTAAGAAGTGGGTATCTAAGGGCTGCTTTTGGTGGATAAACTCTTCACCAGAACATAATAAGGAGGTTTTCACTAATGAAATTGCAAATGTAAGTTATCAAGTGATGTGTATACCAGAAGAGAGTTGGGGAAGTCTAGGCAAGGGTTTAAGAGGTATGTTCCTTCCCTCGGAATATGTCTTCCAAAGCTCCTTTTTAAGGAGAATGGAGCTAGAATTAAGGTTAGGAGACAGGACTGCATCTCCAGTATTATTAAAAACCTGATCACCATGCTTATTACCTCTTAGGTGTAGTTCTACAAATAAGAACTGAGGTATAAATAATAAAGTTTAGAAGTTATCACATGAGTATCTCATTCAAATTCAAAAGTAGATAAGCCATCCTTGTAAATGCTAGGTTAAGAAGCGGCAGAGTAAGTATAAAGCCTTGTGCTGCTTATTTCTGCTGACACAACCTGTGTCTTTAGCTCTGGCCCTTATCTAATAAAAAGAGGTTGAGATTTAGGATTCACAAAAGCAGAAACTTTCTGAGAAAGAAGAAGGTGAAAGCAAGCATCAATAATGGATAAATAAGATCTATACCGGCCTGCCAATTGTAGTACCAGACCTCTAACAAGACCCCATATGGCAGACAGCCCTTTAATAAGAGGCGTCCTGTTTTCACTGTGCCTCAAGACAGGCAGCAGAGGTGAGAAGTTCATTGCATACTGTTTTCTTAGCTCCCCACTTTTCATGGAACTGTCATTTCATCCTCCCGGTTTCTCAAATGTAAGTCTGTGTTTAGAGTATTGTAGCAGGCAATCAGCTCAGTCTTAATATTCTTTATTAAAGATCAAATAAAAACACAAAAAGGAGAGGCAGCCTGAAGAGCTTCCTCATGGCAGGGGGCTCATCTGTTGGAAAAAGACTGTCCATTTGCTTTGTCTTGTGTCCTCCCCATTAGAGGTTCCCGGAGTGTTCCTTGGCATCATCTGTAATCACACACCCTCAGCAAAACCCTGTGAGAGTGATTTTTCTTTAATGAAAAAGATCAGAGCCTCTAGGGAAGAGAGGAGAGGAGAAGGAGAGGCTTTAGTGCGTGTGTTAGGTTGGAGGAACAGATAAAAAGAATGTAATATTCTTACACTTCACGTCATATACACTTCAGTGGAATAAGTTACGCCATTAAACTTTTCATTCTGTGCTTTCAGGGATGGTTTACTGAAAATACTAGTTCGATATACATCCATTGAGGTGAATATTCTATATTAGCACACTAGTAAGCAGAACTTCCAAATAGCTTATATCGGGGATGAAGCTCCTCCCACTGATGACATTGTGAAAAGGCCATTGCAGATGTGTCTGTCTTCTGTCTTCATTATACTCATGTATTTAGTACAAGGGACCTTAGATAGCTTATCAATGCTAAATAAGAGTCATATGATCATTCAACATAAGTGATCATTTCTTCCCTCCAAAGTCTCTTCCCCAGCTCTAGGCTCAGTACATTACATAGCTCATCTCTTTTATCCCTGTGCCTGAGCCCTGTTCATTCATTCATTTGTTTAATGCTTACTTATGAACAGTCCTTGAGTATGCAATCTGAAAATCTCGGAAACGATTGCTAACTTCATACAGTTTGTGTTAGAGTCAGGGAGACAAGCAATAAACAAATAAATGGGCATAAAGGAGTATACAGTGTACATTTTGTATAACCTTAGACAAGAGAAAAGAAGCAGTATTGCCATGAAAAAGACAAAGAGAGATAACTCATAGATTGGGCATCAGACGGAGCCCCTCTAGAGGATGGGAAAGAGCCAGGAGGAATGTACTCTAGAGAAAAAGCAGATGCATGAAGATTCTAAGTCTGGCTTTTGTTTGACCAAATCTTTGATGGTTTCTTGGCCCTCCCTACCTTGTTTCTGTTCTTCTCCTCATGGCCAAAAAGGATTGAAATTAGCTCTGGAAACCAGCAGTTTATACAGGCCTTGCTTCTTACCTGCTGAATTATTTGCTAAGCATGCTATGTCTGTCTACTTACCTGCTGTGTTTCTTGTGGTCAGTCTGTCTCATCCTTGTGAGTCACATTCCAGCCACCCTCTTAATGCCATTTTCATTATTTATCTATGTCATTGGTTGAAATCTCCTTTCTTTTCCTTTTAATAGAGATGGGGTTTTGCTATGTTGCCTAGGCTGGTCTTAAATTCCTGGCTTCAAGCAATCCTCTTGCCTTGGTCTCCCAAAGTGCTGGATCAAATCCGTTTTCTAAAATTATGTTTATTGACTGCACTCACTCATCAAATCTAACACAGGCCTCAGACATACGGATAAAAGAGGTGATCCATGTAATGTACCAAGCCTAGAGCTGAAAAGGAGACTTTGGAGGGAAGAAATGATCACTTACGTTGAATGACCATATGACTAACACTGACTGCTATTCTCTGTCTCGGACTGTGATCCATATTGACAGTCAGACCTTGCTTTTTTTTTCCATCTCACTAGAAAAACATTTCCTTTTAACTGAGGACTGGCCTTGGAACCTGCCTTGACCAAGTAATTCATAACTGACCTCCTAGCCATCTGTACCCTGACTCCAGCAATGGGAACTAGACAGTGTCCAATTATGTCTATTGAGGCAACAACTAGTACTATTTCCATACATCAAGTCAGAGACATAAATTGGGTATTTATAAGAATGGGATCTGAAGTTAGGCTGCTGGCTTTGAATCTTGGGTCTCACTGGCTGTGAGACCTTGGGAAAAACACAACCTGAAAACCATAAGTTTTTATAGTTTAAAAACTTTCTGCCTCAAGTTTTTCAACTATAAAATGGAGCCATCATACATAACTCACAGGGTTTTTGGAGGATCAAAGAAGGAAGTACATGTAAAGCACTTAAAAAGGTATCTGGTACCTGGTACAACTCCCTAGAAAATATCATCTATAGCTACAAAGGGAAATAAATTGCTAACTTGTTATGAGATCTAGCATACACATTAAGAGGTTTTGGTCTAAGAAACATAAAAAATAAAAAATGTAAATACTAAAAATTTAGATATGAGATTAGAGTGGGTCCAGGTGATACTGAGCTGCCAGAATACTGAATTCTGTGCCATATTTTTCCTTAAATTCCTTCTAATCCAAAAAACAAATCATATCACCATGTATGTATATGTAGGGCTGATGTGTAAATTTGGGCCAGTTATCCCTGACTTCTGCAAAGGAAGAAATTCAGGGGCACAACAAACAGATCATTTTCCCCTTTGGGTTCCACAGACACTCTGCCCCTCCCTCACTGTCAACACAAGGGTTAGAATGACATGACCTTTCCTATGCTTCAGTGATTATTTCTACACATTGAACAATGTCAATTTTCTGTGCTTATGGCTTTTAATACTTCAAGCTTCCCAAAGGGACCCCACTTATACCCTAAAAATGTATGGCATAGACATATAAGAATATAAATAGCAGCATATGTCACTAATGCACAGCTGCATGTAAATTGGTTATGTGGATAACAAATGGATGATACTGTAACATGTGAAGACTGCGTGCAAAGACAAGGTCATAGAAATTGGATAGAGGTTTGAGAGCCGTAAGTTTAGACTGTTCATTTTCCCAGATGCATGCAGTCAGTTTGAAATGCAGCTTGCATAGAAACATGACTCTGCCAAATCCAGCCAGCTACAGACTCCTGCCATTAGTAATAAACGACCTTGGTGGTCTTGAAAATGAATAGCATCCAGTGTTATAAGGTGGCCCGGTTCCAGATGATGTTTGTTTACGTGCAGCAATTAGAGTCCAGCTGCTATAGGGAGAGAGTCATAGCCCCAGCTGGATTTTAGGAAATGTAGCCTTTCACTAAAAAGACTGCCCTCAAGAAATTGGATTTATATGAACTGAAGGAGATGGACTTTGCAAAGATGTGTCTAAGGGTTGCATGAAATTGTGAAGCTCCGTGGGCTCATCCTGACACTCCAATCATGTTAGCCTGAATAGTGGCAGAATCTATTCATTCAACAAAAAAGGCCCTACACGGGGACTGCCATGAGGAAAAAGAGAAAATGGCCAAGCCCTGAAGGCAATCATCATGAACTCACATTTGGATTGTAGACCCAAACCTCTCTTTGTGAGTAGTTTCAATTCCAAGACTTCAATAAGAAGTTGGTGCAGTATGAGGCCATGGGGGTATAGGGCAGGGAAGAATGGCAAAAAGAAAGAAGAGGGAGCCCTAAGAGAAAACAGAAGCTTAGCTGGGAAGTAAAATACAACTCCAGATAAAATACAACTCCCAGCTAAGCTTCTGACAGAAGCTTAGCTGGAAAGTAAAATACAACTCCAGATAAAAATAAAGGAACAGAATGTTACTCCAAAGTTGCATTTCTGAATCAAAGGCGGGTGGTGCTGTCATCAAGAGTGTGGCAGATGCATTTCTGCTTTCAGAGTTGTTTTTCTCATATTTCCCCCTTATCCATCCCTCTACACAACAGTTTCAGGCTCTGGCATGTCATGCTGAAGGACAGGAATGAATTTGTAGTGGAGGGAATTTGTCACTGAGTAGAAGGCAGAATGCATTGGAAAGATACTTTCTTCTCTCTTTCATTTCCAAAACAAACAAACAATAAAAAAAAAAAACTCCACTTAATTGAATAGATAAACCTAAGTATCCTGGGCAGAGGCCATTTTAGACCTGGACAGTTTACAGATAGTCCTAAAAGTCAATCAATCAATTTATTTTAAAACTAAACTTGTCAGTATTAAGAATGGTAAATTTCACACAACAATCTGTTTCTGAAATCTCTTACAGACATCAGCACTTGGGCCACACTGGGCACACACCCCTGTCATGAGGGTGCTGGCTCACCCCACACTGGCTAAGGCAATTTTCCTTTCATAAGAAGCAAGGACAGTCTCTGCCTGCCTGCTTCACTCAGTAATTTACTTCTTTGGCCTTGAGAGCAATTTGACTTGGAGACTGAAAAAAATTGGGTCTGAGGAGGAAAGAGCAACTTCTGAGCAGAATCGAAGATAAAGAAGCCTGAGTTCCTGGTGAAACAGGTGGCTTCTCCCTATTTTCTGGCAGTGTCCTGGGGAATAGGGGAGGACTTTGAAGCCTCTAACATGCACATCTCAGACCCCACACCACAAAAAATGCCCACATCTACTTCAAGACACCGGAAGAGTGGCAATCTGAAATTCAATGATCCATGGGAGCTAAGCCAACAGACATCTCCACAATTCCAAGCATAGGCAGAAAGCGCCATGACCAGAGGAGTCTCTCTGGAACAAACTTGAAACCTTGGCATAACCCTTGACAAGGTTGTGGGTCAGGAACCTCCAATGACCTGATGCGAAATTTCCCATCAACCTCAACAAGTCAGACTACTGGGTTTGGTAATTACATGATTTAAGAAAATAAGTCTTATTTCTTGCAAACTGAATTTATGAACTTAGAATTTTATCTACCACATCGAAGAAACTGAGAGGAAAGGGTTTCATTTTCTCTAAATCAGGACTCAGGTATTAATGACATTCAAAGGGACATTTTTTTCCCAATAGCTAGAATTACTTACAAATTTGTTTTTTTAAAAAAGAAAGAAAACTAAATTAATTCAAATAAGCAGTTGTTTTTCAAATAGCTAATTGGGAGATTCATTTAACAGCACTTCTCATTTTTGTTTTATGTTTTTTTAGAGACAGGATCTCACTCTGTCACCCAGGTTGGAGTGCAGTGGCCTGATCATAGCTCATTGCAATCTCAAACTCCTAGGCTCAAATGGTCTTCCTGCCTCAGCCTCTGCAGCAACTGGGACTACACGTGTGTGCCACCATGGCTGGCTATTTTTTATTTTTGTAGAGACAGGGTCTCATTATTTTGTTTTGGCTAGCCTCAAGGACTCTTCCTTCCTCAGCCTCCCAAAGTGCTGGGATTATAGGTGAGCGCCACTGCACTGATTCTCTCAGTCTTTGGCGCTAAAAGAAATGCCTTATTTTGTTGACAGTATTGTTGGTGCCTTCTTGGTGCTACTTGACTGGATGCCATGGTTTTGTTGGCCTTACAATCACACAGCACCAAAAGCAAGGGAGCTCAGGGGACTCTTCAGAGGGCCTGACAACTTCCAGAGTGTCTTATGTACTTGACAGGATCAGACCTACTGTATTGGATTACACTTAACAGGCCCCAGCACAGCCTTTGAAATTCCATCTTTTTTTCTGATAGTGTGACCTATTAAAGTCTCCTGACCACATAAGTGCATCTGCTGCGTGTATGCACCAAAGTAGATAACATTGCAAATAAGAGTGCTATGCTATCTGGCTTTATCACATTTAGCATCCCTTTTGAAGTTAAAGACAAGATTATCCTGTAAATGGTTGGCAAGCCACAGTTAATCCTCATCTTCATGAGGGAACATGAAAGGACACCCTTAGCACTCAATATCAGCTCGTGGTTTTGTGTTATTAATGTGAGGGTTGAATTTGATGCTACAGTGGTGAAACCCATCATGTCACTGTTTAAGATGATGCTCCACTAGCCATAACAACAAGGCATTTATTTTTCCATAAAATGATTGCACTGGCCTTTTTTACATCAAATCCACTGAAGATTCCAGTGTTGTTTCAGCTTTCAGAAACTAGGAACTTAAAACCATGGTTTATGGCAATAGATCTTAAACAAACAGAGGTAATAATATTGCTGGTGTGCTTTTTGGTTGTAAGGTGTGTTTCCAGGTGGCTATCGTCTTTGCATAGTCAGCCATAATGTTCTCCTTCCCAAGAGCCTGAGGATAGTTTAGTGATTCTATGTTTAGCGAAAATATGGAGCAATTTTGCCTGAAAGACAAAAAATAACTTTTTTTTTTTTTTTTTTTTTGAGATGGGGTCTTACTCTGTCATCCAGGCAGAGTAAGACTGGGTGCAATGGCACAGTCTCAGCTTACTGCAACCTCTGTCTCCCTGGTTCAAGCGATATTTCTACCTCCTCCTCCCAAGTAGCTGAGACTGTAGGCACTCACCACCATGCCCTGCTAATTATTGCATTTGTAGTAGAGATGGGATTTTACTACATTGGCCAGGCTTGTCTGGTACTGCTGACCTCATGATCCCATGCCTCGTCCTCCCAATGTGCTGAGATTACAGGCATGAGCCACCGCGCCCGGCCAATAACTCATTTCTTATTTGTAGGTCCTTCTGGTCCTCATTATTATGTCAGAATCAGAAGTGACTGGGACTAAAGAAGACATCTCATATGATTTATAGACCTGGCAGAACTTCACTCTTAATTCCTGAAATTATAAAATATGTTAGTCTAATTTTAATCAAAATATTTCTAATTCTTTGATGTAAAGAGCTTGCATTATTTCAGGTAAGTGTGGGTTAAAGACTTTCTTGCTAATTTCAAACTAAGCTTCTAGAAGTCTCTAGTTAAAATGATTTCAGGTATGTGTATGTGTGTGTATGTGTATGTGTATGTATGTATGTATGTAGGTATATCAAAAAGGTGAAATAGCTTATGATTGAATCATTTAAAATTGTATTTCTTAAATAACTGTTTTAAATGTACCTGGAATTCGCTTTGTAGATGCCTGCGTGATGATATAGAGATCAATGTCATTGAAAGAAGTGTTTATTACTTATAGTACCCAAAAGAGAAGGCACACCATCCTGTGGGGCCACATGGATGAGCACCAGGTTGATTGTGAGAAAGGAGTGAGGGGAAGGTATGGATGAGAGCCTTTATTTCTACAGTGGCAGGAAACTGTTAGGTGGAAATATCTCCTGTTGGGCAGAAAGCAAAATATAGATATTGGGGTTTATGACTGGAAGATTTTTAACATGATGTTTCTGCACCTGTGAAAACACAAGATGGTATGACTGTAAACTACTTTAGCTGTTAATTTGGCCTATGATATCCAAGATGCCAAATCATCAACTGCAGAATATTAAGAATTATTCTTACAACATGTGGTAGACTAACAACAACTGAAATGTCTTTGTTAGTTAATTATTGAAAATAGTCTTTTAACTCTTTGAAATTATATTTATGAAATATTCTCAATTATAGTAGGAAAAAATAGAAATATATATGTTGATAGGAAGCAATGTAGCTTTTAAAAATATTTCATTCAGGCTAACCACAAACTAGTAACACTTAAAAGATTGCCTTCTTTTGCTCCTGTTAAAGTTGAGAATAGGCTCTGATTAAATGTGCATTAAAACTGCTGTTTTTCCGCATTGTGCACACAAAAATGTGTGTGTGTGTGTGTGTGTGTGTGTGTGTGTGTTTAAATGGTTCAATTAGTATTCTGTGGTAATCTGCTCATCACATGGAAACAGCATCTAAGCAGAGGGCTTGACATTCAGAATCAATACTGTGCTGAACATTTAAGTGTCACAGCAAATATCAATAGGCCCAAAGTCGTTCATGTACTGGGCAAAGTCTAATTGGCAATGCAACCAGAATGACCAATTTATTTACACATTGTTCCTGCCAGAGCTCTTCCCCTCATTCATATCTGGATGTGGATATATCACAGGGCTGGCAAATGGAGGGGCCCACACTGGCTCAGTATAACCACTCTCTGTCTGAGGGCAGCAGCTCATCCTACATCATATAGGACTTAAACCCAGGCTGTCAGACTATGAATTGGGTACTTTTGGGCCAAGTGCCCAGGACTTCTCTGTTCTTTAATTTTATATTTGTATTTGAGATGTGATTTTTTAAAGGACTGTTAAAAAAAGAAAAATAATGTTAAAACTAATTGAACATGAAAAATCTAGTAATCTCTGAACAAAATCCATATTAGGACCAAGGTAAATGAAGAAGTGGGCTGTAACATATAGCTACAGGCTGAGTAGACATTAAAAGTGAAAAGAACCTTTTAATTTAACCATTCAAATACTCTAGGTGATGTGAAGCAGCGTGATGTACTGGAAACGGAAGGGGATCAGAATATGGAAACATAAAACCCTGCCACTCATTCTTCCCTTGTTATCTTTAAAATAACCTCTTATCCTCTTCTGAGCATGTCTTATTTACTGTGAACTGATCAAATAAGATAATTAGAAAAGCTAACAAATTACTAGCATCGTCTGTTTCTACCAGCTCATTTGTTTTAAAGTTTAGATTTATACTTTTTAGGCTTTTATAGAAACAAAATAGTTGAATTTAGCAAAATAGCTTATTATAAATTGAAGAGCCACTATTTGTATCAACCTCTTATTTTAAGTAGATTATCTATGTAAATATTATCTCAAAAATGGTTCATTTAAGCTCCAGTCTATTACTAACATTGTCGAACAAAAGATCGCTCATCATGTAGGCTTGATTTCTCAAAACACTGCTCAAAATTCAGGTATCAAAAGGAGTCGTGAACATATCACACCCATGTGAAAGGCATGTCAGGAACAAAGTTTGGTGGTCCCAGGAGACCAAGGCACCTAAATCGAGCATTCCCCAGCCTGGACCCTGAGTCAATACAAACTAGTTCATTAGTACTGGAGGCCTGTGGGGGTCATCAGCCAAGAGGGTCATTATTAGCATCCATTTATTCAAGATTGTTTTTGTATTGTTCAATGAATACCACTGTGTATAGAACAAATTTCAAAAAAAAAAAAAATCCCTGAGAATATAAAGATGATTAAGGCATAGTCCCTTGTGAAAATGTATATAGGAAACAAAACTCTGTGGGAAAAAAAAAAAAAAGAAACAAAGCCAGGCTTTTCTCAACAAAGTCTTCAACCTGGGCATATCCCACAATGCGGGATGGATAAAATAGAAAGAAATAATAGAAAAAATAGAAATAAATAAATAAGAGGAAAAGAAAGTGCTTTTCTTTCTTTCTCTGTGGAGTGGTTTAAAAGTTTACCCCCCAAAATTCATGTCTATCCAGAACTAGTGAATGTGATCTTATTTGGAAATAGGGTCCTTGCAAATGTCATCAAGTTAAGATGTGGTCATGCTGGACTAGAGTGAGCCCAAACACAAATATAAGGCATGGCTTTACAACAAGAGGCAATTTGGAAACAGAACAGCCTTGGAGAAAAGGCCATGTGAAGGGAGAGGGTGAGACTGGAATTACGCAACCACAAGGACAAGCATGCCAATGATTGCTGGCAACCACTGGAAGCTAGGAACAGAAAATTATTCTTTCCTAAACCTTCAGAGGGATCGTGGCTTTGCTGACATCTTGATTTCTAGCCTCTATAAACTTTAAAAAATAAAGAATTTTTTGTTGTTTTAAGCTACTCAGTTTGTGGTGCTCTGTTATGACAGCACAAGGAAACAAATACACTAGGGGAATTAAGACCTGCTATCTCTCTTTGGAGCAAATGTCATTTAGATAGCCAGGAAAATTGATTCAACAGATATCAATCTAGAATAAAATAGATTGAGTGCCAAAAGAATTAGGAAGGAATAGTGAGATCAAGAAGACAAGGAAATTACAGAATTGAATACTTGATTGAAGCTAATTTCTTTGGGTTAATTATATTAAGCTTAATCTAACTCACTTTACTGAGGAAAATCTTGAAGAAATGTCATTCAAATACTGACAGTATTAATATCTCCTCTAAGCAGCCTCTTCCCCGAAGCAGTCAGTGCTGCTGCTGACCTTGCCTTGTTTCTCTGTCTTTGTCTTTCCAGTTTTTCCACCACGGGACCTGTTGGTGTTTCAAAAGCCCATCCCCAATTCCATAGCCATCCCTGACAAGATAGAAAGCAGCATCAGCTCCATCATTGGCTACAATTTACAAAAGAGAAAGAGAGCAGGAGGTAAGTCAAGTGTCTAATATGTCAAGTGTTACAGTAATTACTTTTACATATACAGGTTCATCACTCATTCATCCCTCACTCATATTTGTCCTATTTTTATTAAGCACTTCTTAAGTGCCTGGCATTAAATCAAATTTTTGGGATTCCAAGTTGCACAAGAGAGTAATAGTCTCTGCCCTCTTTTCCACTTATATTCATCTTTTTCCCCCTTATCCTGGGAGTTAGAACTTCTCCATTTGCTGAGTTTCTGTGTGGTTTCTGAGACTCATCTGACTAAGGATCTAATATTCAGGGACAAACACCTGTCTGAAATTTAAGCCCCATACAGCATCTTTGTAGAACAGTCCCACTTAGATTTGCTTAGTTTACCGGACTGGGCTTCTTCGCTGACAACTCACATCCCTCTAAAGTTTGTTCTGCTGTCCTTACAGCCTGATCTCCACTGTGGCCCAAAATCAAGGCTAGAATCTACCAATGGCTGAGGTTCTTTGGCTAGCATCTATCAGCTTTCCTTTCTTAGAGTAGAGTCTCTTCCTAATATGCTGCTTCCCCCTAAATCATTCATTTTGTCTGCCAAGTAGACTTTAAATATTCATTTGGTATTTACTATGTGCCAGATACCATTCTAAAGATATGAGGCTAACCATGATAGTTACAGTTTCTTCTGTCATAGAACTTAGTTATGCAGAAAGCAATAGACCAAGAAAATGGGGGGACCCCAAAAATACACCAAAAAAACCCAAGTTATATGCAATAAACAATACAACTGTCAGGACTAAGGCATCCTATTAAAACAAAAATGAAAAGAAGGAGTTGAAAAGAAAATAAAAGAAGAGGTTGGAGAAGATCTACCCAAGGAGATGTTATTTAAACTGGTGATAACAAAAGGAATAAATGAAACTGGCCCATAATTATGGATAAAATTACACAAGTCCATACTGATAGTCTGAACAAAGACACGAGGCATGGCAAACCATGCTGTATTGCAAGAACTGAGAAAAGACACATACCTAGGGCATAGTTTGTGAATGGAAGGAATGACTTTATTAGCTTTCTACTGCTGCTGTAATATAATACCACAAACTTAGTTGCCTGAAACAACACAAGTTACAGTTTTGGAGGTCAAACATTTGAAGTGAGTCTCATTAGGTTAAAATCAAGGTTGCCTCAGAGATGCATTCCTTTCGGAAGCTCTCAGGAAGAGTTCATGTCCCCGCCTTTCCTGGCATCCAGAGGTGGCCTGTTTTTGTTTGTGGTCCCCCTTTCCAGCAATCTTACCATTCCAACCTCTTCTGTCATCACCTCTCTTTCCCTGACTCTGACCTTCCTGCCTCCTTTTCTGGGGACTCCTGTGATTTCAGTGGGCCCACACACATAATTCAAGCTAATCTCATCTCAACATTCTTAACTCCTCTGCAAAGTCCTCTTTGCCAGGTAAGGTAACATATTTACAGGTTTGAAGAGTTAGAATGTAAACATTTGGTAGGGAAGTGGGAGACATTATTCTATCGACCTCAGTGACATAAGACAATATTGGACATATGTAAAAAAATTTTTAAGATTATTTATACAACTATGTGGAGAAAAGATTCAAGAAAGAAAGGTGGGTTAATTGGAATTAAAGAGAAAGAAATGTATTCCTGTAAATTTGGTAAGAGATGGCAGGTGTCTAGACTAAAATGGTGGCAGTGGAGACAGAGTAACAGGAAAATTCAATTAAATCAACTGAACTTGATAGTAGAATCTATATGGGTAGAGTGAAGGAAAATTCAAGAATCAAGGAAAAATCTCGGGGTTTTTGTTTGATTGTTTTGCTATTTATTTATTTATTTTATTTATTTATTTTTGAGACAGAGTGTTGCTCTGTTGACCCAGCTGGAGTGCAATGAGCTATCTTGGCTCACTGCAATCTCTGCCTCCTGGGTTCAAGCCATTCTCCTGCCTTAGCCTCTCAAGTAGCTAACAGGAACCTGCCACCACGCCCAGCTAATTTTTGTATTTTTAGGAGAGACAGGGCTTTGCCTTGTTGAAGAGGCTGCTCTCAAACTCCTGACCTCAGGCAATCTGCCCACCTTGGCCTCCCAAAGTGCTGGAATTACAGGCCTGAGCCACCGTGCCTGGCTAATCTCAGGTTTTTAAATATTTATTTTATAATCGGGAAAGGAGGAGAAGGGAGGGTACAGGAGAGGAAAGGAGAAGAGTGGAGATGAGGAGAAGTGAAGGGAGGGGAGGGGAGGGAAAGAGAGGAGAGGAGGTGAGAGAAGAAAGACTAAGAGAAAGAGAAAGAACTCTGAACTCCCAGGCACCAATTATTGGCCTCTGACCTTCACAGATTCAGCTGTCATCTCTACACTTGGCATCTGATTGTCATCTCTGCACTTGAATTGATTCTCACAGTCCTCCTGAATTACATTCTCACCCTCCTGAAATATGATAGAAAGCACTGTTTGCCCATTTACAATCTAATTCTAGTTTTTATTTACGTGTTCTCTAATAATTCCCACTCTTCATTTAATATACATTTTTTTAATGTTCCTCAGCTAATGACTTCCAAATGAAGCTACATCCCATCTAATAGTCAACCATTAAAATAATAGTGCCTTTCTAAGAGAAAAGCCCCAGGCTTCCATATAGTCCCAGGACTAGTGAAGGCCTTTCAGGAAAAGGAAAATGTGTCAGTCCTAGAATCCAATAAAGTCAGAAGAGACTTTGAAAAATCCAGTGTAATGTCCTTTACCTTATATGTGGGGAAACCAAAGCCTCAAACTCCATTGTTTGACAGACAGATGCAGAGCAGGTGCTAAAAACTCAGACAACAAAAGCCTTCACATGACAAGGATACTTTTCCCTGAACCATGTTATTTCTGGACAGATAAAAATAATAATCTGATGCCAACATGTTCTTGCCTCCATAGAGACAATAATGATGAGATACGTTATGGAATCTCAGTAGCTTTTCTGTACTCTATGAGATTTAAAATAAAAAAAACCTTTTCCACAGTTGACTGCCTAAACTATTAGATATCTCTTTATGTGAAGAAAAAAATGGGGATATTTGTGCTGCTCTAACTAAAAGAAAAAGCCATAAATTGTCTCCATCATATTATGCTAATGAAAGATGTCCAGTCAGCAACCCTAAAGACTGAAATCATTCTTTTCCATAGAAGGGCAAAACTCAGTCTCAATGAGTGTTTGGAAGGTGGACTGGGGGGGACGCTAATTCAATTTCCATGACCAATTCAATCTCTGACCCTCTTTCTCAAGTTCCAGCAGTTCCTGATGATCATCAATTGTGAAGGTCTTTTTGGCTACACTGGGATCTTAACTAAGACCAATAACTCATTTCATAAGTCACCGAACAGTTGACAAAGGATAATGACTTTCAGTCAATCTTAAGCTGGGGATAGATTCCATTCAAAGACATAAAGGTGAAAGTCCTCTACCCAGTGTCCATTACACAGCTCCAACGTAGTTAATTTATGCTTAATGCAATTGTATATTTGAAAGCTGAAAAGACCCAAGTGATAATTAATCTTCAATGATGCATTTAGCTGTGACTTCTCATGCTGAAAGCTTTTCCCACAATGTACTTTGGAAAGTGGCGCTTGCAAACTCCTCCACATTAAATAGGTGTGACTATGTGTCCAGAGGTTACAAGCACAGCATGTTTTTATAGAACTCATTGGAGCAGCTAAGTAAAACTGAATTCAAGCTGTAGATACATGATAATATTAGAGTTTTGGTGGCTAATTTTCGTGCTGAAGGGAAGTCCTATGGTAAGTGATAGGAATTATTTTTATATCACTCAGTGTTTCCCAATGGGTAATAAATATGCTCAAACACACAGAAATTTTTTAACAAGAGTATTTGAGTATCAATGGATCATTATTAACTATCATGGATAAACACTGAGATTCTCATCAGAAAATTGCTCCATATCATTTGACAATTGTGAAGATCTCTGTTTGCATAATACAAATAGTCATAGAATTGTTTTAGCTAGTGGAGATATCAAAATTCACTGACCCTAGCCTCTTATTTTGCAAATGAGAGAACTGAAGCCCAGAGTGCTTGCGTAACTTGCTGATGCTCAGACAACTTAACCCAACAGTTTAAACCAAACCTTTTAATTAGAATCCAAGGTTTTGACTTTATCGTCCTTTCTCAACCACATCACATTCTGTTAGAATAAGGCAAAAGATAAACAAATCAAATAAGTAATATGAAAATATAGAAATTTTAAAAGAAATGTATGCATTCTTTGCTTGTAAAATATATTTTGTTCCTGCCATATAAGATGCTTTCTAACAGGAAAAGTGACAAGTCCCATAGACTGTTTATTGATTATTAATTATGTTCTGGACAACACCCGAGGTAATTTGAAGGAGAACCCCAAAATGCACAAGGCGCTCTTCTGTCCTTGGTAGAGCTTAGAGTCAAATGGGAGATGATAATAATGTCAACAATAAAATCAGTATATGAATAGTAATTAAAGGTTGAGCGAGGGAAGATAACTGCGTCAGAGGAGATGTTTGGTAAGAACCCAAATTGCTGTGGTTTTGCCATTTAGAACTCAGGTAAATGGAGGACGCTGAATATTAAAAATGGAAAAACAAAATCAGCAAAGAAATAAACTGGAATCTGCAGTGATAGTATGAGAGGGATTCAAACGACATGGAGGAAATGTAAGGTCTATTTTGCTTTGGAGAGAAGAGGAGAATTCTTGGCTAAGTCTTGGTTTTAGAACTTTGTTCATTGCCACTCTTTCCACTTAGAAACAATGTTTGAAAAACTGCTTTTTTGATGTTATAATTTGCATTTATCCCTTTGATTTTGCTACATCTTTCTGCTCTCAAAAATGCTTTTTCACAGCCTTAACTTGTAAACTGCATTTATTCATATGCTATAAGCCAGGAACAAGGGGAGATCCTGAAATAAAATGATGAATAAAATGAACATGATCCAAACTTTTTACAGTCTATGGGAAGGCATGGAACCAATTACAATAAAGTGTGACAATAGCTATGGATCACAAAGGCAGCATAGAATGGCATGTCAATACATGGTATGGGCATCTAGTCCAAGCTGAGATATCCACAAAAGATTCTCAGAGAAAGGGGAAGTTGTTTGATATCTAAAATATGGGTAGGAGGGAACTAAAACAAGAGAGCTAACATGGAGGCTTGGGCAAAAACTTTCAGTCAGAGGCATCAGCAAGCGTAAGGCCCCAGGGCAAAGAGGGAAAACAGGACGTTCTAACTATAGTTATACTTCACTTAACAGCAGGGATACCTTCCAAAAAATGAGTCGCTAGATGGTTTTGTCATTGTGCAAACATGATAGTGTGTACTTACACAAACCTAGATGGTATAGCCTACTACATACCTAGGCTGTATGGTACAGCTTATTGCTCCTAGGCTACTGACCTGCCCAGAATGTTACAGTGCTGAATACTACAGGCAATTGTAATACAATGGTAAATATTTGCATATATAAACATACCTAAACACAGAAAAAGTACAGTAAAAATACACTATAAAAGACAATAAAAATAGGGCACTTACCATCAATGGAGCTGGCAGGATTGGAAGTTGCTCTGGGTGAGTTAGTGTGTGAGTGGTGAGTGAATGCGAAGGCCTAGGACATTACTGGACACGACTGTAGATTTTATGAACATTGTACACTTAGGCCAAATTTATTTCTTTAGTACTAAATTAACCTTAGCTTACTGTAACTTTTTCACTTTGTAAACATTTAAAATTTTTTAATTCTGACTTTTGTTATCATACTTAGCTTAAAACATAAACACATTGCACAGCTATTCAAAAATACTTCTTCCTTTATATTCTTATTCTATAAAGTTTTCTCACTTATAAAACTTTTTTTTTTACTTTTTAAACATTTTTATGAAAAACTAAGGCAAACACACACACATTAGCCCAGGCCTATACAAGGTCAAGCTCATTAATATCACAATCTTCCAACCTCCACATCTTGTCCCACTGAAAGATTTTTCAGAGGTAGTAACACTCATGGAGCTGCCATATCCTATAATAATGCCTTCTTCTGGAGCACCTCCTGAAGAAACTGCCTGAGACAGCTTTACAGTTAACATTTTTTATAAGTAGAAGAAGTATATTCTAAAATTACAATGGAAAGTATAATAAATATGTAAACCAGTAACATAGTCATTTATGTACATTATCAAGTATTAGGTGCTGTACCTAACTATATATGTTGGACTTCTATGCAACTGGCATCACAGTAGATTTATTCACACTAGCATCACCACAAACATGTGAGTGATGTCTTATGACATTACAATGATGATGTCATTAGACAGTAGGAATTTGTCAACTCCATTATAATCTTATGGGACCACCTCTGTGTATGTGGACCACAATTGGCCAAAATGTCATTAATGATACACATGAGTGTACTGGATAAAGCATGGAAAGTTGGGTCACAGCCGATAAAGGATTAGGCTGGAGGCAATCATGAGGAAACTTAAAAGCTGAGATGCAGAATTATATGTTCTCCATGGGATAAAAGATTAAGTTATTTTGACTAGGTTCTCAGGTCAACATTCTTGCTACACTTGTGCTAATTTTGTTACTAGAACCCACAAAAAAGATGGTGTTCTGTAGTCACAAGGGACTATGTTCTGTAGGGTTTTAACACCCAAAGTAATGGATCTTTATTTTGCAGGCAATGTAGGGGAGAGATTCATTAAATATTTGTTAAAAGAAATGTAACATGATAATGATGTTTTATGCATGCATTGAATAGGAATGCTAAAAATTAATAGCAAGAAGAAAGCAGAGAAAAGTGGAAAAAAGATTACATGATGAAAACAGTGTCCATTAAGAGATATAGCAATTGATATAATGTAAATTTAGTGCATTTTGAGGGCAGTAGCCCCTTAAAGATTGGCAATTGCTATGGTCTGAATGTTTGTTTCCCTCCAAAATTCATGCTGAGACTTAATCCCCAATGTGAAGGTATTAAATGCTGGGCCTTTTGGAGGTTATCAGGTCATGAGGTCTCTGCCTTCAGGAATGGGATTAATACTTTTTATAAAAGAGCTTGGGGGAGTCTGTTTGGTTCCTTTTTGCCTTTGCATCATGGTAGGACACAGCAATTGCCTCTTCTTCTAGGTGAGAGTGCAGCCAGAAAGTGCCATCTTGGAAGCAGAGAGGAGCTCTCACCAGACATTGAATCTGTTGGTGCCTTGCTCTTGGACTTCCCAGTGTTCAGAATTGTAAGAAATACATGTCTGCTGTTTTCAAATTATCCAGTCTAAGATTTTCTATTTTGATAGCCTAAATTGACTAAGATAATGGTGTATTTATGATATTCCCTTTCTCTAATTCCAATTAAACCTACAAAATAATCATTTTTGACAATTTAAGACAGATTAAGGTTTTTGACTTTGTCACATCTGTCTAGCAATTTTGGAGAACAATGTGTACAAAATCCATAACTTGACATTGTATAAAATTAGGCAAATAAATGTGACTGCAATTTTGAAATACATAGATTCTTTACAGAAGATGATTAATTATAATGTATAAGCAGACAAATTTAAAGAGCACCTGCTAGAATACAAAACCTTATCTCCAGTCAATATTAATCATTTTAATTAACTTAACTCTGGTTTTTCCTTTAGCAAACAAATGCCTGGTAGCAGCTCCATGAAAAACAGCACAGATTTATTGCCACTCACATTTCTATAACTCTTCCTTGAAACATTAAGATTGCAGGTATCAAATTCGGGAGTAAAGGACATTAGCTACTCCAGGTGTGTCAAAAGACATAAATGGTCCAGATGTTCTACTCTAAGTCCCGTTTTTATTTAAGCTGGTGGCTTTCACAGGTAAAATTATGGTAGCCTGAGGCTGTTGTGTGTGTGTTTTTTTTTCTCACTTCATAGTCTAATACAGAATTTTTCCAGAATTATCCAACTCTTTCTTAGTCTTGCCAACTGAACTAACTCCACTAGGTGCCACGTATCAAAAGTTGACACTCTACTTGATACACTATTTGGATAGGAAATGATTGGGGCAAGGAAGATACTGGCAAAATTGCTGAGAAATGATATGGGAAGAAAGGGAACCTATGCTAACACTCCAAATTCTTTTTGAAGAAGGGATGCTACGACCATTTACGTGGTAATTATGTTCTCACTCAGAACCATGCTCATCCTCCAGTCTTCTCTTTCCACTCTCTAAGTCTTACTCCCTCCTCCTTTCTTTCACCATCCACTCTCTCTAACACCTGCCTTCTGGTTTTCATACATAGCCGCAGTCCCAAATTTGTGACTCAGCATTGCCACTTTCTCGGTGGTGATTCCCACCCACAGCCCTTAGTCGTGTTATTATTCTCTAACTTGTTTTTTTTCAAGTATCGCCCTAGGAATTCTTCTTCATGCAAATGTTCAGATTTCTCATTTAATCAGCATAGCAGTCTGATAACTCTCAACAGTTTGCAAATTTGGATTTTGAGATTCAAAAAGTAATTTGTCATCCAATGTAGCATGTATCTTGGTGTGTTAAGAAATCATATAACATGGTAAGACCATTTAAAAAGAATGAAATAATTTAGGCATAATAATGTAGATATTTTTATGTATTTATTTCTGTTGTCATTGGCATTCCTGACATATATAGTCTTCTTGCAAAGGATCAAAGAATGCAACAGTACTTTAGCACTTTGGCCTAAAGGCTTATTTGACAAAAACATGTGCTTTTAAGTTACTGCCATGTTCTCCTCAGATAGGTAGTGTTTGCCTTATTTTCACTTTGTGTTCAGTGTTTCGTTTCAGTATTGAAATCCCCATGCTTAAATTCAACTCTAGATAAAATGTCGGTGCAGTTGGAGGGGAAGTGTTTAAACAATAAGCATTCTAATAGTTTCATGGTCTGATAATTATGTGCAGTTGTTAAAATTGCAGGACACAAACTCCAGAATCATTTGCCAAACTCAACAGTCTGAGATATTATTTTGTTTACTTAGCTAATGCTGTTATTGATCAGCTTCTCTAAACTCAGGGCAAGGTTTTATTTGATATTGGAAAACCTGATCGCATACCACATGAAGGTAAAATCTGCATTCTTATCAAAGGGAGGACATGCACCCTCGGTGGAACTAGTTAGAGGAATGGGAATTGAGCAGGGGGAGATCTTCTGAAAGTGAGAGGGCTTAATTTATGTCCAAGGAGCACAGAAGGAGCTCCAAAATGGTGGCACAGCCCCACAACACCACAACAGCTATGTGAAAGATTTTTTTCTGTTGTTGCCGTGAACACTCTGTATTTCCCAAAACATTTTTTATAGTTGCAGACATTTCATGGAATGGCTTTGGTGGACAGCCACATCAAGAAATTGAGTTCCATGTTGAAAGTGAGCACAGTCTAAGAAGGAGATATACCAAGAGTTGGGTACTATGAAGCTGTCAAAGAGTGACTAGAAGGGATACGCCAGGCCAGAGATTCTTGGGAAATCGCAAAACACTTGGAATTTTAGGTAATTACAAGACTTTGAAATTTTCCCAAAGTCTTAGAAAAGACATGAGGCATCTCATAGAATGGAGGGCAGGGAGTGGGTAAACTGGGCTTGTTTTTTATTCATATTAGGTATGATGAAATCTGTTAATATTTAGGTTATATCCCATTTTTTTGTGTTTATTCCCCATGATGTTTTAGATTTTAAAAAATGTTCAGACTGTCATAGAATGAGTTTGCTTCTTTATGCTTATTTTTACGTTCATGTTTACTTGAATCTATGATTGTTTAAAAATGTGTCAGTGCCATTTGTATGAATAGTTCTTCTGGATACTCATAACTCTTCAATTATTCCATTATTCTTATTTATTTTGTTTTTTTTTCTTCTCCCCTAATCCTTCTTTTCCCCACTACTTGTCTTATCCAAAGCATAGAGCTTGACAGTGCTCTTTCCTGAAGTCCCAATTGACAATAAATATATACAATTAGCCATTTATTTGCAGATTTAATTCTACTTACTGGAATTAAAGTTTGTAAATTCACTTAAAAAATTTTTTTTAAATCTTTTTAAGTTCTTTTATATTTTGATAAGTTATTAGATCACTTTAAACCTACATATTATAAAATGACTTAACCATCATAGGCAGTATTTCCAGGGCACAGGCAGGGTACCATTAAACTTATGAAATTAGACAACCTTTAAAAAAATAGATCACACCTTTCCCAAGTGAAACTGATACTGACTTTGACATCCAGTGGACCATAGAAACACAAATTGATGGACCTGGCAGGAAACTAAGAGATCATGTAATCCAATTTTTTAGATAAAGATATTGAGTGGTTAAGATACTTGTCTCAAGCTACACAGTTAATTAATGAAACAGTTTGGACCAGAAACTGTGTTCTCTGACTTGCAACAAAGGAGGTGAACAGGGTTCAGTAGAATCACTGGCATTCTTTGGAAGAACTTTAGCCATTTTTCATCTTATTATGATCCTATGATCTAAGAGATACTAATCAACAGGCATTAGGTGGGCACATACAGTTCAGGTTCCAATAAAAGTACTATGGTAAATTCTTTTAATTTATACCAAAAGAGTTCCCAAAATGAGAATATTATTTAGACTTGTTTACAACTTCCCATGATTGTTGTACCTTTTGGAAACATTAATTATTGTATATTTAAGAAAATTAGTCACATAAACTTACAGTAATAGCTCATGAGACAGCATACACTCAAACCACATCCTCAGACCATCTTGTTAAATGGGCTCTCCAAGTGAAGTAAAATGTTATTTGCATCTTAAACAGTGCTGTGACATGCCATTGTTCTTGGAGCAAATTGTACATCTACAACATGCTAGCCTATACGATGCCAATGCAAAATAAACACATGTTAAGTCCCAAGTTAGAGGGTCTTGTTCCACACAACGGATTCTGACACAGAAACCTATAATGAGTAGAATCTGAGAACGCAGCAGCAAGCATGGAACTGATCATATTGCACCCTTGGGAGCCTTCATTGATGCATTCAGATTATGCAAAAGAATAAAGTAAATTACACACACACACACACACACACACACAGAGAGAGAGAGAGAGAGAGAGAAATTTGTTTAAATAGACAATTCACTTAAGATCAAAAAGCAGAAAGATCCAATCTTTCCAGAGTAGCATATAATTTTATTTTATTTTTTTTGGTTAGTATTTTTCCCACTGTCAGATTAATTTATCTGTATCACGGGTTTCCTTTGTCTCAGTCCTTAGCTTGTTTTGAAGCTGTCTATGGTGTTTACCTCCAACCTTGAACTCAATTTTCTAGACTAATCGAGTCTGTGGTTTCATAATGATGTGGAGTCTATTATATAAACCATCCACTTCTCTGCCATCTTGCTGCTATCTCTGTACAGACCTGAAGGTTAATGAGACAATCTTGTCTTCCATTCTCCTCCACTTTTTTTTTGGAGTTAGAACCAGAACTTTATTGTGGCGGATACGCTTTAAACACATCTGCAAAGGGAAACCGCAGCTGCGACATACAGCATGAGAACATCCCCTGGGTGTGAGCGTCTGTCCGCTGTCTAAACAGAGCAGCTACAGGGAAGGGACATGGAAGATGTCCACACACAACACAGGGCAGCCGGCAGTGTCCTCACAACTAGCGGTCAGGGTCACAGAACAGTATTCAAAATGATTGCCCACCCATCTTAGAAATCTAAAATTTTACATGTCACTAACGGCAAAGTGCCATGTGGGTTTTAGATCACGACTGTTTTCTCTCCCTTTGCCCCACCACCACCAAGCAAAGCAGCAGGGCTCCTGGGGAAGAGAGATTTCAGGCCCGCTGCTGGCAGGAGGCATCCCACGGGGGCAGGGGGGAGGCTCCGGAAAGGAGAAGAAAGGAGAGAACAGGCTGTTTTGGAAAAGTCTAGCACTTCACCTTCGGGCCACGGGTCTCTGCTGGACAGATCGCTCAGGCCTCCTGCAGTCTCTGAAGGGAGTGGCCAGCGTCTGCAGGATGCCTGTCAGTTTCTGTAGTCTATGCCCCTTTCACCAGCAGGGAAACGTGTATCTAAGATAAACCACAAGGCCGCGCACGGTGAGTCCAGGCCGCTGCACAGGGAGCTGCTCTCGGAGGAGGAGTGTGGAAAAGGGGGCACGGACCCCGCACCCTCACACCCCACATCAAGTTAGTAACAGGTAGAATCCCAAAGGCAAGGCCTGGCTACTTGTAGCTAGCAAAGAGAGGTCCCTGATCCGGTCTCTTGAGCAGCACCCGTAAAAACCTGTGGCCCTGACTCCCAGCCACACTCAGACCCAAGCATGTCTCAACCTCCTAAGACTCTTTCTCAGCCCAGTTTCTCTGTCACAGTTCCTGATTTAGTGCCTAACCAAGCAGAAGTTACTGTCATGAGAAGTATTTGCTATAGTGAAAGAATATTGAGCCAGGTGTTAGAAAGTCTGATTTCCAATATGGGTCTACTGCTGAGCCACATGACCCTTACCAAGTCATGTGAAATCTTAGAAATTTGTTTTCTCACTTGTAAAAATTAAGATAATATCATATTCTTTATATTACCTCCAGAAGATGATCACAAGACTTACATGAGGTAATAATGTGAAACATCCCTGGAAAATAATTGTAATAATCCATATTTGCAAGGTGTTTCATGTTTTAGCCAAAATAACCAATAATTATTATGCTCTTTCTTGGAGTTTTAAATTCTTAATTCTGTCAGATGGAAGATAAAATTTTGATATAATCTTAGATCAAGCTATTTATTCACCTAGTACATAAATGAATACTAAAATAAACACATGTTGCCTTGAGGACGTAGGAGTTTAGAGTTAAACTTAGAAGTTAGACATGTCGGAAATAGGAAAAATGATAATTAGAAAGTAAGAGAAAATCAGGTATTACACACCGCTTTCTCTTCTTTTCCAGGAAAATGGCATTTCATCTCCTAGGAAAATAACCACTATGTGTGTATGAGGAGAAGTAGTCTTTCATACTGAAAAAAAACTGAACAAATATAAAATTGAAAGAGAGGTAAAAAATCTCATAGCATCAAGAAGAAACACAGGAAGGGAAGACAGAAGATAAGAAGGAAGGAAAGAGGGAGGAAGGAAGGAGGGGAGGGAGGAAGAAAGGAAAAAGGGAGAATGGGACAAAAGAAGAAAAAGGGAAAAAGAAAAGGTAAAGGAAAAGGGAGAAAATGAGGGAAGGAGAGAAAAAAGCTATGTATTAATAAGTTGAGTCACTGGAGTGACTCAGCTTTTCTACACTTGATTTAACTGACGAAAGAACTTGAACTAAAAGATAGCTAAGATCTTTTCAAAATTTGGAGGAAATTCTTTCATTTTAATTATCTTTTTGAATCTCATGAAGCCATGAGCTACTCACTTTGTGAAAGCAGAAGCTAGATAAAATCAACACTATTACGAAACCTCACTCTACAATATATTTTGTGACAGTGAAGAGAAAAAGACAGTCAAGAATACTTTTGCTGTACAGTAGGGTTGTATACAAAATAGTTTTTGACCTTATTAAAAATTATCAAGTCTGTCAGCACAAGGCTAATGCATTGAATGTGGTTGCTGAAGCTGTCTGTTAACCATTAAACTAAGTAGAACACCATTTCATGCCTGACTTCCTTCAGCTATATGAAGATTGCAGTGGCATGTTAGAAAAGGTAGTGAAAACTCAAGGAAATAAAATAATTCCTCTTTACAATGGTTGACAGTCTCTTCTGATTTAAAATTCTTCTACAAAGAGCACCAATGTGCGAATCATGAAAGCAGCACATTTTCACAGGTGGTACTGCCTACTTGGGTGATAGCACAATTGTTTGTCTTCCTCACAATAAAACGTACAGGAATAAAATGAACTGGTAACATAGGGCTCCACAGATAATCAACACATTGATAATACATTGGTCCTGGGAAGCAGGCAGTTTAATGAACAACTCTTCTGATTTCACAAAGCCAGTTTGGCCCAAAGCAAAACTGAAAATCAGGTAGGACAAAAATTCCCTCTGTCATTCCAAGGCTTCACTGTTAATCTCTCTTTCCTCAATATTTTTTTCCCCTTTAGTAGTTTCTGATTCTTAGAATCAGTAATATCTTACACCCTGGTTTTTTCTGGCTTACTCTGATTTCTTTTATCGTGAAGTTTATAACTCATTAAGACTGAAGTGTTAAGAACATACTATGGGGTCTCTCCTGAGATGATTCGATTGCTAAAGAGAACAGTAGCAAGAGCAATGGTTAACCCAAATGCAATATGACATAATAAATGTACATAGGACTAGAATCCAGGAGTTCTGCCTCAGCTTTGTGGACAAGTAGTTGTATGGCCCTGGGCAATTCACTCATCTGGGCTTTAGTTATTTTCCCATGAAATATTATCTAGAATAATTTTATAATTCAGAAATCAATCCTTTAAGGCAGAGTTTCAGGCCTCAATGGAAGAAAACATGGGAAGGCTTGGAAAAACTTGAGCAAGTGTCATTTTATTTCTACTATTATGACACAGGCCCTTATATTCTCTCACAGATGAAGCAGTTTGAGTGCAAGCAAATGTAAGCATTATCATTTACTTGCAAATATAAGGTAATCATTTTTATCACATCAACCTAAAGGTGACCCATGACTTAGCAACATCACTATGTGACTGATGCACGGGCCACCTTTGTCTCCCTCAGGAACAGCCATGTGTCACTGGCTAAAAATGGTAAAAGTGTCCACTCTTCTTTAATTTTATCTTGGCAGTGCTAGTAAATCACTTTAAGCATGATTCCTGCTGAGCTCACCTGCATCTGACAAAGTAATGGGACAAAATAATACAGGGAGCCCATTGATGATGTCCTACAAATTAAACAAAATATGATAAGTTGACTTTGCACATCTATTTAAATAAGGCCAATGAACTCCTCTTTATCTCTTGAGAGAGGTTAATCTCAGGGTAAATGGCTGGCAGGAGTAAGAGAGAAGTCCCAGCTGGTATCTGAGGAGACAATGAACTGTGGACTAGCAATTGGAACAGGGCACTGCATGAGAGGAGACAGTCTGTGAGAAAAGATGAAGATAGATGGGGGAAATGGTGCACAGTGACACAGAAAAAGACATTTTCCACTGCCAATGGGAATTTAATCCCAAGGCTGTTTCTGATATTTTGGAAGACATAGGGGATTTTTATATTTGAAACTCCTTAATACTTAGTGACTTTTAGAAGCAGAGCTGACAATGAGTTGCCCATGAGCTGGGCTGATACCCTTGACTGTACAATGTATGCACTCTACACAGGCACTCAGTCAAGGAGGAGGTAGATGGGGCTTTAAATCTAGTCAATACTGTAGTCACCAAGCTGTGCATCTTGGTACAAGGTTGTATCTGCCTGGAAATGGAGGAGCATGCACGTCTCTAATTACACAAAGATACCACATAAGTTAGCAGGAGTCCTGCCCCTCAGAATCACTTTGGAAGCTGGTTTGTTAGGTTGACTGTTTTATTCTGTGCGTATCTTAAATACATACAGGAGTCCTCTGTTTATCCGTGGTTTTTCTTTCCATGGTTTCAGTTACCTGTGGTCAATTGCAGTTTTTAAATATTAATAAAAAGTTCCAGAAATAAACACTTCCTAAGTTTTGAATTGTGCATCATTCTGAGTAGGGTGATAAAATCTCACAATGTCCTCCTTCTTTCCACTCCATACCACCAAAGACGACAATCGTCTTTGTCCAGCATGTCCATGCTGTCTACACTACCTGTCCATTAGTCACTTAGCAACTGTCTCATTTATTAGATTAACTCATGCAGGCATCTCAGTGTTTATATTTAAGTAACTCTTATTTCACTTAATAATGGCCCCAAATCACAAGAGTAGTGATGCCAGCAATTCAGATATGCCAAAGAGAAGTTGTTAAGAGCTTTCTTTATGAGAAAAGGCAAAAGTTCCCAACTTAATAGGGAAATAAAAAAACATCAAATGCTGAGGTTGCTAAGATCCAAATAAGAACAAATCTTCTACTATCCATGAAATTGTGAAAAAGGAAAAAGAAATTCATGCATAGTATATATTGGGTTCAATACTATTTATGGTTTCAGGCATCCACTGAGGGTCTTGGAACATACTTCCTGTGGACAGGGGAAACTACCATTTAAACCTATTGAATTAGACTCTTCAGAAATGTGGTCAATGTGATTATTATTTGAAGAGCTATGCAAATTACTCCAGGAGACAGACAATTTTGTCATCTACTGACTCATAACGTCAACGGATACCTTTTCTCAACACTGCTATTTCCCTAATATAAAGCCATACAGGTAAATAATCTTTCTCCATCTCTATCTCCACTATTTCTGAATCCATCCACCTTCTACTTCCAGGAACCCAGGGCATTACTATCTACCAAGAACACAATAAACACACCAGAGACACAGAATTAGATTATTCTAAAAAATATGCTTTTTTGATGAGAATAATAAAAGTATCAGTATTGTTTTTCTCTTTGTAGCTCTTCTGTCTTCCCCTCATCCTACTTTTAGAGTGGTACAATGGTGTTAGACCTGCATTCTCTTTGAGAGGCACTTAATGCCATAAAGGGCTTCGTATGTGAAGAAGAACCTGGGGAAAAACTATTATGGCTGGGTGCTCTAGCCTGTCTCTCATCCTGACTTTAAAGAAACAAGTAGAAGAAGCTCCTGAGGTTTTACTTCTTTAAAGAGATCCTCAAGGCAGGAGAGCCCAAAGGGAATTCAGAGCACTGCTGGAATCAAAACTTGTACATTTGCATGTAATAAGTCCTCAGGAAACCAATTATGCCAACAGGAGACTATATTGAACAAATCTGATTGAGTCCACAAAATGAAAGTCTAATGATCTTGTAAATCCTTACTTAATATACTTCTTGCTTCCAAATACTCACCAACACAATTCTCCACATCAAACGCTTCCAACTGATCAGTGTAGAGTTAAATAAATCGTTGTAGATCTTTGTGCTTTTCAAAATTTCCAGACACAAATCAGCATACTATTAAAATACTTATATGTCAAATAACTCGACATGAATCATTTCATTGTTCTCTTTGGCTTCATCTATCATGTCCATATAGAGAATTCTCAAACATTTCCTCTTAGCCTTACCTCTTTCATGGATTCCAGTATTACATGTCTACTTATGGAAGTTGACATTCTCATTTATATATCTTGAATTCAGCATATCTAAAAGCTGAATTCATCATCTTCACTCTCAAAATATTTCCAAGTTTGTACTCCTAGCTGTGAGATATGTTTTCTTGTTACTTCTCCCAGAATCCTACAGTTAAATTTTACTGCCTTTATGCATCTAATCAGGACTCAAGACATGTCCTCTGTTATAGTATTTCCTAAATCCATTTCTTTACTTCAATACTCATTACAAGGGCCTCTATCCAATTTTTGATAACCTCAAGCTCAGAGTTTGATAACTATTCCTAATACATTTTCTTGCTTTCAGACTCTCAATGATCTAATCTATTTTATACAGCAATAGGTAATTAGTATTAGTAAAGCAGCCCCCTCTACTGTAACAAACAACAACAATTTTTGGAAACTCAAAGTTCTCTATGAAATTGATCCTACCAGAAGTTGGAATTACCTTTTTAACTTTATCCTACACAAAATTTTCATATTACCTAAAATTTTCCAAACACAAGTAATATTTTTCTACCAATATACACTTTCATTGGTTTTACTCATTGGCTTGCCCTTTCTGTACCTCTCTTCTCTATTGAAGTCCTTTTCATCTTCTAATACCAAACTTCATGCTTTTTCCACTGTACTTTTCTTAATCACCTCAACCAGCATGGGTCTTCTCTGGCCTCTGCACATAGTTCTTCTTACCAATTGCATGTATTCATTGCTTTGTAATACAGATATTTATGTGCATCACATCTTTCTCACAGGGTTTTTCAGCTTACCATAAATGGAATTTCCCAAAAGTAGAACTAACTAGAAATAGAATTGGCCCCTAAAGGAGTGACAGATTACTGAAGTTATTCACAGACAGAAGCAGAGGTTGCAAGAGCTCATGGCAGAAGTGGTAGTGAGGTCATTTAAGCATCATGTAAATGTGAGACTAGGTTATCTGTAATAAAAGATATTACACATTGATGTTAAAGGTATATTTTGCCGATTATAAGGAGAATAAATAAGAGAATTCAAGTATTTTAACATGTATACCAAATGTCAATTATACGTAAGCGATGATGCTAGGCATTATAGGTGAGTAGTTAAAAATATAGACATTTTCATTTAAAAAACATTTTCTTTTGTAGAAAAGGCAAGATTCTAATAATATGGTAGATTAGAGACTTGCATGGATCCTGCCATGGAGAAAATAGAAATCCTGGATTATAACTACAAATACAAATATATATACAGTTTCTGAAATTCATCCAAGATGTCACGAAAGTGTAAGATATTTTTAGGCTAAAAGAAAAAAAAAGAATAAAATAAAGACTTAAAGAATTAAAAAGAGAACTTGAAGTCTGCTTTTACCACTTGCCAATTTGCTGAACTTTAGATCCTATAGGCGGATCTTATAGAATGAACAGAAAACAACAATAATAAAGTCCATCATCTACCCTAGTATAGAGTCTAAAAGGCCCACATAACTACATGCTCACTGTAAGTTTGTATAGTAACCAAACCCTTTTCCTATCCACCTTGAGGGTCATAAAGGTAAAAACTCATCAGCATCAATGAAGAGCAGAATGGAGAAAATATCCACTGAAATCAGGGCACACAAGTCAGCCCTTACATAGATTTATATCCCAAATCTGTACTATTCATGAACCATAAATACCTCAGGCAAAAAGCTTAAGCAGCAGCCTTCAGATATCCAGTAAAAGCAAAAGTAAATCTTTTCTGAAAGAAACAAGCTTCATCTAAGGCCTCAAATAATTTCCAACAAGAAATATTTCAAAGAGAAAAATACATATACAAGATACCATGGGCAAGAACCAACAGAAATGAACAAAGGATTTTAAAAGAACTGTAAAGATTTCAGATACACAAATAACTAGAGTGAGTTTACAGAATAACTATTTACTTTTACAGCAACTTAGATATCTAATGTAAGACTATGGTAGAATAGAGATTATGGTGAATTACTACCCCTAAAAGCAATGATAAAATTGGTCCAAATGGTCAAAACAACCATTGTGCAGCTCTGGCAATTTATCAAAGAAAAACAAACAAAAAAGAGCATTATCTAATTGTGAAAAACTGCTAGAACCGTGAGTAGAAGCTGCCGAGTCTGCAATCCTTTTGCGCGGAGCTGCTGCCATCCACCATCTACCAGCTCAGAAAACAAAAACAGTAGTGTTACCAGTGTGGCCTGGCCAGGAAAACTAGTGCTGTGGCTTCCAGTAAGCGTAGGTCCAGTTTTAAATGGAGGATGAACATGCACAGTAGCGTTCCCAGTAAAACTAACAACTTGTTACCAAACCAGTAATAAATCCCACAGTTCTCCTAGATTGAGTTTATTATTCTGATGGGAGTGGGCAGTGGGCCAGCATATATTTTATGGGGTGACCCTGTGAGAGCCACAGAAGAGATAAGTTCTTCACATATTCCGAGTTGCCTAGGTTTGTTCAGTTAACAAAATGTGTATATATCAGGCAGAGAAATAAAAAGAATGATCTACACTGCTCACAGAAAAGTCAGCCATTATAAATTTAACTCTGAGAAGACACAGATAATAAATTTAGCAGACAAAGATTTTAAGCAATTATTAAAGAATTAAAACTATATTCAGTGAATTAAAAGAAAGATGTGATGATGACAACATAAATAATAGAAAATCTCAATAAAGAAATAGAAGCATACAAAACCAAATGTACATTCTAAGTCAAAATATCATCAAAAGCAAAATAACTAGGCAGTAGCTAAAATAAAAAATAACTGTCTAATTTTAAGACAAAATATAGTACAAACTTGAATATGTGCAGAGAACAACTATCTTTAATGAAAAAAAGAGATTTTGTAGCAGCAAATAGAAATTTCAGATATTAAAAAATACATTATTTGAACTGTATGCATAACAGAAGAGAAAATTATCAAAATGGAGCAGAGACCTGAGAAATTATCAAGAATAAAGTAAAAGGAGGCAGAATGATAGAAAAACATAAGGAAGCGAAGATGCACCGAGGCTAGAGAGAAAAATGTCTACCATTATTCCAGAAAAAAAGAAAAAGTGGCAGAGACAAGAATTTTATAAAAATGACTAAGAATTCTCCAGAATCAAAAAAAAAAGACATCTAGATATCTGTGCATGTATATATATTTTACAAATCTAATAAATCCTAAACACAACAGAATAAAAACACAAAACACCAATGTTAAAGAGAAAAATCTTAAAACAACTAGGGAGAAAGGGAAATTATCTTCCAGGAAATAACACACTGACAGCTGACATCTCATTGGCAAAACTAAAAGTTAAATACAGTGGAATAATATCTTCAATATGCTGAGAGAAAAAAGAAATGTCAACTAAAAGTTCTATGCCGAGTAAAAATATCTTATGATAGCAATATGAAGATTATTTTTTGAAACATGTAAGCTGAGTTTACATCAACAGGCCCTAACTAAAGAGAAATAAATAAATAGTAAATAGTATATAATGAGCAAAGTGATAACAGATGGACAATCAAATCTGAGATAAAAAAACATGATGGACACTAATGTGATAAATTTGTTAGTGAATTTAAACAAACATTAACTACTTAACATAGTCATGTTTGATGATATTTGTTTATAAAATGTACAAAACATCACGCCTGTAATCTTAGCACTTTGGAAGGACCAGGTGGACAGATCACCTGAGGTCAGGAGTTGGAGACCAACCTGGACAACATGATAAAACCCTGTCTCTGCTAAAAATACAAAAATTAGCTGGGTGTGGTAGTGCAAGCCTGTAATCCCAGCTACTTGGGAGGCTGAGATAGAAGAATCACTTAAACCTGGGAGGTGGAGGTTGTGGTGAGCCCAGATTGTGGCTCACGAACTGCCATTCACAATTGCCACAAAGATAATAAAATATCTAGGAATACAACTAACAAGGAACATAAAGGACCCCTTCAAGGAGAACTACAAGCCACTGCTCAACGAAATAAGAGAGGACACAAACAGATGGAGAAACATTCCATGTTCATGGTTAGGAAGAATCAATATTGTGAAAATGGCCATACTGCCCAAAGTAATTCACAGATTCAAAGCTATCCCCATCAAGCTACCAATGACCTTCTTCACAGAACTGGAAAAAAACACCTTAAACTTCATATGGAACCAAAAGAGAGCCCGCATAGCCAAGTCAATTCTAAGCAAAAAGAACAAGGCATGAGGCATCACACTACTGGACTTCAAACTATACTACAAGGCTACAGTAATCAAAACAGCATGGTGCTGGTATCAAAACAGAGATATAGGCCAATGGAACAGAACAGAGGTCTCGGAGGCAACACAACATATCTACAACCATCTGATCTTTGACAAACCAGACAAAAACAAGCAATGAGGAAAGGATTCCCTGTTTAATAAATGTTGTTGGGAAAACTGGCTAGTCATGTGCAGAAAGTAGAAACTGGACCCCTTCCTGATACCTTACACTAAAATTAACTCCAGATGGATTAAAGACTTAAACACAAGACCTAACACCATAAAAACCCTAGAAGAAAATCTAGGCAAAACCATTCAGGACATAGGCATAGGCAAGGACTTCATGACCAAAACACCAAAAGCCAAAATAGACAAATGGGACCTAATCAAACTCCACAGCTTCTGCACAGCAAAAGAAACAGTCATTAGAGTGAATCGGCAACCAACAGAATGGGAAACAATTTTTGCAGTTTACCCATCTGACAAAGGACTGATATCCAGAATTTACAAAGAACTAAAACAGATTTACAAGAAAAAAACAAACAAGCCCATTCAAAAGTGGGCAAAAGATATGAACAGATACTTTACAAAAGAAGACATACATGAGGCCAACAAACATATGAAAAAATGCTCATCACCACTGGTCATCAGAGAAATGCAAATCAAAACTACATTGAGATACCACCGCACACCAGTTAGAATGGCGATCATTAAAAAATCAAGAGACAACAGATGCTGGAGAGGACGTGGAGAAACAGGAACACTTTTACACTGTTGGTGGGAGTGTAAATTAGTTCAACCATTGTGGAAGACAGTATGGCGATTCCTCAAGGACCTAGAAATAGAAATTCCATTTGACCCAGCAATCCCATTACTGGGTATATATCCAAGGGATTATAAATCGTTCTACTATAAGGACACTTGCACACGAATGTTCATTGCAGCACTGTTTACAATAGCAAAGACCTGGAACCAACCCAAATGCCCATTGATGATAGACTGGACAGGGAAAATGTGGCACATATACACCATGGAATATTATGCAGCCATCAAAAACGATGAGTTTGTGTCCTTTTTAGGGACATGGATGAAACTGGAAACCATCATTCTCAGCAAACTGACAGAAGAGCAGATCAAACACCGCATGTTCTCACTCATAGGCGGGTGTTGAACAATGAGAACACATGGACACAGGGAGGGGAGCACTACACACTGGGGTCACTTGGGGGGAAATAGGGGAGGGACAGTGGGAGGTGGGGAGTTGGGGAGAGATAGCAAGGGGAGAGATGCCAGATATAGGTGAAGGGGAGGAAGGCAGCAAATCACACTGCCACATGTGTGCCTATGCAACAATCCTGCGTGTTCTTCACATGTACCCCAAAACCTAAAATGCAATAAAATAAATGGAAAAAAAAAATAACTACTATCTAATGCAAATTGTTAATGACATGAATATAACAAGATATGAGAAGCATGAAAACTATGACCAATTTGTGTTATCATAATAATTAAAGGTTGATTTAACATTAATTAATTTGTATTGATTTAAATTAATATGAATTCCTGAATATACAATTAAAAATAATTATAGGGCCTATTCAATAAAATCTGGAGGGTTATTTATTAAAGGTCAACATTTATTGATGATAAAAAATATCTTGGCAAACTATGAAAAGGATAAAAATTTTAAACCTGATATAGGTATCTAGAAAGAAAGAGACAGAGAGAGAAAACTGAAAAACATCATAAAACAAATAGAGCGATTAATGTTGCCCTACTGAAAGCATTTCCTCTGAGGAAAATCATTTGTGATATGACTTTTATCACAACTTTTATTTAGTCAGCGTAATAATTCATTTAAAAAATATATATAAAAGGCATAAAATTTGGAAAGGACAATCATTGGTAATATGTTTGTTGTATAAAAAAGCCCAAAAGAGACTGCAAGTAAAATGTTGACATTAATAAGAAAGTTTAACAAGATTGCTGACACAAAATTATTTCATTATTCCACAAGAAAATAAATTTCATAACTATATGTATAAAACAAATCGCTAAAGAAAAAATCTACAACTGGCATTTGCAGCAGCATCAGAAATATGAAGTACCTTATGACAGATCTACCAAATGTGTTGCAAACTCTGTTTGAAGAAAATTACAAAACCTGATTGAAAAATGCTAAGGACACATAAACAAAGAAAGAACAATTCTATGTTCTTGGATTCTGCATTAGGAGATAAAATTATTGTATATAAAGATTTCAGTTCTCTCCCAAATTCCTAAAGTTCACTATTACTCCAATCTAAAGTCCAACAGACTTATAACCATGGAATTTGACAAATTGATCCTAAAATATATTTGTAAGGGCAAAGATCAAGAATAGCCAAATATTTGAGAGAGAGATCAAGGTTGCGGAACTCATTATATATCACAACTCATTATAAATCTATGGTATATAAGGTTGAAATAAGTTTCACCACATTATGAGATTGCCATCAGGACCAGCCACAGCAGGGAAAGAACATGGAGAATTACTTACAAGGTCTTTAAATGCTTGCACCCAGAAATGAAAGCCATTGTCCAAAGAAAAGACTAAGTCACATGGTCACATGCTGTTGCTTAGTTTTTTGTTTGTTTTTTAATTTTATTCATTTATTTTTTTTATTTATTATACTTTAAGTTCTGGGGTACATGTGCTTATTGTGCAGGTTACATAGGTATACACATGCCATGGTGGTAGTTTGCTGCAACCATCGCCCTGTCATCTACATTAGATATTTCTCCTAATGGTATCCCTCCCAATCCCCCCACCTCCTGCTATTCCTTCCCTAGCCCCCCACCCCCCAGGCCCTAGTGTACGATGTTCCCCTTTCTGTGTCTGTGTGTTCTCATTGTTCAACACCCACTTAGCTTTAAAGAGGTGAGGAAGTGTAATCAGCCTTACTGTCCGCTGAAGAAGAGGTGTCCTTGAAATACTGATGGGCACTAGTAACATCTATCACACCAAATGATGGCTAGTCTATGGATCAATAGAAGATGTCATACGCTGCTGGAGGAGATATAAATTGGTACAACCAATATGATGAAACTTTAGCACTATCTAGTTAAATGAAACATGCTCATGCCTTTTAATGCAGCAATGTCACCCTTGGTTCTATACTGTAGAATGTTTCATGTGTACTAGGAGAAATTGCACATGGATCTATAGAATTATTTTTCACAACAGTGAAAATTTGGTTTGGCAACAACCAAAAATTCATCCACAATATAATAGTAACTTATGTATTCATGCACATAGATTCTATAGTGAAAGTAAATGACCTAAGCCACGCAGATTAATGTGGATGAATATAATAAATACAATGTTGAGGAAATAACAATGCTACAGCAAGATTCCATTCCTATTAGGTTTATAACAAGCAAAACTGTAAAAATATGTAAATATACACAGTACATATATATGTATATATACTTAGTTATATAATGACAAGAATATGTATATTTATATTTTAAAATATATACATAAATGTATGTGCATATATTTGTATATATTTAATAATTCAATTGTAAATATTTTCATTGGTAGAAACTTTCCAGAAAAGAAAGAGATTAATTACAACAAAGATCAGGATAGTAGCTGCCTCTTGGGTACAGGTAGGAGGATGTAATCGCTGATGCATGCAGGAGCTTCTAAGATACTCTTAGTATTTTTTTTTAACTTGGTTGTTCTTTTAAAGTTGTTTGATTCATTATTAATATTGTCCCTCTGTGTGCATACACATATGTTCAAATAAAATAAAATAATGTGTAAGAAATACATGGGTTTTTTAAATAAAGAAAACAATATAGAACAAGAAAAAGTACTAGGCAATAAATTATAAATAATACCAAGTGAGAGTATAGTCAATCTAAAAATGTCAGAGAAGGGTGAGATGATTACGGGTTGCATTGGGCCGTGGTTGTATTCATGAAGTAGCTAGGACTTGGCTGAAGCGTTAAAGTAGATAAAATTCTAATAAGTGGGGGAAATGGGGAGCTTGTTATATGGAAGTAGCATAAGGAGGAAAGGGCTGAAGGATAATTCAGTAGATGGTGAACAAGCAACATAGGCTTGAGTGGTTCGTTTGTGTAGCGTGGTGGCAATGTCTCGTTTTCTTTTTATCCAGTAGTCATTAATTACACTTCTTCTCAGTAAAGTATACACGAGGGTGGTACAAAGTATGTGTCATTGCAAAGATATGTGGGTTTTCACCTAATCCTTAAGCTAAAAACATAGATGGCAAAAAGTGTAATTTTTTTCCTCAAAATATGCAGAAGATAGACAAGGTAGAATTAGAGTATTAGAACAGGGTGAAAGAGACCCTCAAGGTCTTCCTGAAATCTTTGAAACTGCATTGTAGCAATGAACACACCAGAGTAACTGGAAGCATTGGCAGTGCAGGCAGGGGGTGGTGTCTGAGATGTTGGTTATTGATATGATGAGACAAGCTCAGAAATTGAGACTACTTAGAAATTTTTATAGCGATTTGATGGAGTAATTTAGAATGTTTTAGCAATCTGATGGAGTTGCTAAAATTTGGTGTCTATTGAATGAAATAATGATAAATTGGGGTTTAAAGTTATATGTCAGTTTTTTATGCATTTTATTTTGTCTAGGAATTTCCAGCATTAGTCAGTGATGGGCAGGAAATTTTACATAAAGAAAGAGATCCTTCGCCACAAATTATATGAGAAGTGGCAATATTAGTTTATCCAGACATGAGGTCTACCCTGCAAAGTACTTTGATGGCTACAGTAGACCAAGAAAAAAATTAATATAGCATTTGTGTAGCATTTCTGCTAGTGAACACATTGATATCACCTTTTAAAAGATGAATTGCTTAATTTATTCTCATACAGTATCTTGGAAGAATACCTTTCCCTTGTTCCACACCTGTATTATGTAATTGACTTTTTTTCCCGACTGCTCAAAAGAAGGTTAATGTTATAGATATTATCTGCCAGCCCTAAACTCTTAAACTTCCACCATTCCTGTTTTCTCTGAATCCCCACATATATTAATGGATGCAGAACAGAGGAAGAGAATTTCTAAGTCACATATTTTTGATTTTGCCATTTCCTTGCTCTCAAGTCTCATTTTTGTCCTCATTATACTGAGCATGATTTTTTTTAGTAGCCAAAGTACTTTCACACATCCTCTTCTTTCTATATCTACTGCCACTATCTTATCTGCAAATGTCATTATCCCAGCTCAACCTTCTAGAATAACCACCAACATTAATTCCAGCCTACAAGTCCCTCTATTATTCTTTGTTCCAATATAACTGTCAGATTTATTTTCCTAAAATGAACATGTAATTCTAGGCTGTGTAGCTCAAAACCCATCAAGGCTACCTACTCACTTGCTATTGATCAAGCAAAATTCCTCACACTTGGCAATCGCCATTCTCCACACTAGGGTCTCAACTGATCTTTCTAGTGTGATTTACGATTGTTCCCCATCACATAACATATGATACATTAACAAACCAAATGATGTTCTCCAAATACAACATAATCTGTGAAGGCTTTCCTACAGTCTTCAGTACCATATGCATCTCCCTCTTTTAACTTCCATATTCTTTTCTTCCACAGAACTTTGCTTAATAGACCACTTACCTTGCTTCACATTATGTTAGAATTATTGGTCATATAGCACAGTAGAATATTAATACCTTCCTGGAGGTGTTGAAATCCTCACATTGCCTGTGATGGAGGTTCTATGAATAGGAGTGCATAATGTATGGAAAATTGAATTCCTCATGCATGAGGTAGACTTAAGCTTGCTCTCACTCATAACTACTTTTCTACTGCTATTGTCCACTCTAACATTTGCAGGCCTGTATATGATTTAGAGTTTGTTTCTCATGTATTTACTCATGCTGTTTTCTCTGGCTAGATATGCTTTAACTTTCCTTTGTTTATACAAATCCCACTTACCCTTCAATAACCTAAGTTCCAACTCTGCTGTCTCTCATAGTTTGAGAGTCAGAAGTGATTTCTCTCTCCAAAATCATTTCTTATTTCTAATATGGCAAATTAACATTGAACTAATATATGAAATCACATGTATCTCTTTTTCATAGTCACTTTGAACTAGTATTTTCATCATTTATTATTGTTAAAAGTTTGAAGTGCCTATGACTGGTCTGCCATATGATCAATAAGACAGATACAGGTGGCTGGGCATGGTGGCTCACACCTGTAATCCTAGCATTTTGGGAGGCCAAGGCAGGCAGATCACTTGAGCCCAGGAGTTTGAGACCAGCCTGGGCAACATGGTGAGACCTCACCTCTAGAAAAAATACAAAAAGTAGGGGGGGTGGTAGCACGTGCCTGTGGTCTCAGCTACTCAGGAAGCTGAGGTGAGAATCAACTGAGTCAGGAAAGTCTAGTCTGCAGTGAACTGGAATTATGCCACTGCACTCCAGCCTGGGTGACAGCAAGGTCCTGTCTCAATTTAAAAAAAAAAAAAAAAAAAGAAGCAGATGTTGGATATAGTAGCTAAGAGTGTGCACTGTGGATCCAAGTTACATGGGTTTAAATCTCAATTATGCTACATATTTGTAGCAAGAGAGTTTTGTATCTTCTGTGTGCCTCAGCCTTCCCTATGTGTAAAATGGAAATATTAGTTGTACTTAACCTCATACAACTGCTGTGAGCATTAAACATTAAACAAGACAATGCAAGTGAAGCCTCTGGAACAGTGCCTGTTGTTTGGTATGTGCTGGGGAAATGCTGCCTGCCATTATCATTCCTGGAGAATAAGGGTTTTGCTACTGTTATTGTTTTGTTTTGTTTTGTTTTTCTTTAAGGGCCCACATTTGTCCTACATATAGCTATTTAGCACCCATCCTGTGCTTGTGCTGTGATATTTACTGGGGACACCAGGGTGAACAAGATAAAGCTCGTATCCTGCTTTACATGTTTGAGCTTGTTATTTTCTTCAGTGCTTGCCACCCTTATCATTTGAACATAAGAGGCTTTAGTATTTATAACATCATGAGGCATCCAACCTTCCTTTAGACCCATCCTCTCAGTGAAGGAAAACAGAAAAATCCAATAAACATGAATTAAAGTTTTAGGGAGGCAGTATGATCTAGAGAAAATGTCCACACTCTGAAATAAGAAAGACCTTATTTCATTGTTCAAATCTACCATTTACCTGATGGCTGACAGAACTCACTAACTTTCATGAGCTTCAATTTTCTACTCTGAATTCGTATAATTAATCCCACAATTTAGAATCATTGTGTAAATCAACTGAAATATACATTTAAAGTCTCTGGCACATAGTTACATACCCAGTGAAAGCAAAATATTATTTTATGGAAGAGTATATATTTGTTATATATATCAGAGACTTTTACAATAAAACACCTTAGAATACATTCTACATATTCTGCTCTGCTAAAATTAGGTTCAATTATTTAAATTTAATTTATTAGAAATGCATTAAGTAATTCTGAAACCCAATGAATTATGTGCTGTTTAATAAATAATAACTCTTAATGAGGTTTAAATATATAAGCTAATATCTTTACATAAAATCTCTATTTTCCTCATAAAACAAAAGAACGGCTGTTTATAACATTATAAGAAAGTTAGTATCTTGCTCATGTTTTTATGCTAATCCCCATCTCTTATTGTTCTCTCCTCAACAATGCCAGCACTCATGACTAGACTTAAAGTAAAGAAGCAGCAATCTTTCCCCAAACTGAACCCTGCGTGGGACTGTGTGGAGCACTGGAGCAGTGATGCTTTTGCTGCTAATAGATGCTCAATCTTGCTCTTGATACCTAGTGTACATTGTGAAAGGCGCCATTCTGTCACCATACTTAGAAAAAAATTAAGAAAGTTCTAAGTATGCTTAAGGAAAGTGTCTAATAAATAATTATTTTTATTACCTAGGCATGCACTATTTGATATGGTAGCCACTAACCACACTGGCTATGGACTGGTGGTGTGCTAGTAAATGTTTAACAATATGCTCCCTAACCCCACCCTCAATCAGAAAGTGCAGCATTTGATAATTCTCTGGAATAAATACTCCCACAGTGGGCAATTTCAATCTACCATCAACTAGCTTATGAAATTTCAAAAATTTAACTAGTTCTTGTCATCCAGTGAGAGCTGTCTCCAGCATTCCCCTGAGATGGTCAGTACAAACCGAAATATGTTTGAAGTATAAAATACACAAGATATTTTGAAGACTTACCGCACAAAAAGAATGCAAAATATCTTGACATCTTTATATTCCAGTAGTTTCTATGCAACCCCTAACTTCTATGATTACATGTTGAAATGTTAGTATTTTAGATACATTGAATTAAACAAAACATACTATTACTTTTTTAATGTGACTACTAGAAAATGTAAAACTGCATGTGTAGTTCACGTTATATTTCTATTGGATGCATTAATCAAGAAATATCTTTAAAACAAATAAGCATATTGGCAATTTATATTATATTTAGTTGATATATTTGTTTAGTTACCTTGGTGATCAAAGTAGGGTAAAAATCAAGTTTCAAAAATCCTTAATATTTTTCCATAACTCAGAAAATGACGTTCCAGATCCCAGAACAGTCTTGTGGTATGTTTTACCTCACCAAAAAAAAAGTGTTAAACACACACACAAACACACACACACACACACACACAAACACACATGTATCTTTTTTCCATTACTTCCAAGATTCTGTTAGCATTAATTAGCACTTGAAAACACTTTAACTTTGACATATCTGATAAAGATGGAGTCAGTGGAAGAATTTTAAATGTATAATGTGGTCTAATTGCATAACCCTAAGCACACCTGTAAGAAATAATGGGGGAAGCAAATTGAAAACTGCTGAGCATGGGCTGAATTCAGGGAAGTGTGGGTTTTATGGAGGTCTGTAATTTTCCATCAGTTCTACTGATGGCCTACAAATTTACTGTGTGTAAGAGTGAAAGGGCTTTGACTGTGCTTCAGTAAGTTGATAGATGGGCTTAAAGGAATAAAAATGCATCCCACAGATGAGTTGCACCTTTAACAATGAGCAGAAGAAGGACCAAGACACAAAAGAACTGGTTTAAGGTCAAAAAGCCATAACTGGTAGATGACAGCCGAGCCCGGTCAGGTTCCCATGCCTCACCATGCTTGTCAGGAAATATTTCTTGTAACCTTGTCCACACAAAAGGGTAGAATGGTTTCACTCGTTAAAATTATGAATTTAAACTCAATAGCCCTTTCTCATTAGGAAGTCTGTGGGATCTGTCAAGTCATTACACATCACTTTTTATCATGCTAATGTGCACACTCTTATTGTTATCCTTACAAACAGGATGGTGTAAAGGTGCCAATGGATAGAGCTCCAACTGAGTGCAGGAGGTAGAAAGGCATCATGGTGCAAGCATGCCGGATTGGGGGTGTATCAGAAGTCTTCCTTCCAGTTCTGACTTTCTCACTAAGTCTCTGTTTAACCCTGGGCAATCCATCTAGACCTTAGGCTTCTGATTTTTCATCTATAAAATAGGGATGACAGTAGCTGCCTTATGTGGTGATTGTGAGCTTGAGTTCAGCAATTACCTAAAAAGGGCCTTTGAAAGTGGAATATTTTACAGAGTGTGTTACTATTAAACAGCTTTAGAGAGTAAGTAGGTGCCATCAAAGGAGAGTCAAAAAATGTAACTGTCTGAGGAAAATCCACCTTTCAAGATATATTCAGATAAATAATTCATTGAGCAAGGCTGTCTAAAACTGAGAGTTCTCTGCAAAGTGTAAGAAAGCTTTTTTTTTAAATCAGCTATTTCCCCTGCTCTTCAGATCTTACAGTTTATTTAGCTTGAAACATGCAAATAAACACATAAAACAGAGGGCAATTCTCAAAAATGATTGAAACAACAGCATGTCTTTGTGCATTAGTTGAGTTCTCTTGCCACCTTTTTTATGAGTAGGAGACCAGACTAGGGTGTTATTCTGTGAAGGTTTAAGGAAGAAAGGAAGTCTTAGGCAGGGGATTACAATATGTTTGGATTTACTCCTTGGCTGCATTTGAAGGGAGCATTTCAGAATATGCCCACCTTGGCAGAGCAGTTTTCTCATCCTGTTTTCCGTCCAGAAATCCAAACATATTGTAGAAGTCTTAGACAGGGGCTTACAATACGTTTGGAAGGGAGAAGTTATAATAAAGAAATTGTAATAGCCAGAACCAAGGGTAGATGTTAGGGAGTCAGAAAAAATATTATGAATGTTCAGAAGTCATGCATAGGAGTTTTTGACTGGTTGATATAATAGTCTGGTATGTTAAACCAAGAAGCTTGGCTTGGATAAACTGTTCAGTGAGGTGAGATTGAAGCACCTAAGTAGAGTCATATTTTCAATAAGTGGAAGCATACGATGGCTGGGATCAAACATTGTAGAACTGTTTAAGCCCTCTATGAGAGAGTTCTGTTTCCCTATCAGTAAAGTAGAAGTTTCATTTTAGGATTTTAGGATTATAAAACAAAATTGGCTTCCATATGTGTAGATGTTCAACATAGCAACTCTTATTTTACATTTAGATAGAGTTTTACAGTTTAGAAAGTGCTAAAATACTTTCTCTGATATCACAAACCTGATCTTCAAGAAACAGGGCCTGAGAGGTTCATTGGCTGCCCAAGGACTAACATCTAGTAAATGGTGGTGATTGAGTGGGCATCAGATATTCTGGTTTTCTTTCCTTTCCGTTTGTTCTGATGGACTAAGAATCACTCAGGAGGATTAGCAAACACAGAGGAAATTTATCTATAGAATGAACGATGCCTCGAAAATTTGTTAAAAGCAGGCAAAACTGCTATATTGCCAATGAACAGACCCTCAAGTACAACCTTCATCATTCAGAGAGCAGTAGCTCACAGTTTTGGTGGCTGCCTGGTGAAGTCATGCCACAGCAGTAGCTCAGACATGTCTTACTGAGGAAATGAACTCAGGTGGTGGCAATAGGGCTGGAGAGGAGTAGGCAGATGCAAGATACCCTAAAACGGAAAAAATTTACTGTTGGCTGGGCACAGTAGCTCACGCCTATAATCCCAGCGCTTTGGAAGGCGAAGATGGGCAGATCATGTGAGGTCAGGTGTTCGAGACCAGCCTGGTCAACATGATGAAACCCTGTCTCTACTTAAAATGCAAAAATTTGCCTGGCGCAGCGGCATGCACCTGTAGTCCAAGCTACTTGGGAAGATGAGGCAGGAGAATCACTTGAACCTGGGAGGCAGAGGTTGCAGTGAGCCGAGATTGCACCACTGCACTCCAGCCTGGGCAACGAGAGTAAAATTCCATCTCAAAAAAGAGTGAAACTCCATATGAAAAAAAAAAAAAAGTCTCTGTTGACTACAGAAACAACCATTCAACAGCAGGAAAACCAGGTTGCAAGATGTTGAGGAGAATGGTGATGATGCTAGGGACAGAAGCTGGTTAAGATTACTCATTGAGACATTTGTTTATTTTATAAAAGGCTGTCACCCTATTCAAATAGCACCTTATTTTTCCTAAATATGCACCTCATAAGACTTGAGTTAGATTTGGTTATCACAATGTGTTGTTAGATTACAAAATTTATTCGTGCATATATTCATTCAATGAAAAATGTGCCAAGTACTCATCCTGTGCCAGGTTCTGCAGTAGGCACCCAGCATAAAATAATGTAAAATAACTGTGCTGCCACCCTCCAGGGCTAAGTTTCTATTCCTTCTCCTATTTTGGACCCTGCTCAAATTTATTCTTTCCATTTTCTACAGGGGAAGGAGTTCAGTAGTCCACTTCACCTATAAAATAGCAATTATTTATTTCTTTTAGGAAACTTTTTTTTTAATTGTAAAATGTTCAGATATTTACAAAATGGAACACGAAGTGGTGGCTAAGCATTTAAAAATGGACAAGGCTATCAGACAATGAGGCTGGAAAACAGGTTTATATTCCAACCTTGTGTTTTGTAGCTGTGTTGACTTTGGTCAACCACTAGAATTTCCTGGGCTCAATTATGAATTACAGAATAAACCCTGTTCCACCTAAATGACAAGGCTTCTATGAAAGTGAAATGAGGTGATACATGTAAAAATGGTTGAAAAGTATAATATACTCAGAAGACATATTTGTGTATGTGCTAATCATGTCAAAGTGTGAGAAACATACAATTCTAACGATAGAAACAGCATTCACATGATTGTTTTTACCAGCTTCTGTGTTTTCTATAAGGGCATAAATGATTACACTGCCATGCTTGACCTGTGGTAATTTTGAAACTGTGTAGATAAATACACGTAGGCTGAAAACTGCTTGATCAGTAGAGGAAGGTTTTCTCAGGAATATAAAATTATGCATACTTACTAGCTTCCTGGGAACAAAGGTCTTTATCTGTATATTAAGTCCTTTTTAAGTCACTTGTATAAGGCAAAAGTTTTTCTTCTTCCTAGTAATGAAATATTAACAATATTATACCCAGGCTGCTACAAGTGGAGAAGCAAACTTGGGAGCATTTTGTCTTTAGATGGAAGTTACGTCTGCTATTCTTGACTACAAGCTGTGTTTACTGTCATGTGAGTGAGGGAGGACCACTTCTAGAACATTTTAAATGGTAAAATCTTTATTGGCTCCCTGCCCTGGGAATTTCCCTGAGTCAGAAAAGTGTGAAAAAATAGCAGTGGAAAGCTGGATGATATAGAGAAAAGGACACAGGCTTTGGAGTTCGGTAGATGTGATTAAAAAATTATTTTTAATTACTGTTTTTTCTTCACCTCCCTGGGTCAACTATTTCTGGCATGTTAACTGAGCATGCCTTCTTACATTTCTTGCAGTCGAACACATTTATATCTATATATTACATATAGAACACTGATGAACATACACTACACACGCACACACGCATGCGTGTACAGACACACACACACCCACACACACACACACACACACACACACACACACACACACACAGAATATAATCTCTCCAGAGGAGAATTATTTGGCTGCTTTGTTTGATATTATTTTTCCACCATTTAGAACAGTGTCTGACACTAATAAGTGCTTATATTAGTTAACTTTCAAATAAGTTATTTTGCATTTTTTAAAAACTTAATGGCTAATAATAAACATTTATTTTTTACTAATAGATCTTTAGGCTTGCTGCAGCTTGGCTTTACTCCTGGTAGCCTTTTCTGGTCTCAGCTCCAGGTCAAGGGTCAGAATCAGGTCTACTTTATATATCTTCTCATTATCGGATCCAGGATTGAACATACTGAGTGTCTTGTCCACTTAAGATCCATTGGTAAAAATAAATTTCATGGCCAAGTTCGCAATCAAGAGCAGAGAGGCAGAGATGACTATTTGCTTAATAATACAATCTATAATAGTCACCCTCCTATTCACCATGTTTCCTCCATTTATCTTGCACACAAATACAATCACTTTATCTTCAAGGAAGAATCCCCAAGCTTTCATCCAATTAGATAATCAGACTCAAAGTTTTGGCTTTTACAATAGTATCTGCAACAATATTTCTAGATATGGCTGTTTTTAATCTGGAGATTATAAACCAGAAAAAGGAGGAAGAGAAGGAGAGGAGGATAAGGAGGAGTTGAAGCAGAAGTATAAGGTGAATTTTAAGGAGAAAAAGGATAAGAAAAAGGAGGAGAAAGAGGAAGAGAAAGAGAGGGGTAAGATGGGAAAGATAAGGAAGAGGAGGAAGGAAGCAGTGGAGGAGGAGAAAGGAGAAAAACAACAACACAAAAATAAGAGCAAGAAGCTGTTTCCCTCCACACACACAATTAATATACAAAGGGGGAAACAGGAGCAGAGAGCTTAACCATAATGGAGACTGATTCAGAAAGGAGAATTCTAAGCAGCACTGAGCAGTTGCTGGTCCATGGCAATTCTGAAATTCCCCTGAGGAAATGTTGTATTAGTCCATGGGGACAGAAAATATTCCTTGATTAGGCTTTCAGAGTAATAGGATGATTTTGAGGGAATGGAAAAAATATATAACTTCAACTTTTAAAAATTATCCAAAAATTATATAATTTAACTCTTATTAATATATAGTATGATTAAAAATAATTTACTTATTTAATTTACAAATAATATATACTGAGGCCCACACATTTTTTTCCAATTTTCTGAGATGTTGCTTAATAAACCCAGTTTGAAGAACTGTCGTATAAGATCAGAAGAACCTCCCTCTATTTAAAGATGCCCCAATTCTGAACTCCAAAAACCAAGATTGGTCTCAAGTTAGGTAGAGCTGTGATTTGAAGTCTTGCTAGTCATATTATCTATTTGTAATCCTACTATTGCATCTAAATATCTCTTCACACATTTTTAGTTGTTATATACTGAAATTATATATATACACACACACAATCTGGGAGGGTGAAACCATTCAATCCTTAGCAACTATTAATACTCAATTATGAGTATGTATATTGTTTTTCTAGCCAACAGGATTCTTGGAGAACAGAACACATGAAAGTAATGTTTCATAGATACTATGGGAAGAAAAGTGCAGCCAGGAGAATGTACAGTCACCAGGGATCCAACCTTGCACCAAACTATAGTAGCAAGCTCTGTGTGCTACAAGATAGCAGATGAGAACTAAGTACCAGTAAGTAGGGTAAAGCGGGGTTAAGAGTGAAAGGAGAGGCAAACAAGACAGAATTCAGAAGCCATTACAAACATACTTCTTCCTGACTCCCAGTCTGCTCACCTGGTCATATTTTCGAATACCATCTGATATTTCAATGTCTACCACTGTATAGCTTAGACTCGTGGTTTATTCTCTCTAGGTAATTGACTTGGGGGAGCTAAATTCCTGGAATATCTTAAAGTGTTGCTTAACTGGAGGTGATTTTGCCCACAAGGGAAATTTGGCAATATCTGGGGACAATTTTGGCTGGCACAGTTTGGAGGGTGTGTTACTGGTATCTAATGGGTAGAAGTCAGGCATCCTGCTAACATCCCACAATGCACAGGACAGTTCCCATGACAACGATTTCCTGGTCCAAAATGTTGATACCTCCAAGATTGAGAAACCCTGCCTTAAAGGTGACAGGTAATGCCATTAAGACTGGCACATGGCGGGAGGCAACATCAGAAATGTGTATGTTCACTCAGTGACTCCCTGTTTACTTTTCTAGCCCAGAAACCTCAATCCTATGAGCAGCCAATCTGTCCCCAGTGGAGTCTGAAATCTCACTGATTCATCACCAACTATCCGTCTCACAATAGGGAGGAAATTTAAGACCAGCTCTATGAAAGGAAACATAAATCTGCCCTTTCCATCGGCCTTAAAGAAACAGAATTTAATGATCTCAGCTGGGGCCTAATGAGCCAGTGTCCACATCAAAAAGCTGCTCTGTGTTTGACATGTTTGACAGCGTGTTAGGAGAAAATAGGGGAAAAAATATACATTGGAAGACTAATTGAGCACTGCAGCTGAGCAATCTATGGAAGTCTTGTCCTCTAGCTAAAGGTTGTTATGCTTCGATGGAGCCAGAGACAGACCCTGCCATGAGAATGTCACTCTTCTACATGGAAAAATATGACTTTAAACATAACAAAAGCTGGGAGTATCTGAGAGGCATGATGATAGTTGCAATAACTGCTGTTAAAGAGAACCATTCACCTGCAGCTAACAGTCTGACTTTAATGTAAGGTAAACCGATATCAAAAGCTACCAGGGGATTCATGTTCTCCTGTGGGAGTGGAAAAGTAGGGCTGTGGTATGTGGGGCCACCATCACAGAGTGGACCTGGCCAGTCCCATGAGAGAAGGTCATTATGCAACATTTCTGGGATGATCAGGGGCTCCGAGTGCAGACTCTATCCCCACTAATGTGGCTGCTGCAGGTGACAACAGAGAAAGGCATCAAGAGAATACAAGGGAATATCAACCAACCCCAGAGCAGGTAGGAGAAATAAGATTCTGAAACAGCCTCAGGTAACGCACTCCAGCTCTCAGCCGCTAGAAAATAACTGAAGTTAGGAACTAATCAGAAGCAAGCATTTCCATGCACTGATCAAGTCATACCTGAATGTGAAAATTAATCTGCCAGCTGCCTGATGCCTTGTTATTTAGCATCTCTCAGTCGCAGGTGTCTTATCTTAAAAATGGAGATACTGAGTCAGGTGCAGTGGCTCATAACTGTAATCCCAGCACTTTGGGAGGCTGAAACAGGAGGACCACTTGAGGTCAGGAGTTCAAGACCACCTTAGGCAACATAGCAAAACACCATCTTTTTTTTTTTTCTTGAGACGGAGTCTTGCTCTGTTCCCAGGCTAGAGTGCAGTGACACAATCTTGGCTCACCGGAACCTCCATCTCCTGGGTTCAAGTGATTCTTCTGTCTCAGATCCCAAGTAGCTGAGACTACAGGCACACACCACCACGCCTAGCTAATTTTTGTATTTTAGTAGAGATACGGTTTCACCATGTTGGCCAGGATGGTCTTATCTCTTGACCTTGTGATACTCTCATCTTGGCCTCCCAAAGTGCTGGGATTACAAATGTGAGCCTCCATCAAAACACCATCTCTTAAAAAGTTGGGTTTGGGGGATGGTGGTAAGGAGAAATACTAACAGCCTTCACAGAGATACTGTAAGTTTAACAAAAATTGTTCATGTAAATTACTAAACTGAAATAATCTATAAATCTAACACACAATATACTCTTTTTATGGAAAATTTGTGAATATATGATTGAAATCAGCTAAGGTTATAAGTTGGACTTAAGGTAATAGCCCAAGTGTATGAGGAAAGCATTTTCTGACACCATCATCCCATCTAAAGTTTGCTATGGCACTTAGAACACTTTATTTGTGAAATGACTCCTTCAGTTTAAAGCACCCAAGGTCATCCTTAAAATGTGAGCATCTACAAAGATGTTGGCCTTTATCTACTAAAACCTGTAGAAGTAATTTTGAATAACTTAAGAAATTATGAAAAAATACTAAATGTTGGAATTATCAGATCTGCAATCTCAACCTTAAGCATGACTGACTGTAACCTTGGCCAAATAACTTCCCCTGAGTTGTTGCACCCTTATCTGTAGTTAAATCCAATTCTAACCAATCCTCCAATTCATAAAAGCATTATAAGAATCAGAAGGGATATTGGAGGCATGCACATATTGAGAACCTCAAAGTGCTACATTAACAAATAGCAGCATCCCTAATATTATCATCCAACAAGTTATACCCATATTCATGTATGATATAGAGTGTGCACTAGTAATACATTTATATTTGAATGTAAACAAAGATGGAAAAAGACTAATCAGTTAATCGCCAGCATCAGGATGCAGAGAATGAGCAACATGAAACAGCATTATTCAGGAGCACCCTCTAGAAATGAGTGTGTTGAAAGAAAGAAAAATTGTGGAATGATAAGCCACGAAGCTGGATTTCCAGGGAAACATGCCAAATTTTGGTCGCAAGCATTGACCTTGGGAAGTTATATTTATTTATATATTTATTCCTTACTTTCCTGAATTGGCTATCATAAACCTGCAAAAAGAGTTCAAATGATCATCCTTTATATTTATTGCTTTGTTTCATATATTTCTTAAATACACATAATTACACATTATTAAAATCTGGAAACAGAAAGTTACTGAGTCAGACTGAAAAAACCATGCTGTATCAGGAGTGTTGGGGGCCAGCTCTGAAGTGAATGAAGACTGAGTATGTCTCTGCTAATAGAAGCTGAAGTAGGGCAGCGACCAGGAGCCCTACTATTAAATGGGACTGCTGTGGACTCCAATCCACAGCAGTGGCATCACTGTTAGAACCCTGGAGCTCAGATCAAGTTCTGTTGCTGGAAGTCTAGAATTCCATGTAGGAGCTTGGCTACAGGGCAGTAGAAAAAAAAAATCTAGCATTTATTAAGTGTTGGCTTCTTGCCATGTAGTGAGCCAGCTGCTATGCCATCATTACATTAGAATAGAATAAAATGATTATCATGCACATTTTACAAAAGAAGAAACTAGATACTTGAAGAGAATCCAGAAACCCAGGTAGAAAGTGGCAAAGTCCATGTTGTTTCACATGTATTTTTTAGTACCTTGCACTTAGTCAATGCTTAATTAGCACTATTTTATTGGGGAAACATTCAATTCAGTTTTACTAATGATATTGCCAAAGAGAAACATGCCCTCGTGCACTCTCATTTTCCCCAACAAGGCTGTGAGTTCTGCACCTTCTCCTCTTGCATCTCTGTCAGCATGATGGCCACATGCTAGAAGTTTCATAAGCACATTTAAATTTTAATAAACGTTAAATGAAAATTTGATATGCTTATTTAATACATATATGTCAAAAAACTGTTTTCTTCTGAAACCTCCCAAATATATAAGAAAAAATTAATACTTTTTAAAGTGTGCGTATCTTCACATTAGATGGTCCTTTCTTTCATATATGAAGAGGATATTTTATTTCACCTTTCAAGTGCTTTTCTGGCAATTCCCATCACCTCTCATACCACTTTTCCCACTCTATCTTTTTCCATCTAGCAGGTCTGAGGCTCACTGACTCATTCTACATGGGCAATTAAACACACGCAGATCTTCTCTTCAGGTTCCTTTGGTAATAAGCCCCTGGGATACTCTACCCTCCTCAGCCACCCACCTACCTACACACACACCCCTGAAATTCATTCACACTGTCCAAAGATTAAAGGCAGAGACATTGGGCAGTGAAAGGTCTAGCTATTGGCACTGCTGCTGACCCTCCAATCTTGAACTTAGAAGCAGAGAACAGCAATACCAACAGACACAGCACTTCATTTGCTTAAATAGAAATGCAGAGACCTCACACAAAAAGAAAGAAATGAGAAACACATATGTATAAAACATGCCTCATAGTCCTGAACTCAAAGAATCACAGGACGGCATGGTTTTATTTTTAACCTAGATTCTCTTTTATAACTGATGTCACACTGCTGTTTTGTACCATAATACGTAGAATAAAAGAAAATGCTTGCTACCCAGGAGATATGGATCAGCACAGAAAGCCCCACAGACCTATTAAATGTTGCCTTTAATCACATTAAATGGGAAGGAGTGACATAGCTCATCAGAGAAGACCAGGTTTTTCTTTCCATTTCTTTAAATATATGTGAATGTACTACAACCTACAGTAATGTACATTCACATTTCTGCATGCAACATATTTCACTTCCATTTTAATGAACCCCACTGGGCATTCACATTCTTTTGTTAAGCTGGAATTGGACTAGAATGAGGGATTCCCTAAACATCAATCCATAAATTGAATGTCTATTGATGGCCAAGCTGAACCACTTGCCAGCCTCTGAATATACCTGCTACCTCTTGCATTTGCTGTTCCTTAAAACTCCATTTCACAGCGTGGCCTGGTTTTATGTAAGGCATTGTTCATTTCAGGTCTTCTTTTCTTCCAGAAGCCCTCCCTGGCCCATTCGTTTTACAACTCATTTTCCCTCCCACGTGTATCATTTACACCATTTGTTTAATTCTACTTAGCATGTCTTTTCTCCATCTTCTTCTTTAAACTTTCTATATACCCTACTCCCCCCACACCCAACTGTACCCACCCTCCAACACACACACACACACACACACACACACACACACACACACCTGAGCTCCCAGGGAACATGGACCAGCCTTCACCTTTCTTTTTTTTAATATTTATTTATATATATTTTTAAGACAGTCTCACTGTACCCAGGCTGGAGTTCCAGCGGCATGATCTCAGCTCACTGTAGCCTCTGTCTCCCAGATTCAAGTGATTCTCATGCCTCGGCCTCCAGAGTAGCTGAGACTATAGGCATGTGCCATTGTGTCTGCCTAATTTTTGTGTTTTTAACAGAGATATGGTTTCACCAAGCATTCATTTTCTATCTTTAGTGTCTAATACACTGCCTAGCTAATAGTAAGTGCTTCCCAAACTGAAAAAGTAATAAATTTATCTTTGTGCCTCTATATGAGTAGATTTTTGGAGGAGAAATAGTAAATTTGGACAGATTTTACATTGGATTGGGAGGGGCTAAGAATAATAAATAAAACAGCTTTTAAAAAGTGGAAGAGGTACAGACTTGTAGATTCTTTTGCTTCCATTGTGAAACAGTGCCAAGAGAACGTGAAGATTTGTACTATAGACAGTGACTGCTTCATGGGCTAGGCCAAGAATAAAACCCTGTGATTATCTATCATATGGATTTCCATTGCCGTGAATGTGCTATAACCAGATCAGCAAATTTTCACCAAGGCTTATGCTCTCAAATAAAGACAAACCTTTGTTATATGAAACTTTTGTCAGAATGGCCTTTACTTTTACAGAATTTTAAGATAAAGAATGATGTATTGTTCTCTCCTGCACCAACCCTTCATTGGATTCATCAGGGTGAATAAGGCAGCTTTCTATTACAAGCTCTTGCTTAGCAGATAAATTCTTGCTCATCCATTGTCCCAAATGAGTCGCATGAGCAGAACAAGTGCTGTTCAGTGAGCAGGAAAGCTCTTTGAGATACAAGAGAGAGCTAAAAATACGTAACTATGGCATTGTCAATGGCTTTGGCTTTCCTCAATTGTATACTCTAGTTCTTACCACAAACAGATGAAAGCTGAAAAAAAAAAATGTCTCACATACTCAAACAAAGAAGAAAGCCTAGTTACACACCTCTAAGTGGTTATCTATGCACAAACCAAGAACTGGCAGTAATCAGAACTGGCATCCTTGCTGATGATATGAGCACTGAAACAAGCCTTCCTTCAAAACATCTTCCTAACTTGCTCATTGATAACTCATGCCTGTAGTTTGTTTGTTTTTTAGTAAGAATAGAGTTATTCCTTTTATTAGAGACAAAGTTTTCAGTGGGAAATTACTCTGGGAGAAGAATAATTCAGAAATTTAAGTTTATAATAAAATATGAGAACAGAATAAGGGCAGGATTATAGGAGAATACTGGCTGGCTGGATTGAGGGCTCTCTATCCACAGAGAGATTGGGAATGAAGTCTGGATTTAGCAAAACTCTAGAGATTAGTAAAACTAATCTCTAGTCTAGATTTAGCAAAACTCTAGAGATTAGTAAGAGATTAGTAAAACTCTTTCGCCCCAATTTTCTCCATCCTTAAGCAACTGTCCTCTAGCAAAGAAAGCGCCTGCTGCAACATTATAGAGCTTAGCAAACTACACATCCATCTCTAAAACTGGCTGCTGCTGCACAAAGTTAAATACTAGTCTGAACATGTGTTCACAACTCTTACGTTTTTATGCTGAAAGTAGATCATGAATTTATTTTTAATACTCAACTGTTGTAGGTTTAATTGTATTTCCCAAAAGAACATATTAAAATGCTAACCCCAGAAAACTGTGAATATGATTTTTTTTTCTGAAAATAGGGTCTTTGCTAACGCAATGAGGCTAAGATAAGGTCATGTTGGATTAGAGTGGAGCCTAAATTCAATGATAAGGGTCCTTATAAGCAAAGATTCTTACAGAGGTTCTTAGAGTGTCTTTGTTTGTAGACAGAGGGACACAATCACACTGGGAAAAAAGCCATATGAGAAAACAGGCAGAGATTTGGGTGAGGTAGCTGCAAGTCAAGGAAAGCCAAGGGATTTCCAGAAGCCTCCTCAACCTAGGAAGAGGCAAGAAAGGTACTTTTTTGCAGTCTTTAAGGGATCATGGACCTCTTGACACCTTGATTTTGGACTTGAGAAAACAAGAAGTACTCTTTGTTGAAGTGAACTAAATATGGCCTGAGAAGGACTCTGTACCTCTATATTTGAGTCATTGTGGACAAACTGCAACCTAGCTTAATAGGTCGACAAGATTGAAAACCTAATTAAGGAGTATGTACCTGTGACAACAGCTGAGTCTTGGCCAATCGCCATGGCCATACCTCAACCATCTATGTACTGTTGAGTGTTCAAAGTGTGTTCAAGTAAGGCAAATGCCAACTTGTAGCCAATTCAGTTGTTCTGTCCCTCACTTCTGATTTCTGTATGTCATTTTCCTTTTTGTATGTATAAATCCTCCACCACATGGCTGCGCTGGAGTCTCTGCGAATCTGCTGTGATTCTGGGGCCACCCTGTTTGTGAAACATTCATTGCTCAGTTAAACTCCTTTAAATTTAATTTGGCTGAAGTTTTTTCTTTTATCATCTTGAAGTTTCTGTAATTCAGTGGCACTTACCTTGGGTAGGGAAGAGGTTATGGTTTCTTGAAAGAAAAACACGGTTCAAGGGAAAAGCAGTGTTAAAATAGTCTTTCCCTCTTTCACTTACTGTGTAACCTGTTTCATTTCTACTAGTGGTCTAACAACGTCACTTTCTTCTTGGACTTTAAATCCAAAATATTTCAGGAGTTAGGCTAATCTAACACTGTTAAATACTTCAAAGGTTTTAGGAAAGAAAGTTAGGCAAGGAACAGAAAAGCCAAATATTGCAGGCAAAATCAGTGACATGGGGTGGGCTTTCCAGACCCTCTGGCCTCCACTGTAGCAGCATCTTTATGTCAGAAAGCTTGAAGTACCCACCACCCCAGCCTGAATTCCCAGAATCTAAGTGCACTGTCATTCCTGCTAGCCCTGCTACAAAACACAGCACGGAGGCAGAGACCACTAGAAGAGTGAAAAAGGCTTAAGAGTCCCCAGAAGTTTCCAGACAAATAGAAAAGTTTTCTTGTTTTTTTTTTTTTTTAAAAAAAATGCAAATTGTAATGTCTACTTAATATTCTTCAGAGAATCCTAATGCTATACATACACTAGTTAGACTTAGACTTGTGCTTAGGTGTATAATTGTGTTATTATGCGAATGGGCAGCTCATCTTTCTTGTTAAATCTCCCCCTACATTTTACAGCTTTACAAATGTCAGGCCAGTAGGCCATAATTCTCCTGTTGAGGACCTCATTACCTATAAAGTATTCATATCTGCCACATAAAAGGTGCAGGTGAGATGCAGATTCAACAATTAACCCATACATCTTTATCTGGCTGGCTGGTCTTGCCTATTTTTTTAAACAAGAATTATATTTTCTCAAGCCTGTTTCCCTTTACGTTTCATTTGAGGGATGAAACTGCCAGTCACAAGATTCATCTCCTCTGTTTCAGAAGGAACCCCTTACTAAAAATTATGACAATAATTGTGATAATCGAGGTAAAATTATAAAATTGTAAGAAATGTTTATAGCAGTTATAGGAGCAGGAGGCTTCCAAGTTCCTTGACTTGTTCCAGGCAAAACTGCAAAGTAGGGGAGGATTACCCTGAACTTCCCCAGACTCCACTCTCTTCTGCTGTACCCACCCCTGACACAAGCAGGCCACCTGGAGGTCCAAGACTTGCCACACAGGCCCACCCTTCAGGGCAATACCCTTAGCTCTGGGTCTTTTTATTATCTCCCTCCTTCTTTGAGGGAATCTGCTATTACCTCAGAAATCAGGAACTAATGTACACTAGCGTGTTAATAACTAAAATCCTTGGTTGTTGGGGTGAAGATTAACACTGGTTCCAGATCTGTGCCTAACACTCTACTGCACATACGTTAGCTCTTTTAATCCTTATCATTACCCCAGAAAACAGCAAGTGTCTCCCAAGTATTTTAAACGTGGAAACTGGGAGTCAGAGAAACCAATTAGCCCACGTTGCCCAGTGCTCTAAGGGACCTCAAAGCTAAAGCTCGTTCCACCAAACATTTCCACCCCTTCTTCAAAGGAAGCCTCATCATCGCTCCTCCAGCTCAGCAAAGTGAACAAAAGTCTTTTGTGTGGCAGCCTAGCAACTATTTCCTGATTATTTTTCTCTTCAGGAGTAACATGCTAACCTGAAATAAATGACCCTGAGAAGCGAAATATTTTTCTTGCCATATATGGGCCTCTGTTCCCCAGTAGTCATGGAGAATAACAAATCAAATCCTCATTTGTTTCTATACTCAGGGTGTTAGGGAAGGGATGCGGCTTCCTGGGATTGTATAAATGTATAACTCAATTCAATTTACATTTCTAAAAGGAATCAGCTAAGCACACTTCTGTATTCAGCCTGAATGTGAACAGGTTAATTCCCAAGGTAACACTTAACAAGAATCTTACAAACAACCCTCAAAGAAATTAGAATGTAAGTGCCATTTTTCTGACAATTCTCAAGTCCCCAGGATAAAATCTACAATGTCTTATATCTATTAAGGCAATTTACTGCCAGCTGGTTCACTTACTTAGGTTCTTTAGATTTTTGAAGGACAATTTTCAGTCACTTTGCCAAAAATATTTTGTCTGAAGACTCTTTTTTTCCCCTCTCAGAGGAATGTGGTTAGTTAGGTAAGTAATTCATACAAACATGAAATGAACTGAAAATAACCTTGCTTAATTTCACAAATCCTTTAAAAAGCTACTAAACATTCACTATAGGTCATGTAGTAGAGCAAGTGATCACTACAGATGTTCCATGTACTGAAATAAAATGATAATCATGCCTTCAAATAGGTATAGCATTTTCAAAGCATTATTAATAGTAGCAGACATATAATGAGTCCTAAACATTTTTAAAAAGTTATTTCATTTAACTATTACAGTTACCTTGATAAGTTGTCATTACCTGCTCCTTAAAACTGATGGAATTCTAAGTCACATAGTTCATCATCATGAACAAGCTCAGATTCTGAACCTAGTCCGTCTTACTCCTAAAACCATGTTCTTCACCCTGGCCATGTATGACCCTTTCACTTAAAAGACATCATTTCATCTGTTTCTCAGTATAAGCTAATAAGAGCCATGTGAGAACAAATGACTGTCCCCATCTAACAGATAACTGCTCTATGCTGTATGATTCATGAGAGAAGAAAGGCGACTGCCTGGGGCTTTTGGCTCCAAGCCTGAGCTTTCTTTCCCAGAATGAACCAGCCACCTGAAATGTGACTTGGGCTAGGTTGTGCTCCTCAAGCTCATTCGACAACCTGCCTCCAGTAAAACCCAGGCCAGAAACATTATGAGTTCCACAGCTCAACACACTGAACACTTTATAGCTTTGAATTATGAGATACAAGAGGATAATCAAAGAAGACCACATTTACTCACCCATAAGAAGGACATCATCTATGCAATAGAGTCTAAAAGTAATGGGGTGATAGTAAATTGGCTTTCCAAGAAAAGAAGCCCTGATGGGTATGGTTTGCCGGTTCCCATTGTGTAAATACTCCCACCATAATCAACTTTAGGCTACCATGGTGAGGTTACAAGACATGGAAGAAGAAAGAGGTGTATACAAATTAGTTTTTGCAAACCAATGGAAACTGGCCCAGCACACTACCGCCAAAGCCATTAGAAATCATCAGGCACTCTGAATCTTCCTCCTAAAAAAGCATCTTGTTGAGTTAGCCATCTCCATTATCTTTTTTTTTTTCTGAGACGGAGTTTCGCTCTTGTTACCCAGGCTGGAGTGCAATGGCACGATCTCGGCTCACCGCAACCTCCGCCTCCTGGATTCAGGCAATTCTCCTGCCTCAGCCTCCTGAGTAGCTGGGATTACAGGCACACACCAACATGCCCAGCTAATTTTTTTTGTATTTTTAGTAGAGACAGGGTTTCACCATGTTGACCAGGATGGTCTCCATCTCTTGACCTTGTGATCCACCTGCCTCAGCCTCCCAAAGTGCTGGGATTACAGGTGTGAGCCACCGCGCCCAGCCTCTATTATCTTTACAAATGTAAATGTTCTAGAAAGGATGCAGCAGAGTTCCTACAATATTAGATTTAAGGGTAGTGGTCTCTTCGGTGCCAGTTTCTTACAACAAATGAAAAAGAAGGTGGGAGGAAAGCAGCACCAATAATGAGTAGGAGACACGAGACAGGTATGTTTTACTTTACAGGTCAGTAAAAGAGTGATCAGATTCAAGGAGATCCCAGGAACAGAGGCAAAAAAAAAAAAAAGACAGAGACTTGAGAGTGGAAGAAAACATCCATAAAAAAGGGGAAAATGCCTAATCGAAGTAACCATAATAAGATCTTGGCCCATGCAATAAGCCTGGGAGTCAAGGCGCCACCAGAGTCACGTTTCAGGTTGGCAGGCTGTTTGAGGAAATCGAGCCAGGACACCTGGGGATTTGCTATCTTGCAGATCAGCCAGGCAGCTTAAATTTTCTTTTTTAAAAAGTGCTTTCTTACATGTTCCAGGCTGGCTGGGTCTTCTTTCAGGCATGAGGGCCCCTGACAGAAGCCAAGTGACAACTTTATCATGCCAGAAGGTACAGAAGATTCCCACAAAACAATCACTAGGGTCATTCTTTATAATCATGCAACTCCTTTCTAATTTCCCATCCCTTGTCTGGTCCTGATGTTTTCCTCTCACATGGCATCTGCATGTCACCCCCATGCCATCGCCAGCTCTCAGTGCACAGCCAGTGTACAGTGGATACAGGCTCATCCTCTGAACTCTGCCATGTGCAGCTGTTTGGGCAGAAGGGCCAACCAAAATCTAGGAGATCACACTGTGTCTCAGCCGCTGTTTGTTAGTCTAATGGAAACTCTGGGCAAATGAACCATGATTTAATGAGAGAAGATAGAAAAAAAGGAGAGGCAACAAGAGAACAGAGTAAACGACTCAGTTTGCTTTTTCATACATGTCTGACATGCCGCCTCTCCACCCTCTGGAGAACCCAAGAGCCAGTTCATTTGTCAGTCCTCCTTCCCTAATAGCCTGGGTCTCTCCTTCCTAGAAGTTACTATTTCCAAAGGAGGGCCTAATACGATCACCTCCAGAGCAGATGGTCACTAATTGCCACAAGTAAACAAACATAGACTACAACAGATACATCTTGTAGCTTTGAATATCATTAATTTCAAGAACACCAGGGGTACCCATCCCCAATTAGTGGAGCGTGTGAAGCTGGGAGCAGAACTGAGGGAGCCATGCCAGGCAGGCCATGCAGGGTGCCAGACTCCCATCCTGCAGGCCTCAGACCTGATAGGAAAAATTCAGGAAGCCACTTAACCTTGTTGCCTTTGTTTTCTCATCTGTAAAACAGTGGGTAATAAAATCTTTCAGCTTTCTTACTGGGTTTTATGTGAGTGAACTAATTAATGATTGTATAAAGCCCAATACAATGCAACATGTAATTGAAAAGTTTAATCATCGAGGTAATAGTCCAATAATAGTAGGTTGCAAAGTAGTGACAAATAGTGCTTTTAAAATGCAGCTATTACCATTTTGATACTTTCTCCCTGATCTGCATTTTCAAATTAGAAGCGTATATAATTTCAGTTTTATTTCCATTTTTATAATATTGTTTAATTCCTACAAAGCTGCTTCCTTTATTGTTTTCGCTGTGATATTTCAGGCAAGCAGAGAATCACTGTAGATTCCAGTAATAACTAGATGTTCTAATTAAAAGTTCTTCCAGGAGTCCTAATGGCAAACAAGTTGGTCAAGAATCAGCCCATGTCTTACACAGCTGGAGAACTCTGCATTTTCCAAATTAGATAAAAAAAAAATCTCCCCAATCATAGTTTCTTATTCCTTTGGCCTTCTTGCTATTCCAATAAGTTCATATTTTGCCTTTCCCGACTTCTAAGCCTTTGAAGAAGCTGTTTCCTCCACCTAAAATGCCCTATTCCCTCCTTCATAGAAATGCCTCTTTCTAGAGAATTCCTACTCCTTTTGCAAAAAGTAAACTAAGCCTCATTCTGTGACACTTTACCTGACACCTCTAAGAAAACCTAGGATTCTCTCATCTCTGCAATCCCTTTTGCTCTTACAGGTGCCTCCAATGTTGATATTTTCAGTGTATTGTTTTGTGTTGTTAACTATTTTTCACTCAACAGATGCTAAGCAATTTAAGAACCAAATTGCCGGACAGGCATAGTGGTTCATGCCTGTAATCCCAGCACTTTGGGAAGCCAAGACGGGTGGATTACCTGAGGTTGGGAGTTCAAGACCACCCTGACCAACATGGAGAAACCCCATCTCTACTAAAAATACAAAATTAGCTGGGTGTTGTGGCACATTCCTGTAATCCCAGCTACCTAGGGGGCTGAGGCAGGAGAATCACTTGAACCTGGGAGGCAGGCACTGCAATAAGCCGAGATCACTCCATTGCACTCCAGCCTGGGCAACAAGAGCGAAACTCCACCTCAAAAATAATAATAATAATAATGATAATGAACCAGAATTGCCTCTTCTAAATTGCACCTTTCCCTTTCCCAGTACTATGAAGCATGAAGGGCACAATGTAAGTGTTCAATAGATTTTTTGGTAGTGATCAGTAAAGTACAAATTCATTAAGTGCATTATTAGTTACTCCTCTATATCATTATATATTTTCTATTTAGTAACGATTTTGTCACGTGTGTCTGAAAAAAACATGGTTTTAGGAAATATTCTCACATTTGATACAGTTAAGGAGTGTCTCATGCTCAAAATTCTAGCTTTACAAAAAAAGCTTTGTATGAATTGGTACCTGCCTACTTTTCTAACCTCAAAACCTATCACTGCCCTCAAGATGACACCTACTGGAATTGCACTAGACTTCCTGTAGCTTCCTGAATCATCCCTGCTGCATGAGGCCTGTGCCTGCATACCTGTCATTCTGGAATGGTCTTTCCACTCTGCTTGATAAGCTTCTACTCATCGTCAGGTGTTATTATCTCCTGTCTGTGGATGCCCTTAACACATTATGCCCCACCTTACAGATGGGTGCTTTTATTCTTTGTTCATCCCCAGGGTCTTTACAAACCACCACCTCATTTATCTTAAAATCCTAAGTGGCGTATATACCTCCTGGCCTTCAAGCTGGGAGTTTGTTTCAGATAAGGACAGTGTTTGATTCTGACTTGAAAGTGCAGATCTTATTGCAAAGCCTGACACATAGTTAAAGCTCAATTAGTAGTTGTCAAATGAATGAATGAATTGATAATAGCTCTACCTATTACACAGGCTGACCGAAGGAGATGAAAATTGCAGAGTCCTTATTGTCTACTCTTTAACCACAAGACATCAAATTTTATATTTATCTCGTTTTATTGTGATATATTGGAATATTGAACATATTTTTACTAAATTTGCATTACACTATTTTCCTAGGACAAAAATATGTCTGTGCAGCACTCTTCCTTTATTTACTATGCCTCCAAACACCCCACTATACAATCTTACATTACCCTCTGTCTGCCCATGTTTTAGACTCATTCCCCAGACTGTCTTAAGACTACTTCTTGTCTGCACAACTATATGCTATAAGAGGAAATTTCCCAACCACACATGAAAACTGCCTATCTTGTTTGCGGCTGAGAGAGCTTGGAGGAGAGTAAGTGATTATGAGTATTCAAGACTGAACTCAGTACCTGTTGAAGTTTACAGAATCATAAAGACTGAGAAGAGATGTATGGCTTGGGTAAGAGTTTAAAATCTACTATTTTACCATACTTTTCTAATCCATACAATTCAGGGAAAAAAATCATTTCTGCACCAAAAAATACAGACTAATAACTTTTTCTATGTATTTTACTGAAGCATTTTCTTGTGCAGCTCAGAAATGACTGCCAATTAAAACTAAGTGCAAGCATTGATAATAAAATCTTCTAGAATTTTTGTATAGAAAATTAGAAACTGAAAGCATTCCTTTACATATGGTAAAGCAAAATGTGCAATCTTCATTTTCAAAGGAGACACTTGCTCAAGGCTGAAGAGAATTTGAAATATATATATTTACATATATATATATATATATATACAAACACATATATGTACATATACATTGCACATATCTTTGGGTCAAGATACGTCTATTACTATCATCATCATCTTATCATTATTATTTTCAGTATCATCAACCAGCACTTACTGAGCACCATTTATTAATTGTTCACCGGACTAGATGGAATTTCCTTTGCCAGAGACTGATAGAATTAAGTAAAGATTTGTGGATTCTCTGAAGAAAGGGCCAAGGGGCACTTCTCAAATAAATCTCTAAGATGTTGTTATCACCATAATCTATAGACTCTCAGCCAAATCTCCACATGGCAAATTAGAGTCAAACTCCTTTGATGTCTTATAAAAGAGAAAAGTCCTAGCTTTGTCACTGAGAAAAAAAAAAAAAAAGAACTTATCACTTATTTATAAACACCTCAGAAGATCATATAATAGGGTCAAGCCATAGACCTCTTCTGCCTGTAGCACTTCTCATGTCTATGTTAAATAGGCTGTGGAGCCAACATTTTCTAAGGAATATCAATTTTTCCCGATAGCAATAACACTTACACTGGGTCCACTGAGACATGTCTGATGCCGCTCACAAAGGCTGGGCTGATTGTGCTATTGTACCATATTTTGGTGGTTGGTCCTTTTAGGAGAGAAAGTCCATAATTACTTCACCCCATGAGATTTTTATCTAATTTATTTCCGGGTCAAGGGAATTTTCTTAAGCTATATTGCAGAACTTTGTAGAGAAGAGGAGAACCACTGCTTATAGTTCTTTTTTCTTTTTTTGAAAGAAAGTGACTTACTTTTAGAAGCAAAATTTTAAAGTTAACCACAGTCCTTTTTCAACCTGGAATTGCTTGTTCCATATTCTCTTCCTACTCAGCTATTTCTTTCTCTCCTTTATCCTTCTTCCTAACTTCCTAATTCTCAAACAATGGTCCAGTGGAATGCTCATACCACTCACATAGAGCTTTCTGTAAATGTAACTCACAGTTATCTCTGTAAAGAGATAGTTTAAGTCTCCTTTTTAACATCATCCTGTCATGCTTAGAATTCTGCTAAAAGCATTTCATATAGCAGTAAATGAATAAGAACAAAATCTTTTGCAATCAAGATTAGGCTTCTGGGGTTTCTACCTAAATTAGTTCTATTTAGATTAAGTAGCAATTTTTTGGACAGGCATAGTGGCTCATACCTGTAATCTCAGCACTTTGGGAGGCTGTGGAGGGAGGATCTCCTGAGGTCAGGAGTCCAACACCACCCTGGCCAACATGGCAAAACCCCATCTCTACTAAAAATACAAAAATTGCCATGTGTGGTGGCATATGTCTGGGATCCTAGCTATTTGGGAGGCTGAGACAAGAGAATCACTTGAACCTAGGAGGCAGAGATTGGTGTGAGATGAGATCACACCACTGCACTCCAGCCTGGGCGACAGAGCGAGACTCCATCTCAAAAAAAAAAAAAAAAAAAAAAAGTAGCAACTTTTATTACTACTAGTCACCTGGAGTATGTTAGACATGCTGTTTCTCCTTCCCACTCTTTTGTAAGGAAGGTATTCCGCCTGTGGCAGAAACAGGATAACCTATGCTCATCCCTCCTGCTTATAGGGTATGGATGGCCTTGAACTCTAATTCTTCCAAATAAGGTTCTGTTTGTGACTGTTCATCAGACTAAAACACAAGCATGCTGAAATGTTCCAGATGCCTTCTATCCAATATTTTATTTGTAAACTGCATAAAGATGTAAATAAAACTGACTTTTGTCTTGATTCAGTAACTCCTTGGTTAATCATAAATGTATAGTTTAACATGAAATTTGATTTATAATTCTGACTTATAACTATACAATGTTTGATTATGTTGAAGAAATCAGATCCAATCTTAACAAGTGCCTCAATATGTGTTTTTTTTAAACAGTGGTTTCTTCATAAAACTTTAAACAAAAACTGAAGCATATAAAGTTATGAGAGATATTTAATTATGTGGTTCTTGAAACAGGCTATGAGTATTGTTCCCCATGGTAACATTTATAAATATTAGATATTTGAAGTTTTAGTGGAATAAGTGTGTGGATACCCTTGCTGAGCACTTATATAAAAAGAATATTGATTTGGATTATGAATTCAGTAACTTAAAATCTTAAGAGTGTTGGCATTGGAAGGAAGGAGACCTTAGAGATATTGTTGCTAGTATATTAGAAACTGTCTGAAGCATTGTTTCAATACATTTAAAGAAATTCTCCATCAGTCCTATGGGCGCTTAAGATAATGGAACAAAGATTTTCATATCTTTGGTGCAACAATTAATTTCCCTGGGGTAATATTTTTGGCTAGTCATTGGCATGAAAACTTTAATTTGCAATCCTTTAAGCACAAACTCATTATTACACATTACACATACAATAATAATATGAATGACAGCCTTCAGAATGATGCTTACACCATTTCACTTGTTTTTCTCATTGTCATTCTTCATCAGTAGGAATTTATTAAGCACCTACTATGTACCAGCCATTATTTTGGGTGCTGCAGATTACAGTTATAAACTTTGTAAGCAAGAATTCTGTTTGCTGACCTTACACTTTTCAAGGGGCCATATTACTATAAGCAAGCAAATAAATGAATGAACAAAAAGATACTTTAGGATAGTAAAAATTTTAGGAAGGGAATAAGACAGTAGAATGTGATAGAAAATTTATTGCACTTTTATAGATAGTTTCTTGAGAGCATAAAAGACAAAAACAAAAAAACAAAAAACAATGCAAAGCTATGAAAGAAGATTATAGCAGATGGAGAGATCAGCTAGTACAACTAGTACAATGGCCCTGAGAATGATGTGTGTAGGAAGCAGAAAGAGGATAGGCATTTGTGAGTCAGCCAATCCTCCTCTTCCCAGGGTTTCTTTCACCTTTTCCTGCTGCACTGCATCTGCTTGTGCCCATTCACCTGGACTTTGCTCTATTCTCATCAACCTCAGGGCATCCTTGCTTTCAAGCTCTATTCATTCCTTAATGTCACTCATAATGTCTTTCTGTATAAGAGGTCTATTTCCCTTATCCTGAACAAAGACTACCTGCAGAGCAATCCAAAACCCTCAGGCTTATCTCCCATAGCCTCTGTCATCTGGCTCCAACTCCTAATGCTTCCACTCATATGGCCTCTACAGCAAATATGCAGTGCTATTTCTCACCCTAATGTGTTTGTTCAGATCATTCTCAAACAGCCACCTTGCATATCTCCTTCCTAATTCAGTTTATATGTTCAAATCCTGCCTATACTTTCAGCCACTTAAGACACTAAGATCTAAGACTAAACATTTCCTCAAAATCTGTTTATTATAGCCTGAAATATCTCAATTTTCTTTCAAAGTCTATGGCAATTCCTATCTGCGTAATTTATTTGTTCATTATCAAGTTTTGCTTTATAATACCTTTTCTTTTATTACAATTAATACTATTTACTTTTGATTCTTATTCATTTGTTTACATAGTTGTTTCGGTCTTTCCAACTAATTGTGAATATTTCAAAAGAAAAAACATATTTCATGTTCCCTCTATTCTCTCAGCCCAGCCCAATGCCAGGCACACCATAGGTGCTCAATAACTGCTTTAATTTAAGCTCAGCTGACCACAACTCTTTCTGACTGAAGACATGGAGGAATGATTTTGATGGACTTGCCTCTAATCTGGCAGTTCCTTTCTTCAACACTCATATAAAAGAAATGAGTTATTATGGTACATGCTATACTAAAATAGAAAGTCTCTTCAATTCTTGCTCCAAGCCCTTTCCCAGCAATATTTGTGAAATGTACATTAGCTCTCAATTCTATTGACTCAGAAACAGAAAATCTCAGGAGGTAACACAACACAGGCAAATTAATGATTTGTGAGTGATGAATGGAATGGCACTGAAATAGATGACAGACCCCAAGGAAAGCTGTCTAGCCAGCATGGAATAGGGGCAGCAAAGAAATAAATCCATTGAAATAAATGTCATACCTTCTATAAAATCCTAAGAAACCAAGAACAACCAACACTGTGAACTACTTGCTGATGCCACTCTTACTAATGTTCCTAAAAAGGAAAAAACCAATTTATTAACTAAGGATAATATGTGGAATCTTAGATTTTTGACTACGGATATAATTTAATGTAATCACTTATTTTAAAATGAGGAAATTGAGCCTAGACTGAGAAAATCCCCTGCAGAGATGACCCTGGTGGGGAGACACTGCTCCCTATGTCATTACTGCCCGCTGGAGAGAAGGGCCATATCTAGCGCAAAGTGGCAGTTGTAGGGACTGGTTTCCATTGCCAGCCTTTTCGCTGTGACTGGAAGTTTTTCATGAGCACCCTCAATCAGGTCATGAATAATTCTTAAGAGGTCTCAATCCTCTCACCCTCACTTCCTCCTTGGCCAATGGAGGACTAAGTTGAGGAAATTAGTAGACTGTCTCAACCTACCACCTTCCTCATATTCCCACATACTCCCAGTACCCTGCTCACATCCTGCTCTTCTCTCAACTCCATATTGCTGGTTCTTCCTCTTTTATTTTATTTTATTTTGAGATGGAGTCTCACTCTGTCATCCAGGCTGGCGTGTAGTGGTGCAATCTTGGCTCACTGCAAACTCCATCTCCCAGGTTCAAGTGATTCTCCTGCCTCAGCCCACCACCATGCCCAGCTAATTTTCTTTTGTTTTTGTATTTTTAGTAGAGGCAGGGTTTTTATCATGTTGACCAGGCTGGTCTCGAACTTCTGACCTCAAGTGATCCTCCTGCCTCAGTCTCCCAAAATGCTGGGATTACAGGAATGAGCCACTATACCCAGCTGGTTCTTCCTCTTTCCAGGGACAGTCATCTTCACCTCTTTTTAACCACAAGCACTTCCACGAAGGCACCTGGATCTTCTCTTACATTATAAACTCCTCTATCTTCAACTGCTTCCTGAATTGTTTTGCCCCTCCCAGGCCTTAACAGGTATATAGAAGTGACTGAAGGATGAAAATTGTAACAAATGCATATCAAATGAAAATTTCTTTTTCTCCTTCATTTTCCTTGCCTCTAGGTCAAAGACATAGTCATCAGTCTCACTACTCTCTCTTAGTGATTTTTCCAGAACGTTTCTATTTAAACCTCAATAAGAAAAATAAGAAAGAAAAAGATCTCTTGCAGGTCTTTCTACCTAATAATATAATTTTAATACCTCTTCATCACTAATATGTACCATGTTCCTGGCCATTCATCCTTTTTCATTGCTTCCTTTAGCTTAGCGCACACTACCCTTTGGCCCAGCTCCATTCCTGTCTTCACCCTAGATGCCCTCAGTGTCTCTTGTTTTAAGCCACCACACAACTGGTACTTTCCTCTCTGTGTTTTTATCAGCAATGTCTCCCCACTCCTATTTCTGCCATCCACCTCCTGCCCTCACCCTAAACTTTGCTACCATCCAGTGTTATTATACTTCTGAAACATTTCATTTAAGTGCAGCTTTCAAATAACTCTATTGCCCAACCATAGGAAATGGCTAAATTATTGTCATTACATAATACAAGATATCATGCAATTATTTAAACAAATGACGTAGATAAAAATATACTGATATGAAAGTTCACCAAAACATATTGTTAAATGAAAAAAGTCAATTAACAATATACCATGATGGACTTTTTATCAGAATATTACAATCTATTTTACACAAATAAATCATTTGCAGCTGTGTGTATGTATAAATGCATAGAAATTTTCCAAAAGGATAAATAAACTGCTGAGAGTGGAATCTTTGGGAAAAAGATTAATAATGAGGAAAATAAGGAGACATTTTAATGTTTCATTCTTTGTAGTTCTGTAATGTCCTGAACTGCTTTCAATAAGAATATATGTGTACATTATTTGTAGAACTTTTAAATGTGTGCATATATATATATATATATATGAACAAAACTCTTTACCACAATCTTTATCTTTCTTATACTCTGTTACTCTCTTTACCTCTATCATGACATTATTTAGAATTTCTGGGGTTTGACACTTTTTTTTAATCACCTCGTGTCTTTCTTTGACTCTGAGCCACCATTTTCTGATCACTTCAACAATATTACCGAAATTTTTTAATTTTTTGCCCCCATTTTTCTTTATTACATATACCCAGTATTATTCCACCTCAAAACAGATTCACCTGTACACTTTATCTATATCTAAGCTAGTACCATCACATTGTTTCTGGTTTCCTTCCTACACAGATGCCTCTCTAGATCCATTACAGGTTATTTTTCTCTACCTGTGCCTATAATGTTAGGGTTTCTAAGGGTTTTGCATGAAGACCTCTACTTTCCTCAATCTTCATGCTCTTCATAGTAGATTTAAACTACTTTTGAGGCTTAAAAAATCCCCTAAAAAGCAAAGCTTAGTAATAATTCCAGTCTACTTTATCTCATGCTTCTCTTCTTTGTTCCAAACTCATATGTCAAGGTGACAACTTGTGATTCTCATGAGTACCTCAAACTCAATATGTTCAAGACCACATCCTTCTTTCTTTTCTTGGATACTTGTTACCACTCTCTCTCGGGGAATGACCCCATTATGCCACAGCTTATGTTTTAGATTTGATTTATTATTCTCCCCTGATTATTATATTCATTCATTTACCTAGTCTACTAATTCTACCCCCTAAATAATTCTCAACATTCTTGTTTCAAGCCATCATCATCACCTGTCTAGATATTGCAATGGCCTGTTGTCTAGTCTTTTTATCTTCTGTTTTTTTCTCTCTAGTTCATTTCTCATACAGCCTAACTGACCTTCCTGAGGTGAAAATCTGATCATGTCACTTCTCTGAGGAAAATGATGTAATGATTTCCCTGACAAAAACAAGTTCAAAGTTCTTTATGGGACTAACACTACCCTTCACAAGGCACTACTGGCTATCTCTTCAGTTCATATTTGATTCACCCTTTACTGTCCATGATGAATCCATAATAAGCTCCTTCAAAATCTTGTGTTTTCTTTTTCACCTCCATGGCTTTCCACCTCTGGTCCTCTGCTTGACCTGCTCTTCCACCACTCTGCCTTGAGCAAATTTTTATGCCCCGTTCTAATATCGAATTAGAGATAATTTCTCTATCTGGATCCCAGAGGACATTTATATATTATTTTACCATGATTTTTGTCACTCTGTATTTTAACTGATTTATTTGTCTGCTTCCTATACTGAAGTATGAGCAAATTCCTGGAGAGTCAGGACAAGGTAATTTATTATAATATACAGGGGTTGATACATGGTGGGAATACAGTATCATGTGAATGCCAATGGCTCCTGAATCTATTCCTCCAACTTCATTCTCTACCTTAATCTTAATAACCATGACTTATACCATCTACTGGACTTTCCCACCTCAGAAATATAAGTTTATGTAACTTCATGTGATGAGAGTTTAACACATCTAAAATATATACTCCTATTGTCCAACCTTCTCAAATAACTGCTCTGGCTCCCAAAATCCATTTCTTGGTGAATTTCACCAACATCCACCCAACACCGACCTTTTCATGGGCCCCTCAGTTTTCATCTTTTCTTCGGTCCAGATTGGTCTATTTTTTTTCTATGGAGAATTTCAGTAATGCATCCTTTTTCTTCTCTGTATTTTTTTTAGTTCTCATTGCAACTTTACCACGATTCTCTTGGAGAATGTAAACACAATCTCCTTTAATAACTAAATTTGTACAATTTTCTTCTGGCTCTTGGTAATAAATTCAATTATATATTACCAAGATCACTTTTTAAGATAATGATAGCTGTTTTGAGTTACTGTCCTCTTGGTTCACACTGGGAAAAGACTTTTATCCTAATGTTCTTAAATAGGCCATTTTTCTTATTTCTCATGACATGATTAAATAAAGATTTATCAACAACAGTCAATTAAAGTATCTGGACAAGATGTAAGAATAGATATCTATCACACAATACCATTGTCTTCTGGGGTTAGCAGTCCATTGACCAGGGCAAAAACCCCTAAAAACCAATTAGCAGAGTAATCTTCCTACAGAATTGTTCCAAGGAGAATGTAGTTGTTTCCTTCCACTCTGCTAATTAGTGACCCTATATTTTACAATTTTAAAATATAAAATATACATCTCAGTAAAAATTCCATCAAGGCATTTTCTTGAAAAAAAAATCATGTGGCCGGGTGCAGTGGCTCATGCCTGTAATCCCAGCACTTTGGGAGGCCGAGGCGGGTGGATCACAAGGTCACTAGATCGAGACCATCCTGGTCAACATGGTGAAACCCCGTCTCTACCAAAACTACAAAAAATTAGCTGGGCATGGTGGCGCGTGCCTGTAATCCTGGCTACTCAGAAGGCTGAGGCAGGAGAATTGCCTGAACCCAGGAGGTGGAGGTTGCGGTGAGCCGAGATTGC